>NW_017265136.1:0-345523 GCF_001638985.1 Phycomyces blakesleeanus NRRL 1555(-) | reverse complement strand
TCAATTTATCCATTTTCAATACGTACAACCCAATCATTCATATAATCGTCCACGTCATATGTTGATGCTTCTTGTCTCCACTGCACATTAGAATAAAAGGAAGAGTTCAATTACCCCAACGCTAAAATATTATTTCCTTTGTCAACAACCAAACAAATGTTTTCTTTTCACCATCATATCTCAGGGCCAACCTTTAATCGCAACCGTTTATTAGCTCGCGAGCTCCAAATATTTGTAGTGTAAGACATTTAGTTTTTTACAATCGCAGTATAAGAAATAAGAATATCACGCCGAAGAAAAAAGCACTGTTTAAAAAGCACTGATTTCAAACAATAATGACCAGTCTTGAATAAAACAAGTGCCGGAGTACTAATTCACACATTCACGGCTGCGCTCAAATGAAATCAGTACTTGAGTACCGATTTCACACAGTCACGGCTGCGCTCAAATGAAATCAGTACTTGAGTACCGATTTCACACATTCACGGCTGCGCTCAAATGAAATCAGTACTTGAGTACCGATTTCACACACTCACGGCTGCGCTCAAATGAAATCAGTACTTGAGTACCGATTTCACACATTCACGGCTACGCTTGAATAAAATACCATTGTTGACTGTGGTATACACACCACAATTGAGTGAAGAACAGACCCCACAACCAAACACTGGTTCCTTCTTGCTAATGAACCTGGCAAGTTAACAATCTCCGGAACTGTTACACACCAGGCACACGTACACTACGCACTCATACAGTGTAAACCAACCATTACACAACAGGGATTTGAATGGTAGCAGATATAAAAACAATATTATTTTGTCTCTTTAATAAATAACACTCTCACAGTATCTACTTTTCCCATTATTGAGATACTAACCCATAAACAATCCCGAATACCTCATTTTTTACTGTGAATTGTATTTTTGACAAAAATGAACAATTACATTGCGAATGCCTCCATCGCCAGTTCGAATGACGAATCGCAGAAGAGCGAATTGCAAAAGGACACAAGAGAAGACAGCCAAAGCAACAACGAGGACTTCGAGATGGAGGAAGAGGAACGCAACCAAGAAATCAACATCCTGGCAATTGGGATAGAAATTGACGCTTGCCGCAAGAAAGCAGCAGAAAAGTTGATAAAGGTTCTGGAAAACCCCGAGGCTAAACTCGACGATATAAGAAAGGCCCAAGAAGAGGTGGCCAACACCAAAGAGCGTTGGGTGGCTTTCTGTGACGCCCAAGAGATGATGTCCAGCCCATCAGCCGTTGAGGTCTTCAGGGCCAATATTGAGAAGAAAGCCGGAAAATACCGAGGCAACAACAAGGCAGACTCCTTCGTTCCCCCCAACCTTCCTGCCTTCCAGCTTCGTGGTGGACCAGTCCGTCAGACCAACAAGGCGGTCCACGACTCCATCGCCGCGTTTTTGAACGACTTCGAAGTGCAGCTCCGGGCACACAACCTGGATTTTGATCAGCACTGGGAACGCTTGTTCTGGCTTACCTGTGACGAGAGACAACGCGTCTCATTTGAGAAGACAAGGGCCGGAAGAGGTTTGAAGTGGAAGGAGGTACGCCAGCAGCTAGAAAGCGAGCACGGTAACCCGTACCACCTGTGGATCAAGAAGCATGAAGTCCACTGCATGCTGCAAAAGCCAGGAGAGCTCGTCAGAGCATACGCGGAAAGATTCCTGGACAGCGTTCATGCCGCCAACCTCGACAGTAGCGACGAGCTTGTATGGCTCTTCACCTCCAAGCTGTTGAGACCTGTAAGAGAGAAAGCGTGGCAAACACTTACGCAGCACTACGGCTTGGTTGTTCCCAAGAACATACACCAAGTCATACCGTTGATTGTGGCCACTAGTGGTGAGGAGACAGACTCCCTGTTCCAAGAGGAACGTGAGGTATTCGGGATTGTTTATGGGTTAGTATCTCAATAATGGGAAAAGTAGATACTGTGAGAGTGTTATTTATTAAAGAGACAAAATAATATTGTTTTTATATCTGCTACCATTCAAATCCCTGTTGTGTAATGGTTGGTTTACACTGTATGAGTGCGTAGTGTACGTGTGCCTGGTGTGTAACAGTTCCGGAGATTGTTAACTTGCCAGGTTCATTAGCAAGAAGGAACCAGTGTTTGGTTGTGGGGTCTGTTCTTCACTCAATTGTGGTGTGTATACCACAGTCAACAATGGTATTTTATTCAAGCGTAGCCGTGAATGTGTGAAATCGGTACTCAAGTACTGATTTCATTTGAGCGCAGCCGTGAGTGTGTGAAATCGGTACTCAAGTACTGATTTCATTTGAGCGCAGCCGTGAATGTGTGAAATCGGTACTCAAGTACTGATTTCATTTGAGCGCAGCCGTGACTGTGTGAAATCGGTACTCAAGTACTGATTTCATTTGAGCGCAGCCGTGAATGTGTGAAATCGGTACTCAAGTACTGATTTCATTTGAGCGCAGCCGTGAATGTGTGAAATCGGTACTCAAGTACTGATTTCATTTGAGCGCAGCCGTGAATGTGTGAAATCGGTACTCAAGTACTGATTTCATTTGAGCGCAGCCGTGACTGTGTGAAATCGGTACTCAAGTACTGATTTCATTTGAGCGCAGCCGTGAATGTGTGAATTAGTACTCCGGCACTTGTTTTATTCAAGACTGGTCATTATTGTTTGAAATCAGTGCTTTTTAAACAGTGCTTTTTTCTTCGGCGTGATATTCTTATTTCTTATACTGCGATTGTAAAAAACTAAATGTCTTACACTACAAATATTTGGAGCTCGCGAGCTAATAAACGGTTGCGATTAAAGGTTGGCCCTGAGATATGATGGTGAAAAGAAAACATTTGTTTGGTTGTTGACAAAGGAAATAATATTTTAGCGTTGGGGTAATTGAACTCTTCCTTTTATTCTAATGTGCAGTGGAGACAAGAAGCATCAACATATGACGTGGACGATTATATGAATGATTGGGTTGTACGTATTGAAAATGGATAAATTGATGCTATTTTACTAATGGGGGTAAATGAAGCATTGTGGTTTATCCTTCAGTCAAAGGCTCAATGGAAGTTATAACGGCTGGAATAAAGTAATCTCGTTATTTTTTTTTATTAACTAATATAATATGCATTTAATGACTACTGGTATAATTGTAATAACTTCTTGACATTTTTTGCAATCATATTATTCGCTGTGGAAATTGAGCTGCTTAATTTATTGGCGACTTCACTGACTGATCCACCATTGTTGTTGCAGAAGGAGGGTACGCTCAATTCACTAGAAATTAGACTTGCAGTTATTCCATCCAATACTTTAATGATCGAGAACCACTCTTTTACATCGCATTTTTGTTTCATTATACTCTCATACTCCAATAAAACGTTATAGAAATCACTGGGCTGGATGACACCTTTGTTGACTAATATCGCTTTTGCAAGTATTTGTAATATTTGAGAACCAAGTTTAGCACCAGATGTTGCTCCAACGCCATACCCATCTTTGTTCGGTAAGTCACAAAGAGTGAACACTGTTGCCGGCGAGTAGATACTACTGTCAAATTCTTGCAACGTAGATCTCCATAGTAAATAAGATGAGCATTTGCTGAAACTCGATGTAATTTGTCTCAAATTTGATATATTGACGTGTAAAGGATTTAATTTGAAGGTCTCGAACATTTTCAAAAATTCTTCAACTTTTGATTTCATCAAGTAGATTTTGCAATTTGAGTCCGTGATTGAACCATGACCAAACTCTACACCAGGTCCAATGTTGATTTTAGGTTCAGTTGATATTTCAGCAGAGCAAGTAATCAAAAGGTTGACGGTCTTCGTTCCAATGATAAGCTTCAGTTTCGTAGCACCACCATCCGATTTTTCATATGTAGTACAGGACATGCGATTCTTGTATCTGGAGGATTCGCCGGGAACAGAGAATTCAGTTGACTCGGAGTGTATATCAACCGAAGAGTGACGGCTGTACACTTCGCACGTAATAATAAGTAAAGTGATGCTATCGTGAAGCAACGCACCGCAGAATAATGGTGGTATTAATTCAATCAATTCAGATCTGAGCCGGAAATCGTAGTTTAGTAAGTCTAGTACCGTCGCATCAATTTCTTGATATGGCCCTAGCTCCTGCAAGAGTTTTGGAACAGTAGAGGCGCGTACAGTCATTTCGAGCTTGGCAGAGATACAAGCACTGTCTTTTAACACTGGTTCGATCGTATCATTTGATGAGAAAGAAACCCTTCCGTCAAAAATACCAGACGTGATATTATTTTGGAAATCAATCAAAGAAGTAAGACTAAGGGCAGAATCGTTTGTCATCAAAGCAAATGTTGTTGAAAGCTTTGTACGTTTATCGCGATCAAATACTTCCAAGCTGAATGGTTGACAGTCCACAGAATGTACAAAATGATGTGATCTTTTTCTTTGACTAACAGTTTGACCTTGCGTGCCTAAAGCTTGCTCAGAACCTTCTTCAAAACTGAAGGCTTGCGGGTTCTCCGTTGGTATTTTCCTACAGTCTTGACAGAGCCCTATTTTATTTCTTGTGGAATGAATGGGCTTAAGACATTGCTTGCATTTCGATTTTGGTACCGTCAACATGGCTGCAGTTATTAAAGTTTGTGGAGAAGACTTGTGTTGTCTCGTAGAAAATATAAAAAGAATAAAAGTAAAAACAATAATAGGAATAAATTATAAGTGCTGTAAGGCGTTTAATTCTAATTTCCAAATTGAAGATCCAGATCATGAAGATCCAGATCCAAATGGGTTTGATTATGGGTTTGATTTAAGAGGAGGGCGGGTGAAAAGTAAGTACAAAGAAAAAGAACGCACATAATTTCTGTCCTTTTTAATTATCTTCAAGCTTGTGGCACTTCACTTTGCCTTTTGCCGATGCCCAGAACTGTTCAATTGGCTCTTTTTAATTCAAGGGCGGTTTTTTTAAACCCAAAAGGCGCCTTTCAATTTTTCAAATTTCGGTTTTTCGCTTCAAAGTTCGTTTTATTGTTTTAGAATCGAATAGTTATATCTTTATTAAAAAGCTTTATAAAGGGTCTCCGCGCAAGCAGATATCAAAGCAATTAACAGAGTGTTGAGCAAACGCATTCAAATGCTCGGGAGGGACGTTATTGCAAGCTTCAGCGATACGAGTGGCTAGATCTTCAGCATCTTTAAACGAACTTCGTTTTACCTTATTTTTGACAATGGACCAGAAATTCTCTATTGGGTTGAGCTCGGGGGAATAAGGAGGGAGGTAGATGCTTCTGTAACCTCTTTCAGTAATCATTTCATCAATCCGGTCAGCAGTATGTATGGGCGCGTTGTCCATCACAATATAATGGCCTTTTAGTTCTGGATACAAATCCATTTCATCCATGCACTTCTCGAGAAACCTAACGTAGTGGCCAGTTTCTGTACCCCCAGATTTTTTCTTTTTTTCAGTAGGTGCTTTTCTTTTACGACCACTGTGAACAATTTTAATTCTCTTAGAGCTTTCTTCTTGAGGATTATGGAGTTCCATAGCAACAACAAACTTTGTTGATATGGCGCCTAATACAGTATGAGACACAGTTTTAGTGGTTGGAGTGGTCGTAATAGCGGGTGTTCCTTTTACAGACCATCCGCTAGGAGGTCTCATGTTTATATCAAATGCAGACTCGTCTACGAATACACAGTTTTCCAAATAATTCATATCAGTAGCAGTCCACTTGATGACCCAATTTTTACGAGCTTGGATCTTATCTGAATTATTTCTAGCAACCGGCAAGCGTGTTAACTTCTTAAAAGAAAGGTTGCACTCATTCTTAAGGAAGTTGTGAACAGTATTTTTCTTCACAGTCAGATCAGAGAATTTTTGAGTGAGTGATTCCATTGCATCAAGCACGGGTGCTTGTGGACAATTATCGTAAAATTCTAACAGGTGAACCTTATGTCTCTTATCCAATTGTGGTTTTAGTCTATTGACCAAATTGGTTTGTTTTTCAAATATGTTCCAATCCTTATCCTCTTTGAGTTTCTTGGCCCATTTCTGTGCTGTTCTCTCGGCTATGCCGCCTGCTAAGCGCCCTGACTTAGCTGCGTTAAATAATTTAATTCGGTTATAATACACAAAAGCGAGCTTTTGCTCGTTTGAGTATTTGTGATGAAGTCTTTTCTGCTTCTTAACTATAGCTATGACTTCCTCCATATCAGCATCAAGATTTCCCAAGGAATCTTCGGAGGAAACCCCCTCTTCCTCTTGCTTTCTACAATACTCTGTGATACGAGTCAGAGTTCTTAAGTGAAAAGGAGTAGCTTCCTCAACCCAGTCCATCGCATCGTTTCCTTCCTCATCAACCAATTTTCCCTGGCCGTCTTCATAATAAAAGCGAGTAGTCTTCATATTTATTTGAAAAAAAAAAAAAAACGAAGTTTAACAAAAAGAAAAGGTCTAAAAAAACCGCCCTTTGGATTATCGAAAACCGCCCTTGAATTAAAAAAAGCCGCCTTTTGGGAATTGAAAAGCCGCCCTTTAGAAATATTTATTAACCGCCTTTTCATTTAAAAAGCCGCCTTTTGGCGTTGGAACGACTGTATTACAGGTTTGTTTCCAAAAAAAGAAAAGAAGGTTATTTGCACACGGGATATCCATTTCCCTGGGTTGGTTGAGAATGGATAAATGTTCATATCCATTGAGATTTAATGTTGGCCAACCCACCAATTCAACCTATCAGAAAATTTAATATATATATATTTTATATATAAAACTTTGCTCGGAGCTACCATAATCTGGGGTAAAATGAGATCTGACCAAATTTTAAGAAAGAGATATAATATATAGAAAAAGGAGTATAATGAAGAAGAGAGTAATTATTAAGCCTTTCTTTGTTATAGCAAAAGTAACGATACATATATCTATCTATCTATCTTACTATTAAACAGTCTTCTTCTTATTTTTATGGCTTAGTTATAGGTTAAGCTTTAAATGTGTTTGGTGAGACTTATTTATCGATTATGTAAATTTTCTCTCTCTCTCTCTCTCTCTCTTGGTTATAATTTTTCCTATAATGTAACCATGCCCGAGTAACCTATATTTCTCCATACTTTATATATATATATTTATATTATTTTTATGTGCTGACATAAGAAGTTTCTTTATATGTTACTTTAGTGATACGTCTAAAGTTTTCATGACTGATATTATTCTCCTGATTCTGCAACAAGCATTATTGATCAAAACCTGCCTTATTGTAGAAATCTACCCTTACTTTTTTGTATACATATATATATATATATATATATATTTTATAGCTGAGAAAATACTAGAGATAATCAATCTACTCCAGATTTTCAAGACTAAAATACCAAGATATGCAATTCTTATTTGTTCTTATTTTGAAACAATTTTTGCTCATATGAGAAAAATCAAATGAAATCATACACAAAAGTACATGTATAGCTTACATAAAGTTCTTAAATTTGAACAAAACATACAGAGATAATTATGACAAGGTACATAATAAGAATCCATGGAGTACAATGCATGCAATCAGACAAACAAGTATCAAATGGAATAATAACAATAGGTAATAAACCACTGATATTGATGATAACATCAAGGATCCAGTTTCTTACATTTAATATTCTTTTTTTTTTTGGCCTATACTTTCTATCAATGTAGCCAATCCTATACGTTGAAACCAGAGTAAAAAAAAAAAAGGCAATGTCTTTGGACTATTTGTGCTAGGCGCAGTTATACATTTTTGTGTAACTCAATTTTTTTGCGAGATAAAGATATCCCATTTTTGGAAATGTGGGAAATAGTTCTTTTTTTTTCTTTTTTTTTGCCTTCATAAAGTCCAACTTCTTTGTGTGTGTGTTTCAATCTTTACTTCTTTGTTCTCTCTTTTCACTATTTTAATTTGATTTTGTCATGTCTAATTCTACGAGCACCGAGTCTTCAACTGCAGTTGCCAAGAGAAGATTAGAAGCCATCTCTAACCAAGTGTCACCTCTTGGAAGTTCTACTTTTGATACTGCTTCATACAATGAGCAATGTAAGATATATATATATGTACAGTAAATCTTCAAACAGACAGATAGGCAGACATAAAATATGTATAGATATGTATAAATGTGAAAATTAATGCAAAATTATAATAATAATAATAACAACAATGATGCTTATCCTTCTTCTTCTACTTCATAGTACGTATCCACCGCAAACCAAATCAAGCTGTTCACTCTACTGCCCTCACCCCGCTTCGTTTCCTGCTCAGAAGCGCAATGGTGCATGGCACCAAGACCGCTATCATACACCGCAGCCGCTCCTACAACTATCAGACATTTGCTGATCGAATCAGACGATTGGCCAGTGTGCTGATCAATGACTACAATGTCCAAAAGGGCGATCGGGTTGGTGTCTTGTGCAATAATATTCCTGCAGCTCTAGAAGGAAATTATGCCATCCCATTTTCAGGCGCCATCCTGGTACCACTCAACACTCGTCTTGCCACAAAGGAACTCGACTATATCCTTGACCACTCTGGCGTTTCGGTCCTGATTGTCCAGGAAGAACTGTTCGAAAAGCTGTCTGAAGAAGCAAAGGCAAAAATCAAACTCATCCTGGTATCTGATTCTGAAGACTTTCGGTCTGATCCCTTTGAACAACTCTTGGAGCGCTGCACAAACCCCTTTTCGTGGAACCAACTGCATCTTCCTGAGGATGAAAACTCTGTCATTTCGATCAACTACACCTCTGGTTCAACTGGCCGACCCAAGGGAGTCATGGTCACCCACAAAGGCTCATACCTCCATGCACTTACCGTGGCAATTCAGAACAGACTGACCACTGAATCTATCTACATGTGGACCTTACCACTTTTCCACTGCAATGGTTAGTAATACTTTTTTCTTACTAAATGAGGGTGTTTAGTTAATATATAGGAGTTACTTATCCTCTTACTGTGTGTATTTAGGATGGGGATACCCATGGAGTGTGGTTATGGTTGGCGGCACCCAAGTCATGCTGAACAAGCTGGACTACGAATACATCTGGAAATTGCTTATCGAAACAGGTGTCACACATTACGCAGGAGCACCCACTGTTCAAAATGAGATCTGCAATCACCGTAATGCCAGGAGATTGCCACAGGAAGTCCGTGTAGTCAGTGGTGGTAAGTCTTTCTTTCTTTTCAGATAGCCACCTGTTTATAAAAGCCAAAGTATTAGTGTTTAAAAGACTCATTTGATTCACCTTTTTTTTACTTTAATATACAGGATCGGCACTTTCCAGTACACTTGTCAAGCGAATGACAGCCTTGAACCTTCAACCCCTTCAAGTGTACGGCCTGACTGAGGTTTATGGTCCATCTGTGATGAGCTATGATATCAGTGCGCTCGAAAATATCCCCGAAGAAGAAAGAAACAGCCGCCTTGCTCGCCAAGGTTTCAACACAGTCGTAACTGACGAGTTGCGTATTTTGAACCATGATACCATACAGGATGTTGCACCAAACGGAAAGGAAATCGGTGAGATCTGTATCACCGGAAACACAACCATGATTGGCTACTATCGAGATCCAGTAGAGACTGAGAAGGCATTCAAGCATGGTGTATTTTGGACCGGAGATCTGGCTGTCCGTCATGTTGATGGATCGATTGAGATTGTGGACCGTAGTAAAGATGTGATTGTTTCTGGTGGTGAGAATGTTAGTTCTATTGAGGTCGAGAGTGCGATTGTACAGATGGAAGAGGTTTCAGAATGGTAAGTTTTTTTTTTGTTTCTTTTTGTTTTTACATTATTAAAAAATAATATTAATTCTCTTTTTTTTTGGGTTATAATTCTTTAGTGCAATTGTAGCCAGCCCTGATCCCAAGTGGGGTGAGCGTCCTTTCGCATTCGTTATTCTCAGAGAAAACGCAAAATTAGACCCAAAGGATGTTATTTCACACTGTAAGAATGTCTTGGCTGGTTACAAGGTAAGATTTTTAAAAAGATTCATAGATTTCACTTGATTTTTATGAAACCGAACAAATCATTTCTTATTGATTGATTGATTCGCCCAATTATTTTCATTATTTATTTACTCATTTGATTTTTTTCTTAGTGTCCTGAGGGAGTCCGATTTGTAAACTCATTACCGAGAACAAGGTACGATATTTTTGTGGTAGTAACAGTAGCAGTAGCAGTAGCAGTAGCAGTAGCAATAGTATTTTATGTTTTTAAGCTTTAGATCGATGGAATACAATACATGCCTTTAAAGAGACAGAAGAGACTAACCACGAATTATTTTCTTTCTTTTTGCGTTATGTTTTCTTTTGTTTTTGAATAACTTCAGTACTGGTAAGCATATTGACAATAATGTCTTTTATATATAGCAAAAAAAAAGTCTTGAGCTTCTAATACTCAATATTCTTCTTTAATTGTCTTAGGTAAAGTCCAAAAGTACATCTTACGAGATGAACTCTGGAAGAACTATGAGAAACGTATCAATTAAGAACGTACCATTTAATTTCATTACATCCATATACACACATATATGTACATGGGTAAATACCCCCTTAATCTTGACTCCCACTTTAACTCCAACCCAAACTCCCACTCCTGCTCTCACTCAACATCAAAAAAGCATTTATTTATTTAAAACCAAAAAATAAAAATAATAATAATATATATATATAAATCTTATTTAAATCCATGTAAAGGTTGTGTTTGTGTAAAGTGTGTGCGAGTGAAATATGTACGTATGAATTTATGTAAGTATGTAAGTATGTGAAATATGTACCCTATCTTAAATAGGAAGATCAAGTTTGAATTCTAGGCGCGATCCAATAATTGAGGGGGCAATCAGTAGACCAAAAAACAGTAATGCAAAACAGGTTAGCAAAAAGCCATAGAGTATGCAGATTCGACGCCTCTTCTGGCGTTGAGCAGTGGAATAGATTGGTTCTCGGATCTGCATACTGGGTTTTAGCCAGAATAGCATCAATGAGTGCCATTTGTTGATGCCCGGAACAAAGCATATCAAGAAAAGGAATATCATTATAAAATGGGTCAAGACAAAGTCAGCCGCGAAGAGACTCATCTCGACCACTTTACACACAAACTCACGCAGTGGTTGAGTAATTACATACCACCCAAGCTAACAAAAAAACAAAAAAGAACAATTATATTATGACAGTAGTTTAGTATAAGCAAAACTAGACGAATTATACTTCAAAGAAAGATCAACTTACTCCACGACCATACCATCGACCAGTCCACCATCCTTGGTTACTCCCGTCTTGCTGAAATTCACGCGTGAGTAAACAAACCGTAATTAACTTGAATATGAATCGCTGGACAGATGAAACGGCAATCATACCCAAGATTGTTCTAGACAGGTTCCATTTTTCGAGAAAGTAAAACAATTCAAAGAATCCAATAAAATTGATCACGGCCCACGCATGAGCTGCACCAGCAACAGTCGCACCAAACTTCACACTACAGCAGAGAGAAGCCAGAATGCCACCCAGAAGAGATACACAGAACAGGGCAACCAGGACACCAGCATTAAGAATCAACGGCAGAACAGCAATGGCAGCAATCCTAATCAAGCCACTCGGAGCTTCTTGGCCAGCATTGTGTCCTTCTGACATATCGAAGCTTCGAGTAAACAGGTAGGCAACCACACACCCTACCGCAAGGAAAAACGGAACAGCAATCTCCGAGAAAAATATAACTCCAAATCTTGCCCGAGATTGATGCTGCTTGTTCCAAGCTTTGGGGGCATCCCCGAGCTGTCTGATCTTGACTCCTGTTGTTCGCATACGCGAGAATCGGCAATATCCAATCCATGAACTTGCGTGTGTCTTTCCATTACCGCGCGATAACCAGCGCAGTAGCTCACGATAGTCTATAATAAAGTCGCCCATCGAAAACTGGTGTGGGTTGAAAAGGAATGGCGACATCATCAGGGCAATTACTGTAATCCAAAAGTATATATAATGTGGTGCCCAGATAATAAGTGACCCAAAAAGCAGGATTAAAGTACTCCGGGCTCCAACGTATATACTCGAGTCTGCAAATCGAGAATAAAGCAGAGAAAATGGTAATCGAGTTGTAGCAAATCCACGACCAGTACCAATATATCTTGCTCCTCCAAACGTAAGATTATTGAGGATTGCACTTGCATACGTCTGTGTAACAAAGATCTCAAAGAATGGAGAGAGCGAGATTATGTGCTTGCACAGCCGACTGGTGGCTCTCATGAAGCCACGTTCCGTAAGTTCTTGTAAAAATAGTGGCAAGAAAGATATGAAGAACACGGCAAAGATTGAAATAACGACACGTTTGAGCCAGTTGTAGATAGGAACCAGGTCATAACAGCCGTCTGGTGTACGTGGCGCTTCCGGAGGTGCATCCTTATCAAATTCGCAGACCAGCAGAGGAACACTCATGGAGGCCAGAAAAAGTAAGACGATCATGAACATATGGACCGAGAGCATAATAAAGATGTTGTTGATGTGGAAGCCAGGATGAGCATAGTAAAAGGTCAGAAATCGGTCAAGGGGAAGCTGGGTACCGATGTAATAATATTCTCTAGAAAGCATCTGTTCTCCCATACCAGTGCCAATCTTTGTCACAAAATTAAGGATCGACCCAAATCCAAGGTCTCGGCCTTTTCCGCATTGATAGTATTCAATGTGTTTGATCCTTCCTCCACGCTCAAAGGCATTCATTCCAGCATAGATATCCTCATTCAAGTGGAGTCCCTTTTGTGCTTTGCTCACACCGCCACGAGTTGTCATGAATATTGCATTCAGGAAATCAGGATGTCCATAATGAAGCTAAGTATATATATATATATATTAAAAAAAAAGACATATATTATTATTATTAGGATCAAGTATATATATATATATATATGGGCTGTATTGCTTAGATATTATATCTTAAAAATTACCTTTCCACCAATAGTTGCCATTATACGTTGAGTCAATGTACCAAAAGTTTGCTCTTTACCAGCCGCAACATCACCAAGAACACCAATGTTCTCCGAGAATATATACTCTCTTGCGCCAACAATGGCAACCGGACCCGTAGAGAATCCTACATCAGCGTAAGGGGACTCATTCGAGACTGACAGATTCTCAAATTCGCTAAGAACATTTCGGATCTTTAGGCACTCTTCAAGATAGTTATCCTGGTTTGCATCGACAAGCTGAAGGTATTCTCCACGGTAATAGATAAGCGCCGTGTTTTGGTTGTCTGATTTTCCATCTCCAAGTATAGGGTTTCCGGGCAGACGTACACGGTATTTTGGAGTGCGCTTACCATCAGACCCGACCGTACTGTGGCCATCAATCAATACCGAGTAAAACGTATTCTTCTTCTTTCCGTCTTCATCCTGGCTCTTTTCCTCTTCAAGATAAGCGATCTGGAGGTTCGGGTAGGCTTTCAAGACATAATCAACATTCTCCAACTCTTCCTTGTCAAAAGATGCATACCGTTGCATAGCAATCAAAAAACGGAACTTTCGGTTAGCCATCTGCTCCAAATCAGATTCAAGTTTTTCAAAATTTATCGAATCTGTCACGAGCTCCGGATTCTCCACTCGATAAAGTAGCTTCAATGCGCTTTGATAGTTCATAAATCCGGTAATTGTTCGATAAAGGGTTTGTGATCTGAGGGAGGCCCATATGCGGGTCCGAAGAGTGTACTCGGGAGCCGACGATTTGAATCCAACGCAGTAAAATGGCAGATCATCAATCTTGTGTTGCGATCTTGTCTTGTCAGAGCTTATTTCAGACTTGCTACTGGAATTTGAATTTGAATTTGAATTAGAGTTTGAGTTTGAGGTGGATTTCGAGACACTGATGTCTTCCGCCATAGCCGTATCTTCTTCACCCCCGGAATTGGATAGACTGGTTTCATCCACAAGTACTTTTGTATCTTTAACGAAGTTATCCCATTCAAAAGGATGGAGTTTCTTGAGGTACTCCAAAAGTGTAATACGTGTATTCTTATCTTCTTCTCTGATAATTTCGCGTAATGAGAAAATTATCTTTTCTCCATAGTGTGGTGTCATAACAGTAAATGTTGGCATCTTCTGTACCGGTAAGGGGTCTGGCATTGGAGTCGTCATACTCTGAGCAAAGAACTGCATCCTTCTCTCGGCTTCACTCTCCTGAGGATAATACTCTGTCTTGAAGGCAATGTCTTCTTGGGTTTCAAAAAATGTGGGTGACTTGAGTGTAAACTTTCCGTTTTCAGCATTGGGGACCTAAAAAAACCATTGAAATAATTATGGTAGTAATATTAGTAATCGTAATACAATAAATAGATAATCGTAATAATAGAATTGTTTTTCTTGCTTGCTTGCTTGTATTATTATTATTACCCGTTGGTATAATAACTTTGTTATATGATCTGGAGATAAAAGGTGCTCGCGGTACATAGAAATAACAAATGCGTTCCATACTTGCGAGTATAAGAACTTGGGCTTGTAGTGAGCCCCAATCTCCGAGCCAGCTAGTATCTTGGCGTAAATGCGTTTTGGTAATCTCGAAAATATATTTCTCCAAGGTGTCCAAATAGATATTCCGAGGTAAAACGACCGAGCGACAGAAAACACCGTATTCCACACAACGTACCAAAGATAAGTATCCAAGAAAAATAGAACCAAGGCCATCAAAAGCATAAGACCAAGGGTAAAACTAGGCATAAGGACACATAGTTCGGTGCCAATGATCGGATCTCGGCAGTCTTGTATTTGCATACTAGACATGATTCTCAAAGGGTCCTTAAAAGACAATGCAAGAAAGAAGTATGATTCTAAAAGTTTACAAATAAAGACACATGACCAAAGACCAACTGATATCAGACGATCCATTCGTTTGAGAGGAGGGAAGTTGGCAGTAAATGTTTGACTGGCTAACATTCGTCGAGAGTCTTTCTTGTGACGAACAAATAGTTGCGACTGTGGCATTATCGAGAAATATAAACTGGTTATCACACTAATAAATAGTTGAGCCGCAGAAACAGCCAAAGATATTCTGCTTGTTCGATCAAAGAAAACGCAGTAAAAAGACGGTCCTGTGTTTAAAACAAGGATTCCAAAAAGCATTGCAAACCGACGAGATAAGATCCGCGCGCCGTACCAAGACATAGGCACATACATGTACTCAACAAGGCTTCCAAGCATAACAAGAAGAGTAGCAATTGCCCCTCCTAATGCCACAACTGATAGCTTGACTGGTGTCTCTGTTTTGGCTTCATCTTTATCGGTGCTCAGATAGAGATCTCCAGCATTGGCACTGATATAATACCAGAATGTGACGATGTGAATGATCCAAATTCGAGTGAAATTAACAGCCATGTGCATCCAGGATCGCTTCTCTTTGAACGTCTTTTGAAAGGAATGATTCCAGTCCATATCACCCAAGGCTTGATAACGCTCGCTTGGATGTAGATCTACTAGCTTTCTCTTATCATTTAACCTTAAAAGTGCGATTTTTTCTGGGTACCAGAATTGTTGATTTACGTCGTCATATCCAATAACACATGCATGGTCTCGCTCTCGTTCTGTATATCTTCCATCTTCCATTGGCCTGTATGATTGGTCTCGAATAAAGTTGTAAAGAGGTGTAATAACCGTATCCAGATAAGTTCCGGCTGGTACCCCCTTATCGGTACGATTTTCCCAATGATCTTCTGCAAGTTTGAAAATAAAGCAGAGTACCTCAGGGCAAAATCGAATAACAGAAGCCTCAGCCCAGAGAAGCAGCCATAGCGCAAGTTGTTGAATGCGTTCTTCATCTTTCATACGCTCCATTTTAATTCTCCAGGCTTCTTTGGTTTCTTTGAGCCGATGGGCCTGTGATATATTGGATTTGCTGTCTTTGGATGTTTCTACGGTGTCTGTAGCCACGTTTTTCTCGTCCGTCACATCATTAAGGTCCAGCTGGGCAGCAAAATACCACTTTCGATAGTTTGCGTCGGGGCCACCAATGTACTCAGCATGAATGGTAAGCAGCGCTAATTTAGGGGACATACGAGATGCCCGCGAATCCAGCATTGTCATTAGATGATCGTACATACTCAGCATGCTATCATGCTGGAACCCAAATGTATTTGTCAGCTCAGCGTATATGTCTTGTATGTATCTGAAGGAAGGAACTTCTTCACTATTGTATGGCCAGGATGGATATAAGGAATTTCCGTGATTACCAACCAAAGTATCTCTAGATCCGGAAAATGAGGGATTTTCTGGAGAAAGACCTGTTGAATTTGGAGACGAGATACTAGGAAGGCTATCTTTGGATGACTTGCTACGCTTGGATTCCAAAAGAGCTACAAGAGATTCAACAGACGGTGCATAATGTAGAAATCTGTTGGAGTTGTGAATGTCATCTCGTGCATAAGCGTAAAGACTGGTATCGATAGATCCATGAGAGGAGAGGGGTGTATGCATGAATTTAGATTTTCCGATCAAGGGCATGTCCGGCCATTCAGAATCCGACTCCCCATAGTTTGTGAAGGATGATTCTGACATTTGTTCAAGTGGAATTGAATGACTTGCACCTCCTATTTTCAGGTCATATTAATCGAAAGAGGAGACAGGACAGTTTAGAGGCTAGTAAATTTTTTCTATACATTTTTTTTCTTGTCCAGCTTACTTTGAGACGCGTTTCTATACTCTCCATCATCTATTGAACTAGATCACAGCAATAATATTCAGACCATTATCAGTATATTGTAGCCAATGTAGCATGCTTTTAAGGTGCCCTTACATAGGATGAGTTGTATGAAATGTTCCTCTTTGAGGGTCAACATGATGAGTAATATCTAGAACTCTATGTTGAGAATTAGGCGAGACCTTTCGTCGTTGAGGAGGGTCTGACAAATGTGGAATGAACGATTGACTAGACATCGTTGTTTGTGAACACAACAGGTTTGTGGTGTGATAGGCTTTGTATTTATCAATACTACTGAGAAATCTTCTGGAGACTGACTATAATATCTCAAGATTATGGTAACGTGTGAAAGAGCATGCAGCAGCACACAGAATGACCTTATATTTAAGCAATATGCACAATGGGTAATTAAATAAAGGGACAGTAGAAGATGACCCTTGATAAAGACCTCTTTAGGATAGGAATGGCATTAGATCATAAAGATCATCTCTATGGCCGTTATGGTTTTAATCTGGCGATGTATAGAAATAATGGTCTGCGGCTGTCAGAGCTATAACAAGGTATATATACTCATCATTTACACGTGCTATAATATCGCAACACTCAAATGATAGCAGAAATTTGTCTTGTGGTATAGCAATGAAGGGTGTATGAAGTACAACATTCTTCGTGACAAAGACGGGCATTTTTTTTTCATCATCCCTTTCACTCCTTTAATTATACTTAATAAATATGAAAGATTACCGTTGCCTATTGGTAAATGCTGAGGGCTCGAATACTTTTTTTTATAGTCAGATCGTTAAATGAATCTATACGCCTGTGATGCATTGAATTATAATCCTTATATATATGTATGTATTCTTATTGCAATGATAAAAGGTGAATTTACAGATTTACAGATTTACAAATTTTACAGTGTTTTATGACTATGGTTATGTTGAGCGGTTGGACGATGAACGGGAGAGATAGGCCTGTTTGTTTGTTGTCTCTAACCAAATGAAATAACACAAGGCCCTTCCAATACTTGCGATTTGCTCTCTTTCTGGCTCTCTGTACATTTTAGCTACATTTCTAGGCTCCCGGTTTACCACCCATCCCTTGATCAGCACCCCTTGATCTATTTGTAGATGAATCATAAAATCCATATATCTTGCGCTGTACAAAAACATATGTCGACGGTCCCTCTCCCGGATTTCTTTGACAATGTTCCCTTTTGTGCTTGCTATCATATCTAGCGCAGAGTTCCAGTCGAGTCGCAAGCACAAAATGCTTTTCATATTACTATCCACCTCGGTTATGTCTGTTCTCTCAAACTTGGACATGAGTTTGATAAGGATGGAATACTGCTCTTCCAAAAAGGCTTCGTCCTTTTGATGGTCGATCTTGAAAGAATACAGCTTCCTCCAATCGTCAGAGCGTTTGCAGTAAAAAGTGACCTATAGTAACCAAAGTATCATTAAGCGTTTTGAGCATATACAATATTTCTTTTAGATAGCTATGTACTACCTCTGAGACAATCGCATCGATTCTTCTTCGTGCGTTATGTATTATATCTTCTTGTGAGTGATCCTTTTCTGGGTGAAGCATGTCATAAGGAAGATTTGATGACGATCCTTTTTGATTAACTTCAGCTATATTCTTGGGTGTAGTTGATCCCTGATAAATAACCAGAATAAAGTATTCCAGAAGAATCTTGGAAGACTGTGGTGTCTGTTCATTTGATAAAGACTTGCTGTTATCAGAAAGTCCCGAATCATTCACAGGACATATAATTAATGTGTATCTCCAATTTGCGTCTTTGTCATCATCTTGTGATGAAAATGAAATGCCACTACTAGATACAGACACCCCCACAGATACATGATCGGATAGTATGTTGGACAGTCCATGAAGTGGTGAATTACGGAATAAGCATCCAAAGAACAAGTTGGTCGATGTTTCAGACTCAAACTCATAAAAACCGTGCACAAGTCGATTTTGGGAATATGTTGCAGGAGTGAGGTTGAGTATAGAGAATTTGCGGATCACATCCAAGATATTCAGATCAGGCGGTACAGAGTCCTGAGGCGATTCGAGTGTTTTCTGAATATGTCGTAAATGAAAATCATATACAAAAGAGTTGACATGTACGAGCTGCTTAAGTCGCCCCGAGCTTTCTTCAAATCGTTTTAAGTTTTCCTTTTTTGTACTTCGACTTTCATGGCGGAATCTACTATAGCCGAGTCGTCCATATTGTCGGTGAAGTGAGTAAAGAGTCACCGAGACAAATCCGCTGGTCAGACTGACTTCGCAGATAATCGATCCACCCTCCAAAACCCGTAGTAGATAAGTCGGTGGATACTCAATACTAAGATTTTTGGCGACATTAAATACAGAAGGCTTTACTGTGTCTTCTGCCGTACCATCAGAGTTTGTGAGGTCTACTAGTTGCATATCTATTCCTTCGAGGTATTTTGCGTACTCCGACATCAAAGAGCTTGCTAATCTTTTGTACCATTCTGTCGTAATTTGTTTGTTTGGCGACCCTTCCTCACCAGAATTCCACTCTTCATCAGGATTGATAAATAGTAACGGTGTTCTACAGAAATGAAGCATCCTCGATGACCGCAAAATCATTCCAATCTCTGAAGATGTCATTTTATCTGTGTATCCAACCTCTGTTTTTGACTCCACGTATCGTTTTCTCCATTTAAGATGAACCTGAAGAGCCTTTTGATGAACGGTCTGTATCCGTGTGCTCTTCAAATAAGTTTCCAAAAATGGTTGGCCATGTCTTCTCAGCACATCTCTGTCTCTTCCGGTTGGAGTATCAGCTACTGAATCTGCAATTGATCCATCGAGGACACTGTCCAGCTCTGAACATGGATAAGTAATTGACTGCAACTTGTTGTTAGTCTATTATATTTGCTTTCTCTGAACCTATTGTCTAACTAAGCTTACATCACTTCTGGTACTATCAATTCCATCGTTGGAAAGAATTGTAGGATTTGCAATAATGTCTTTAAGATCAGAAGTACTCTGCAATACTGTAGTACTATTTCCTGTATTACGTCGCAAGGATCTTGTCGAGCTAGAATTGTCATTCTTGGCAGAAATTTCGGATTGTCTTGTTTTTTTCTGTTGCTGTTTTGGTGACCCAATATGACCACTAGCTGGGATCGCAGAAAGAAAATTGGTGGAGCTATTCAAAGACGTTGATAGCCCAGGAAGTGCATTTGATAAAGTAGCATATTCCTCAACAACCTTACTCATAGGCTCAGAATGGTGAAAAAGCCCCATCTTCTGGTGTAGAATATTAGACAGAATACTGTTTCGAACCTCTTGGCGGGCTGCCATTTGGGTTATCCCATTAATAATATCCAAGCTTGCAGCATCAGGCCAATTATAAGTGTACGTAGAAAGGCGATCAGTGTCAACAATCATTACAAGGAAGCAGTGCTTTACTGGATCGGATTTTTGAAATTCATGGCCTTTAGCATTGCTTCCTGATATTGATCTTGCTGCACTAGATGTTCTTGAGTTTTCATATGTTCCTCTGTCATCTAGCCTTAAAAGCTTTTTGTTGCCATTAAAACCTGCTGCGGATGATGTATTTGAACTTCTTCGTGAGCGCCCACGGTGACTAGAGTTTTCGCTAGTTGCACTAGTACGACGGTCTATTTCGTAAGTCTTTGGTGCACAGCCTAGCCGTTCAACAAGCTCATTAAGACCACTGATTGCTACAAGCTGAACATTTGTTTGAAGCATTTGTCTGTGGGGGTAGTGCGAGCTTCTGTATAGCTCCCACTTTTCATTCGGCTTCGGCTTAGTTTCACCTTTGAATACGTCGTTTTGAACAGAAGTCCATGCAACAGTTGGTCTTAAGGATATATCCAACTTTCGGAGCTCAGAGTCGAGGTATCCAATTAACTCGTCCATGCACCATGGTGTTGTTTGTACAGATTGATCAAATGAGCACACCGTGGGGCTTTTCCACTCAGCTGCCTTTTGAAGAATGTATGTAATAGATTCAATAAACCGTTTACGCATACCATCTCCAAGACGCCATCTTTTATGAGAGGTAAGCGCTCGCTGCAATGCCCCCGATTCTGACAGAGCAGCCGTCGTACTAAGGTTGACAGTCTTCTCGATGAAATAGTCACAAAGGGCGTGTTGATAACAATCGCATATATACTGCATTAAAGAGCTGCTATCGACTACACCAGTAACCCAAATGTCAATCCAGATACAATAATACGATTGATCTTCTCCGATTTCCTGGAGATCTTCCTCTAAGCAATGGCGGATAGCGTCTAGGTTATAATGTGTTCCATATGAATCGTCCGTCGGAACAAAATCTACAGGGTTTCCACTAGAGTCTAATAATGTGATACAAATTCCAGCTAGGCCTTGACCAGAAGAAAGCTCCAATGGTGTTGATGCCCCAGGAACTCGTTTTGTGCAATTGTAATAAAAACAGTATTCACTAGATTGAAACTCTTGCATATTATCGGTATTCCTGAAACAATTGGTTAATTTTTATTATGTATATGTAAATTCTAGTCTACTGTACTTACTTATCCGATGTTCCTTTGCCTTTTTGTTGGATTCCATAGCCAATATTTGGGTGGAAAAGATTTTCATGATAGCCTTCGACAGCCTCAGATACAATCGGACCGGTAAATGGCTTAATATTGTCAGTGCCAAGTGTCTGCTTAAAGAAGCGCATAAGTGTGTATGGTTTGAGCACAAGAGATGGAACACGCAAAGCTTTTCGGTTCGTAGGTGTTTTTTCAAACGGCAAAATAAATTTAACATCCTAAAATTACGACTCATATTAATTTTCTTATTTGGTGAATCTAATACTAGGTCTTCTCACACTTACCGCTAATGTCGGCTTCGTCGTAGGATTCCGAGAAAAGAACTGCTGTACTTCATTTAAAGTAATGTGCGACACTATTCGGTTTTCGATAAGGTTTACAAATTCTTTCTCTACCCATATAGGTAAGTCAACACCATGAACCTCTAAGAGCAGCTCTTTTAATTCGGTAGACTTCATCACGGGTGCCTTGTTTCTAGGAGATGGCGGTGGTTTTCTTCCAAACTCCTGTTTAATAGACCCCGTACTACTAGTAAAGATACTGTCCTCTGTATTTTGTCTTGTTGCTGGAGATATGTGTGCGTTGCTAAGTTTGCTGGCTTTGTCCAAGTCATCATTGGAGCTTGGATTGGTCTTTTCGTATATCTTACAATATACGATAGAATCATCACGCTCGATTACAAACATATGAGGTCTGTTGGTAACCGTGAAAAGCCGTAAAACATCAGACGTGAGATACTTTAAAGTTGTGTTTGGCTGTAGTCTCCAATGTAAAGGAAATCTTTTCGTAAACAGAACAGGACATTCAAACTGCCCTGGTTTAAACTTGTCGTGTGAGAGCAGTGTCTTTGAGTTGTCGTGTATAGGGCTATTAGAATCCTGATCATCTGAGTCGTCCGAATCGGAAAACTGATCACTCTCGTCTGAAGAAGGTTCTTCAAGGAATTTACTTTATAAAGAAATGGTATTAAGATTGTATACATACATGTATATTACACGCCATATTACCTGCATATACGTGTTTCTTGTAGGCTTTCCAACAACATGATTTGGTTAGTTCTGTGCTGGATTTGGGTGATATCATTTTTAACACGTTGTAAAAACTCGGCACGATCGATAAGTGTATGGAACTTTGAATAAAAGTATATTTGAACATAATTATCCTTTGGTACCAGGATAAGCCAATAGAGTGGCCTAGAATGGAATGGAATAAACTTTTCGCTTTCAAGGGTGCCTTCCTCTACAACAATATTAGGTCCGATACTTATTCCTAATCCATCACATAAGTCATCAATCACTTCATCTTCTCTGAGCGTATCAGGTCGGTCTTCTGGAGATTCGGTATATTCTTGCTCGCCATGACTCGCAGGTGATGTATCGGTAGATGAACTGGATTTTTGGCGCATACTGTAAATCTTTTCTTCACTGACATAAAAGTAATCGTTTACACGGCGAAGAGAGTAGGTTGTAGAGCCATCTTTACTCTTCAGCAGCTCATCCATGAATCTGCGCCGACTTTCGGCCCAATTTTTAACAAAGTGAAATGGTACTGTAGTTGATGTTGGGAAATCTACAAAAGGATTTCCTTGCCCAAGCTGGTACTCCACATACTCCAAGATAGGTCTCGTAATTATGTCTGCTTTCAATAGGCCGTGTATTGTTTCTTCTGTGAGCAACCATCTTATCCGAGCTTCTGTTTCTGCTAAAGCTCCTTGTTGATCTTGATTGAGCATCCAAAAACAAGCAGGCTGTGAATTCATCGATTCTATTAATGATCTATAAAGTGAATGAAAGTCAATACCTAGTTAACAACAGCAGAATAAGGAGCTAACTTACTCTCTAATAGGTGGTACTGAGGATATTGCAGTTGTATAGTTTAAATCATCGGACGGTGGTATATTTAAACATACAAATCGCAAATACACAGATACGTTCCCTGAATCTAGTGGTGCGGATTTGGCACTGATCGCAAGATTTTCAAAGTTAAACGGTGTTCCATCTTTAAAGTTTCCTAAATATGATGTTGGTAGAAAAGATATCGGGATTGTTATACTTTTATCCGATGTATTTCCTTTTTCTGAAAATACTTCATAAGAGCATTCGAGGCGTATAAGCAATGGTATTTGAGCAAAGGCAATCAAATCTATTAGAGAAGATATTTTTTCTTCGATAGAGCCTTGGTTCTGTGTGTGTGTTGCAAATTTGGTCATCGTAGGCTTGTAGTAAAACAAATCTGTAGGCTGCTCGCTTATTGTTCGAACTGGTTCAAAATAATGGCGAAATATGGCCGCGAACCTGGCTTGTATATTTCGTTCCCGGTAATCCCTTGAAATTTGTAAAGTCTAATCAGTAAATCAAAAATAAAAATGTTCATTAAACTCTTAGCATACCAGTCTCCAGGATCACGCTTTTGTAGTGTAGAAATGTTCACAAATTCTGTGATATCGATACTCATGACGGATTCATTGCATATTTCCAGCACTTTCGAAAGGTCGTCGTCAATAACAGGGAATCCACTCAAAAGACATGTATAAAATGACTTTACAAAGCTCTTTGAATAAGCATGCATAATATCTTGGGCCACTCGAAGTGACTTTTCTGATATCTGAGCTTGTCCAGAGCAGCTAGAAAAATTTCCTTGGATAATTTGTGGTCTTATTGTCTCTCCAAGTCCATCTGGTTGATGGATCAAATAATCTATATTTGTCATTGTTACATCGTCATCAAAATTCAAGCTTTCGATACGTGATCTATTCGCTTCATCTAATGGACTGCTGAATAGTAATGTGCTGCTTGTCGGGCGCATAGGCTTTTGACGTGTGCATTCGAATATAAAGTAGTCTACAAACATATCGTCCTTATCAATCTCTAAATCACCTGCTTCAGTTGAAGCAGAACTGTCTGATAATGCTGAAAGTCCTGATACAATTGCATCTAGACTTGGTAGGAGAACGACAACAAAAGAACGTTCATCGAATGTTTTTACAAAGCAACGTAGTTTCTGAAGGTTTGGAGTCATCCTCACTCCTGATAGGTGATGGTTGGTTGCTTTGTTTAATGCTTTTTGTAGTTCTCGCCAAAAATTCTTCCTTTTGTTGTGGTGCGACATGACGATCTCACCATCTGTGATTCTTTCCATAGAATTCTCGATATAATAATGCATGAGGGCATAATTTTGTGCTTTTGGATTTAGACGTGCAATCGCTTCCTTGCTACGGCTCAACACTGGATCTGGGCGTGGACACAGCTCCTTAGTTGCACTATACTTTGTAGGTAGTGATAGTGTGCTCGCAGGACTAGTTGGTAATCGTCCACTATGTATGGTAGATCTCACTCCATTACTCAACTGTGGGCCGTGTTTCTCGACATTATATACCGATCCATTGTCACTTAGTTCAGCAGAGGTCGAGAATTCTGAGTTAAAAGGAAAACTATCATCAATAAATGACTCAGAGTCGTCTTGTTGGACGATCACTTGTGTCTTGTATATTGGACACTTGAAAGAGGTTACGACAAACTTATTGTTCCGTAACACATACGATATATCAAACAAATGAGGCAGTCTCATTACAACAGTGTCTTCGTCCATGTTTTGGGTATCGTTGCTTGCATCTCGTTTATCTTTAAAGTCGCCTTTTCCCTTTGATCTTCCAATCGCGTGCATTTGATCAAAAGTAACGAGTTGAGATATTGTTTTCCTGTCTGGATCCACAGTCCATTTCTTCACAAGTTCGTATTGGTTAAATGCTAGAGTTCCGCTAGGCTCAATCCAAAGCTCTGTTGTTATTCTCCCGTTATCGGCATCCTTCCAAATAAAATATTGAATTGCGCACAGAGACTCTCGGCCATCCCGATTTGGAAGGGATATTTCCTGGTAGAAATGAGTGCTGTCTGGGAATGGTGATACTAGTTTATATCCCTGGGAAAAATTTGAATACGAATAGTCATTAAAACATCGTATATACTTTGCATGTGTTCCGACTAGCGTACCTGATCTAGGCGAGCTTGGCATAGGAATTGAAACGCAAGATCGTGAATCGGCATCATTCGATTTTCTTTATGAAATTGGTCTTGGTGGTTGTCTGTTTGCCATGACCATGCCATATGCTGAAGATAATCTCGAACAATGTATTCACCCGTTAACCACATCGCAACAGGAAGATACCATGCTTTCGATCGACAGATATTTTCGTTTTGTCTTCTGTTTGTTTCTTTTCTATCATTCAGGTTTGGTTCTGATCCACTCGGAGCTCCGTTTTGAAAATGCTTTGGATCTCGCATCAATAGACTAGAGAAAGGTCTTTGGCATATTTTGTTGCAAGACACATTTGTCTTTTCCGAAGATTTTAGTAACATGACGATGTTATCAAAGGTTCGTCGTCTTGCCAATACATCCACATTAAAAAATAAGATTCTTAAAGATATAAGTCTCCCATATTCTTGCCGTACTCGTAATTCGCAAAAAGAAGGGGGATATTCAACGTTCACAGAAAAATAATCCTTTGAATTTTCGTCATGAGATGGACTAACCAGCAATCCGTGTATAAAATTGACAAATGTACCGTCTGTACTCTCAAAATCTGCCCATCCTCTTATCACTTCTTTTAAAGAAAGAATTGCTTTCATAATCTCATCCTCGACATTTAAGGCGAAGTCTTGGTTGTAGGTTGATGTAAATCTTGGCGACATGTAAGGTGATACGTCTCCAATCAACAAGTCCAAGCAATTATAATCATACCAGCAGCGCGTGCGGCTTCTGTGTTCTGCTGCATTGATTTTTTCCCAAAACGTCTGAAAAGCTTCTAGAAAAGCGCTACGTCGCAGAGAATTTTCATAACGCGGAGACAGTTGTGGAGCCAACTTAGTAGTATCTCCAGTTGTCCAATTAGAGAGAAATTTGCTATTGAATCCAATGATAGTTTTCAATGTTTCGTCACCCTCAAAGATATTAATGAGATATGACTTGAGTTTCTCAATTTTAGCATATGCTGGGGCAGCATAGGATTCGCCAAAGTATATCGAGCCAGTTACTACACCCATCATCTGCGCTCGACGACGGAATACATCCCAGTTTTGAAGCATATGTGCAAATCCTGTGTCTGTCCGGACCAAAATCTCTGCTCTTGGTATTTTTGCTCGAGAAAATATTCCACTTGAAAGCAACAGCGTTTCGCCGTTTAAGCTTCCAGGTGTACCAATTACTGAAGGAAGCCATGTAGCGCGGATTCTGTACTCAATCGTAACATTAGGCTGCCAATATAGTACCATACTGATCTGTATCCGTTCTTTCTTGACAGAGTCAAAATCTAATGCTCCTAGGTTATTTATTCCGGGGCTCGACTTAGTCGTTACGTTTCCATTATCAAATGTAACCGATTGTAGTGAAAATCCTTCTCTGGCTCTTGCAGCTATAATATGTGAAAACTCTGCTGGCAAAAGATATTCTCGGTATTTTAAAAGTCTCCAATCGTTTTCTGGTGGATTTGCGTTGGGATCCCAAGGGAAGTTATGTTTCGCTGATATTTCCCTGCCAATCTCTACGCCGGATGCTCCTGACAGATCTCGCAAATTATTCTTATGGTCTTGATTGTCGCAAGACTGGGACTGATAATCATATCCGTGCTTTGACAGATATGTTTCTCTGAAGAGGAATCTTTGGTGATAACCATTTGGCGAAGGGCATTTTGTATCAGCAGATGGTACAATTTGTATAGCTTCATAAGCGTCCTTTCCAGATTCTGAATTCTGTCTGCTAGTTCTGTCTGTCGCACTAGATTTCTGGATATCGGAGTCTCTTATTTCTTCACAATCCTCTGAAAACATAAAAGTGCCTCCTGTCGCACGAGATAAGAAACGTAGAATCTCATTGTCTGGTAAAAACCCAAAATTTCTGCCAGGAATAAAACTATCCTTGTAGCCAATTTGCACTATATGACATGTAACATCTTCTCCTGCAAATTGTTGCACAAAAGTATTATCGTGAACGTTGGATTTCATCGCTCCGTCTGTGATTAATATGAGTTGTGGTCTTCCTTCTTGAGGTAGCAAGCTCAGAGCAAAATATCCAGCATGCAGAATCCTGGAGATATTTGCACCGGATTTCCCGATTCCCCACACTTCCTTTTTAGACGCATAGTAAGAGGGCTCTTCTTTCTTTATGCCTGGTTTCTGCTGATCAGTCTTGCTCCGCCTTGGAGCTTCGTGATCTGTACCTTGTGCTATACCTATATTTGACGGTAGTGAAGTTGCGTCCAGCACTTCTCCACTAACATCAAGGTTGTATCCCATATTAGGGCGCCTGCGCTTTAAAAGCTTTCTGAAGCTTGTTGTGTCTTCTTGGAAGGATTGGAACTCTGCATACAGCTTGTCAATTATGTGGTCAATATTCTGGGTGGTTATTATTGCGTTTTGCATAAAGACACGCATAGTTGGGTGTGCTACAAGCATTGGGATAATATTAACATTTGATGCAAATTGGGAGCAGTCCGCCATGACAGTCAAACAGAGCGACGGCCGTATCTTTCGTACATATGTTTGTTATTAATTATGTATTTTGGGAGTTTTAGTATCGATCATTAGGATAATTAAAAAAAAGACTTACGATTGCTTTTTCTTCGTCAGAAATTTGCAAAGAAAAGGGCTGAACAAGACCTTTCAAAGAATCGCGCATACTGCATAGTGCGAAATGTTACACAAGAGTTAGATTTTTTTGGTGAAATTATCGGTGGAACTTACGTTTTAAATACAACAGATATCAAAAGATCTGCATTAGTATTCCCAACTGTTGCTAGACTTGAGCTTAGATCGATTATGTAAACAAGCCGATATTCTTTATGCAGTGTCATTATTTGTGTTCTCGGGGTTATTATGTACACTGGCTCTGAAGTCTGAATGGTAGAGGTTGAGCTTCTTTTGGGTAATTTGCTCGCGGGTACTGAAGTCTCACTTCGATGATTTAATACATCTGATATATACAAAATTTTCAATTGATGAGCTGGCATATCGATATGTACCTTGAGTACCTTTTCCATAAGTGTTTTTACTTTCAGGCCTCCATATACGCCTTCGGTTTCGTGATAGGTATAAGATATCCATTGCCTGTATTAGTTTTGTTAATTGGTTTTTTTTTAAAAAAAAAGTGTTTTATAAATGTGTTACAAGTTTTTGTATAATATATATATATCTTCCTTACCTCACATTTTTTTCTTGTGAATGGTTGGAATAAGTTCTTCAAGAGCCATTGTGTGTATTCATTTTTTGTGCAAAGCCGTGCATTTTTTAGTAGAAAAATTGCCGTCTTTGCCTCTACAAGCTGATTTATTGATAACGGTCAGTATTGTACCTGTTGAGTTTTTTTATGCGCCTACAGGAACATTGCTGTTTATGAGATCGACATCATGCTCATTCCTTACCCGTGCCTCTTCTGAGATTTCTGTGTTCAATGGCCGTTTAGGCGCGGCTTGCTTGTCATTATATGACATGAGTAATGTAGTAATCTAGTAGCAGTCCAACAGAAAGTGTCATTGGCGAACTTTTGTGGAAAGCTAGTAAGAATTTTAAGTACACCACGTGATAAGACGGCTGTTGGTACTTCGTTTTTAAAGAGCCCCTTTGTTCAAAGTTGATTCTTCTCTTCTTCCTTATTTCATTTTCCTACAGGTTTTCCAACATATGAAAAATAACTCTTCACTCTCTAGTGTACCGAAGAATGTAAGACCCTGTTCAGTATATCATACACATAACTATCCTGTCGTTGTCAATCATGTTGGCTAAGTAAATAAATAAATATGTATAAACATACATGCATATATACATACAGGTGTTTATTCTTCCAACAGCGGTTGATACTCCATTATCTTCCTTCTGGATAACTGTACACCAGGTAGACGAATTCTCTCTTCTGAGACTTCAGGGCCCAGAAAATCAGCTGTTTAAATCACTCTTGAATACTCTGGCAAGTGTGTAAGTAATTATTGTAATAATGCGGTAATAATGTGTCTATAAAGCTTAATTTGTTTTTAATAATAATTATTTTTATTTCTGCTCAGCTTTGACTCCAAACAACCACCTCACAAGATATTATTTAAGCGAGGAGAGAACGCGGTACCCTTACAGATAGCAGTATCTGAGTCTGAAAAAACAATCGAGGCAGCGTGGCAGTGGATTCAAGAAAACATAGTACCTGAACTAAGAAAAATAAATGATCCTTTTGACAAAGAAAGCTGGGTTGTAGAGCAGATTACAATGATTGTTGGAAATACAAAAGGTATTTATAGACTTGCGGACTAGGTTTTTTATTTTGAAACTATGCTCAGCTATATAAAAAATGCGTGTATAGACATGAGTGCTGATGAGCTATCAACGGACGAAAAATTACGAAATGCCTCTAGAATGTTTCGCCAAACATTTCCTATTCCTGTATCAGAAAGGCTTGTGAGCTGTATGTCCTGTGTCCCTTTTATTGATGACATTTAAAGTCTTGATTTTAATTTTAATTTTTTTCAAAAAAAAAAAAAAGATTATTCGTGCGCTTGCAATAGTCGTCAAGGCAGACTCTACATTGCTGAAAATTATTTGGGATTTTATTCCTTCCTTTTGGGTGTAGAAACCAAGATCCTGATTGAGCTTAGGGATATACAAGAACTAACAAAGGAAAACTCTAAACGGAACCTTATTCCGGATAGTATACGCATAGTTACCAAGAACGAAGAGGAGGTAGGATATATTTAAACGAAAGCAACAATATTTTTTTGTTTCTAACATTATGTTTAGTTTTTCTTTAGTAATATGTTCAATAGAGATGAAGTAAGTATAATACGTACATGGTATCGAGATTTTTATTGAGGACTAACATATGACTCCAAGGCATATGATCTTATCGTACAGCTGATCGAGCAATCTATACAGCGTTTACTGAAGAGTTCAAGAAGTGATATTCCGGGACAGTCTGATGATTTGAAGCCAGATGTATCGGTAACCAACATGAGCAAAGCCATCAGAGTACGAAATTCAGAATCAAATATCCAAAGTATTGCTCTCAAGGATGATCTGGTCAACCAAAGAAAGCATAGGAATCTACGACTACGGTTCAGATTACCACCTACAGAAGAATTGAGAGATTCGGTCGATGTATCATACACCCTTCGCTCCGCAGTATATTCATCGGACAATCCTCACAGCTCAAAAAATACTCGGGAAAAGCGTTATTTCGGTAAACTATACATGTCCCAGACGTTTGTAGCATTTGAGGCGCTAGAAAAACGAGTGCCACCTCAGCAGCACCAGTCTGTGTGTTTGTTTGCCTTACCACTTTACACTATAAGAAGGTTTGAACGAATCAACGAACGTTCATATATATCAGCAATTTCTCTCACAACATGGCATGGAATGGAGCATACGTTTGAATTTAGAGTAAGCCTTTTTCTTTTTTTTTTGTTCAGACATTTAACTGTATTATCTAAATCTAAATACATGTTTATGTGGGTGTGTACTTATATATATATATGTATATATATGTATATAATAGGCTCACAAAACTACATGCGAGAACTTTTGTGATGCTTTAAAGGGCAATCTTAATGAGCAGATACCATCTATAAAAGCGCTCAAGCATTTCATAGCCGATTATGAATCCGAACATATCCTGCGAGTTAAAACCATCGAAGATTTCTCTTCTGTACTCCCAACCACTCATGGTTTAGGGCTAAAGTTTGGGTACCCAGATGAGGTTGATACATCGATGGATATATTAAAAATCAGGCAATGGAGAGACTATTTTTCAGGTAAATGTAGCTATATATATATACTGTTAGAAAAAGAAAAAATAAACGCTTTACATCATTAAAACCTACTGACACAAATATATGATAGCATATGGGCGTAATCTCACAATGTTGCAGATACCAAAGCTCAGTGAGCTAGTTAGAAGTGGCCTTCCGAATATCTTGCGAGGAGAGATTTGGGAAGTCAGTTCGGGAGCAATCTATAGACGCTTCGACAACAAAGAGGAATACAAAGACATTCTAAAAATGCATAAGGACCGTACATCTCTTTCAACTCATGAGATTGAAAAAGATTTGCATAGGTAAGAGAAATAAAACAATCGTATCCCCCTTTTTACACATCAAGCTTTTTTTTGTTTTGTTTAAGAAAAGGAACTAAACGTACCTTCATATAGATCACTCCCTGAATATGTAGCTTATCAAACACCTGATGGCATTGACAGACTGCGTCGAGTTCTAATTGCATATTCATGGAAGCATCCTGAATTGGGTTATTGTCAAGCAATGAATATTGTGGTAGCTGCCATGCTGATGTAAATATATATATATATATATATGTGTGTGTGTGTGTACACTGTATGTCAAATGGTACTAAGCACATATTATTTATACATAGTTACATGAGTGAAGAGAGTGCATTCTGGGCACTAGAAATATTGGTAGAGGGGATGCTTCCTGGGTATTATAGGTATTTATTATGAAGTAATTTGATGGTGTTATTGACTCTAATGTATAAAAAACGTTAGTACATCTATGTATGGTGCTGTGTTGGATCAAATTGTCCTTGAAGAGTTTGTAGAGCAAACTATGCCCGAGTTGAAATTACACTTGAAAAAGATTGATATACAACTATCAGTAGCGTCACTTCCTTGGTTCCTTACTCTTTATATCAACTCAATGCCTTTGCATTACGCTTCTCATGTATTGGATTGTCTATTTTTGGATGGTCCCAAGGTTCTCTTCAAGATAGGGTAAGATAAACGGGTGTATGACATTACAGTTAGAAAAAATGAAAAACTGATATACTTAATAATTATATTTATTATAGTCTTGGTATGTGTTCTCCGTAAACAGGAAAAAAGAAAGCGAATAAGATCATTTTAGAAAAAATATCTACCTTGTTTATATTAACAGCTTGCTTTATTTTATTCTATTATATTATATTCCTTGTAGCCATTCTCAAGACTAATGAAGAAGCAATTATGGCAGCTGAGGACGATGCTGAACTATTGACTATTATCAAAAAGTACTTTGCTACACTTAATACAGCAGCAAGTGATGACATAGATTCTGGTAAAGATAAAAACAAAAGAATATCGGTACGTTTGAAAAAAACAATAGTAGGGAGGATATTATTTGGCTTCTCATCAACTAATCGTATTAAATTATTATTATTTTCAGAAATTCAGACAGCTCATGAAGATCGCCGTAAGTACAATTTTTATGTCGGTTATAATATGGAGCGTATAAACCTCACTAATATTATAAAAACACTTTTGATAAATGATTTATCGTCAGTACGAAAATTTTTCGGTTGTAACAAATGAAACCATTATTGAACTTCGCAGAAAGAATCAACTAAAGATTGTCGGCGGCATCGAATCATTTACCAAACGGTCCACTATGCGAAAACTGAAAGATACAGCTCAGTTTAACAAGGAAGAAATATCAATTATTTATGATCATTTCTTTGGTGCAATCTACTATGCAAGAGACAATGAGAATACAGGTGGAAATACAATGGATCGAGATACTTTTCGTAAAATGTTGAAAAGCATGGCTAGCTGGGAAGGTCCCGAGATCAACGATGACTCTCCACAAGCAGATTTTGTACGTGCCACAGGGAAAAGTTTCGTCAACAGATTGTACGATTGTTTCCAAAAAGATAAAACAAAGGGACTTAATTTTCAAGATGTCGTTACTGGACTGGGTGCTATCATGCATGGGGTAAAGCTTAATAAATGCATATATCAGATATAAAATTTTTCTTTGCTTCTTTTTTTTTGAACAATCCATTGGTGGGTTTATGCTAATCGATTTATTTATATTCTTGTAGGATTTTATGTCTCATGTAGACTTCTTCTTTGATATGTACGACCATGACAAGGATAGCATATTAGTAAACTCTGATATTGCCAGCATGGGTTGTGAGATATTTTGGCTTTTGATACAGCTCGGAACCGTGAAAGAACTCGCGTGGGAAGCTGTTGACAATCTGTTTTTGCTTAGTTTGGAACAGACTTCCGCCGATGCGTTCAGTGAAGACACGGTATTAGAATGGAAGTCAAAGTTTCAGATCGCAGAAGGCGCCTTCTCTATAATGGAAGACCAAAACATCACACATCTCACCGATGCATTCCTGGCTGAAAGTACACCTCTAATTGAACTCCCTCTCCCAATATTCCGTATGGTAGCCTTAACCAACGTGTGCCTTGAAGCGTTCTTCCAATCAGGTTTCTCTACGAGTATCAAGCTGGAAAAGGTTGCGAGCGAGAGACAAAAGAGCCTGGGTAAAGAACTCTTTGAAACTCTGTTTGCTGAAGGCAAGAAACTTGCAAACAACATGGCCCAAGCACATAATCACAGACCATCCATATCCATCCAAAAACCTGATTCTCAAAACAATACCCCCGAGCCAGTGGAAGACTTCTTTTAAATAGCACGTTATATATTTTTTTATTTTTGTTTTTTTATGTGTTTTTGTTTTCTTCTGTTTGGTTTGAATTCATACATACAAGGAAATAAGTAAAGAAAGTCTAATTACTGGTGTCTACAATAACAAATGTGCTTCGTTTTGTGTGTGATTTTGGTTCGGCGGCGGCGGCTCTGCTAGCAGATTGGAAAGCAAACTCACTTTCCTCTCTTGCGATTGCCTGATTTTCAAGCTCTTTGAAAACCTCGCGGTTCAACGCCTTGGCAGCATCCTTGATGAAGAAAAAGAAAGGCAAAAGGTTAATTGTCTGTTAACGCCTAATAAATGAAATATAAAATGAGACTTGCTTCTGGTGCAAAGACAGCATCCTCCTCCAGAGTCTTAAACTTGGGTTTGCCAACGTTGGGGAATACATCAACCAAAGGCTCGTTAATAGAAACCTGGGCTAAATCTGCGCCCATGAGTTGTTCCATACTCTTTGCAAACTTCTTTTGCAGAGCAATTCCCTAGCGTCAAAAAAAAAAGAATAAAAATAACATCCATTAAAACCTTTTATAATCTTTCCTAAAAATCTCAATTCTCGACCTATTATTGCTATGACTTTTATGTTTGAGTTTTTTTTTGTGCTTTACATTAGCTGTCATTTCTTTCTCGGCGTTTTTGAGTTTGAGCACAGCGTCTACGCGCTTCAATGAAAGTCCAAACTTGGTGGCAAGCTTACGAATGGTCCAGTTTTCGGGATCGGATACATAGACATCGTAAATCTCTTGACGACGTGCATCAGTGAGAGGAGGTCTAGGTTGGAAAAGAGGGTTGTTGGGGAAAGGCTAAACAAGAAAAATAGAAGGGGGAGTAGTAGAAAGAGAGGAAAGAAGAGGATCGAAATAAGGATGAGTTAAGGTACACACGTTTTGCTGTCAAAGTCTCCGTACCGTCGGGCCCAAATAATTGGTGGTTCCAAGCGAGGGGCGAGAGAATCTTGCGCCCTGACCACGAACCCAGTCATGGAATCGTCGTCTTCTACGGGAGGTCTTCAAGGGCTCTTCTTCGATAGCTGGGGCAGCTTCAGACTCTGAGGAATCTTCAGTAGCTTTTGTTGGTTCATCGTTGAAGCATTGGGCTGTGTTGGAGAAAAGTCTTTGGCTGGCCCAGGCTGCGCCAGTGCGTGCTGTCAGGGGAGTGGTGATGCCCTGGACGAGGCTGGTTGCGGAACGAAGCATTCGAGAGGTCTGTATGGCGTTGTTCCCTGAACCCTCCCTTGCTTCAACCTCTGTTTTTGTGTTGATAAAAGTCACGCCGAACTGTGACAGCTTTGAATTTCAAGCTTTTATGTGGATATTTTATTCACCGCACATACTTCCCCTGGTTGTGAGCTCCTCTCTTTTTTTTTAATTAAGGGTTTGTGTGTATGTGCCTATGCAAAGGTACATACAATGCTTATATATGTGACTGTACTTATATTCCTGATTTTATTTTTATTGTGATTGATATTGATATTGGTGTTATCGCATTTATCGTTATATTTTTATTATTAATATTATTATTATTTCTCATCTATTATGCTTGAGCTTTCTTTTTGGATTCTTTGAGGAGGCACTGGAAAAGTGGTTCAGATAACTTGAAAATACCACAAGACGTCACCAAACGGTGAGTTGGCATGGCTTCAAAAGTATTTGGCTGGATTACGCCATCTTTTATCAATACACTTCCAATAATATCTTCGGGAAAAGGGATTCGACCCCACGGAGGAGGGTTTCTTTCATCAGCAACATGTAGCCAACTTTTGTGAGAGAAAAGAAAATAAATAAATGGATCAATTGAGTCAAATATTTGTAGTATATAAATATATGTATATACTATATGCGTTACCCTTCTTTTTGCCACTCGGCTAGACCTTTTAGCGCATTATCGTTGATATTGTGGATATTGTCTTTCAACACTTTTGTCATAAATTGAACAAATTGATTATTGTCCACGAAGCTTTTTGGATCCAGGGTTGTCTGTTCAGGTGTCCATCCAATAATAAGATCTGGATGATCAAATACACTTGTCTTGTCTGGCAGATCTGAGCTGGGTAAGAAAGATAGTGCATACTTTAGGTTAGATGGTGTTGTAGTACGGCTCTCTGGGATACGATAAACATGGACTCTTGGAGATGCTAATTACGGGATTTACAATTATATAATAATAACAACATGTAAGTTTACATTCTTCAAGTCATGAGGTAAAAAAAAATACAAGAAAAAAACCCACTCACCAGGATGTACGCTACTACTAACTTGATTGTTGGCCCTTGTCGTGGCTGAGAATTCGCGAGTGAATGTGAAGCATCGTCCAAGGAGACGCGCACTGATCTTGTGATTTGACTGTATAATAAAGGTGGCCATTTAAATAGTTCGTTTACGCGTAAGAAAAACGGAGTCAGGAAATCATGGACTCTCATGGATAAAATAAAATAAAGTCGTTCTCAGCAAAAAATAAAAATAAGAATAAGAATTGAAAACGCATATTCAGATACATACATATATGTATATAGAAAATGCAAAGTAGCTCTCTCAAGAGGATTTGTATTACGGATTCATTTTTCTTTTGTTACAAATTTTAGATAAGTAGTATGTGAATATTAATGAGATTCTATTTTATAACAGCATCTTTAGCAGTGATTTAACTTTTAATTTATCTAAAGCCGAACACCGTCACTTTAGCTAAAGAAAAGGTGACTTTTCCCAGCAGCTCAATTTATCTTTTTTTTTTTTTCTTTAAATAAATTTTGAGAGCTTTTTCATCAAGCATTTTCATCTTGTTAAATTTAACAAAAAGATAAAAGGAGTCTATCTTTTTTATTTAAAGTGAGACGAGGTAGACAGGTTGTTCCCATTGAGATAGTTTAAGAAGCAATAACCACACTATGCGAAGAAAGAAAAAACTATTCGTCTAAGTTTATTTAAATATTTTATTCTTATAAATATTTGATATAAAAACAAAATCGAAAATTTTGGCTCAACCAAAGTAGCAATAATAACACTTATCCGGTTTAGTTTCTTCTTTCTTTCTTTAATAATTTGTATATAGTCATCTTCTAACATTTATGATTATATTTCTTGCTGATGTTTTTTATATGTTTTTTATACTGCTATCAATTTTAAGTATTCACTACCCACTTATACCACCTGTTTGTGTAATCGTATAAACCCCTTTTAAATTTCTGTAGTTGTCTTGATAGCCAAAAGTTTTCTTGTGTAAATCCAAATTCTATATAGTATGTCATTTGATCCCTGGCTTTACTTCTCTACTGTTTATTTCATTTGGGTGCACAATTATATCGTGAGTAACCTGTGCGAGAGTAATTCATGAACTTGTTTTAAAAATATAGAGACTAAATGTAAGTCATATGTAGAGTATCTTCCTTTTTTTAAAAAAGATAAAGAAGTGAAGTTAAAGTAGATTACTAAAGATGCTCTTACACATTAATTGTAATACATAATAACTAAACTTTCTGTAGTAAAGGTTTACATAAAACTTGAGGGGAGGGGAGGAAATCTGTTTCTAAAAAGTATGTTAATTATTTATTAATTTATTCTTTATATATGTCTAGAAATTCATTACAAAAAGTATCTGTGCACCAGATATAGAGCAGCAAAGGTACAAAGATTAAGAGAGGAAAATTGAATAGTAAGAAAAAGAAAGCCTTTATCGATTGATATATTAAACATATAACATTATATCTCTTTAGTAAATAAGACTCACAGTATCTACTTTTTCTAATATTGAGATACTAATCCAAAATCAATCACAATTGCAATGCAGTATAATATTTAAATAAAATTATAATTGGAATAAGAGGGTCAATTATTTGTTATAAAGTAATAATAAAAATAAAATAAAATAAAATAATTAATTTGAATTTCAAATGTCAAGTTTTTCTGGCAGATTGCAGGGCATTTTTGGAACTCAAACTGTCTAAGCTGTTTTTAGTAATTTAAAAACACCGGGAGCGTAGCAATTTCGTGAGGCTAGCAGTTCTCGTACACAAAAAATGCGGTGGTGTTTCAATATTTTGTTTCTCCTAATGTCGTATAATAAAAAAAGCAAGATTTTCTCACTTCGGAATAAGAAGCTTACTTTAGAAAAAATCTTACTAAACTGTCTATTTTTATGTGCTACAAAGAAAGTAGCAAAAAAAGGTCGGCAAGTGAAAATTAAATAATGGGATTTCACATATAATATTGCACTTTGATATGTGAGTATATCTGTTTTTTTTTTAAATAAATAAAAAATAACTATATCAATTTATTTATTTTTGTCTTATATATAATGTAGAGCTAGTTAATCATTTAATAGAAGTAAAAAAATGATATGGTATTTACTACTTTGCTTTTATTTTTTTATTATCAAGCGTTGAGGATTTTTCAGGATTTCTGTGGGCACTCATTTTTAATGATCGACGCTGGAATAACGACCAATATTTCAAGTCCCTACCCGAAATAATTATTTCTTTTCAATGAAGGTCACTATAATTTTTTTTTGTATATGTTATATACAGCCTAATAAAAACTTTATTAAAAATTCGGTTTTTTTACACACGTCTGAAAAATAATAGTCGTTACACGCCGCCTTCTTCTAAGAGCATCCACAGCGGTTTATCTAAACCTGGACCCACTTTTTTTTGTTCGAATGGTTTAGTGAAGCGCCGAATTTAGATATCAGTTAGATAATCGTCTAAAAAGTTGGTTAAAGGATTTATTTAGACAGCCCACTGTGGATAAAAAAAATCTAAATTTTCTATCTAAGTTTACATATTCGGTGAGTTCACATGAACTGCTGTGGATGCTCTTATACAGTGCAAACCAACTATTTCACAGCATAGATTTGAACCATAAAGAATTCTAAAAGTAGCAGATATAAGCACTATTCTTTTGTCTTTTTAATAAATAACACTCTTACAGTATCTGCTTCTTCTAGAATAGAGATACCAGCCCAAAGTCAATTCCGATTACCTTAATTGCAATACAATATAATATTAAAATGGAGTTATGATTGAAATAAGAGGGTTAAATACTAGTTAATTGATAATAGTAACCTCAAAAACTAATTGAAAACTTACAATAAAACAAAAATAAAATTAAAATAAAATAATTAATTAATTCAAATTTCAAATATCATCTCTTTTCAACTGTCCAGTCTTTTTGGCAAATTTCAGGGCATCTTTGGAACTCAGTTATTTTGAGAATTTTTTAGTGCTCAAAAACCTGGGAGTGTGGCAATTCTGTGAGGTTAGAAATTTTCGTCCACAAAAAAATTACCGGTTGTATCTCAATATTTTGTTTCTCCTAATGTCGTATAATCAAAAAAACAGAAAATTTCCACTTCGGAATTAGACGCTTACTTTAGAAAAAAATCCTACTAAACTGTCTATTTCTCATATGCTACAAATAAAGTAGCAAAAGTAGCAAAAAAAAGGTCGGCAAATGAAAATTAAATAATTGGATTTCACATAGAATATTGCACTTTGATGTGTGTGCTTGTTTTTTTTTTGCTTTTTTATTAATAGAAAAAATTATGTCATTTTGACTTGGTTTTATACTATCATAATGCAGAACTAGTAAATATTTAAAAAAGAGGGGGGTTTATTTTATGCACTTTGTTGGGGTGGGGAACCCAAGGTTGCGATGAAGTCTATAGCTAATATCAATATAGTCTGGCTCATTATCTGCCGTAATGATACCATGTCTCATCATAAAATCAATTGCAACTAGAAATGAATAAAGGATCGATTAAAATAATGCATAACTATTAGATTTAACATATATACAAAACTCCGTCCCGAGCACTTTTGTATAATGTCTAACTTACCCAAGGCACAATTAGGCTTCCATTCATTGTCGAGAATAGACTTCTTGACTTTGTCAAGAGACCATAAATAAAAGCAATCAACTTCACCATCTTGGGGTTTTGGTAAAACTCCACTAGGAAGTTCCAAATCAAAGACATACCTATTTAAAATATATACATATAATTTGGTAAATTATCAATTATATCTCTCTTCCTTTGTTTTCTTTTTTTCATAATATAGCAGACTAAGCGTGAGTATTACTTACTGAGTCTCTGGCTGAAGTCCGGCGCTGGTATATGTATAGTACGTTACACACCCCACACTGGAAGCCTACACAAAATAGCATTGTTTAATTACCATACTTTAATATATATATATATATTTGAAAGAAAACTAAGGTTGTTAAATAGATGATGAGATATCTTTACCTTCTCAGAAATCTCTCTTGGAATACTAGCTTCTTCATCACATTCTTTGACAATAGTTTCTTTGGTCGAATAAGTGTATGCAATTCCACCTGCAACCTATTAAATAATTGTTCATGCATAAGAAAAAATCTGTGCTAACACACACACACCCACACAAACATATATATATATATATATTGATACTTGCACAATTGTCGAGCAGGCCAGGCCAGGTAGGCTTTGTGAGAGCACGTCTAGCTACCCACATCTTAATTGATCCATCCTTTTCGGTTACATAGGCATTAAGATGGACACCAAAAGTAGAAATTCCAAACAAGGCACTTGCAGCTCTCTCAATAACAAATGCAAGGTTGTCTTCTCTCGCAGAGTTTCCATACACAGGATAAAGTTCATTTCTCCAGCCTTGGTATCATAAACAGATGTTAAGATATAGTGAGCATCTTTTGTGAATATTCATTTAATTGTGTTTACCAGCAAGTGCAGTAAAAGTTTTTTCTTTACGCCACAAGTCCATCATTGTCTTGATTACTTCTGTGCGCTTCTCAACCGAGTCAACCCAAGGAGCGAAGGTGACATTGTTTTCAATGACAAATGGAGGTAAAGACTGAGCAGAATTGTAAATGCGCAATTGGGCCATTACATCCGGAAGGATGTTTCCAATCACACGCGATTCATGACACAATGGGGTATAATTGTGTATGGTCTCAGTGCTGGAGATGTCACGTTGATAAGGGAACTTGTCGACATTGCTGACGACCTCAAGGAGGTTTGAGAAGGCCATTGAAGAGAAACAGAGTATGTAGTGTATATATGTCTGGGATTCAAAAAAAATGAGATAGATAGAGCCTCGAGTTGTACCTGGTAATAATCTATTTTTTTTTGTTAAAAAAAAAAAGACAAGAACAAGTGCGATTATGGTGTGGTTCCACCAATTGTGTATGTGTGTTTTTTTTTTAACACCAAAAACAAAAGGAAAAAAGAAGAAGAAAGCAAGATTGGTTTATTGGATCATGGCTTATTTTCGTTTTAGCATGATAATATTTTTATGTTTTTTGACTAGCAAAATTTACTTGAAGAAGTATTGGAATAATTTTGAGATTTCCGTGGTTAATGAAAGACAATTGTTAGTTAAGTATACATACTTTTTATATGTGAATACGAGTTTTTCTTTTCTGGACGTTTCCAAATATGGTAGGATAATTTAGACAGTTAAGCCACCTTGTGTGACTTTAGGTGTTTCCATGAAAAAATATAATCTGTTTTTTAAATTGACTAACAAAAAAAAAACCTTCAAAGTCGAGTATCCTCTTTATTCCTTTTTCTTTTCCTCTTCTTCTCCTTTTCTTTCTTTCTATATATACTTTTTTCTCTTTAAGACAAGAAAAGATGTCCAAGCTCCACATCAGGTAAAGCTTAGCTGGAATTATGGAGCAGTAATTGAATTACCATACTACTGTATTCCTTCAAATCAAATCAAATGAAAAGTGAAACGTCAAAGAGAGAGCGAGAGAGAAAGAGAGAGAATAAGAGAAAGAAAAAAGATAATGAAGAGGAAGGAGAGAAATAAGGACGACATTATAAGAGACATAAAGAAGCATTTGATTTTGTTTATAAATAAATATTCATATGTATTTTCTTTTGCATAAGTTATAACCAAATTCACAACTCTATCCGTAAGGCCGTTGAGAATCACAAGATTAATGAAGAGTTCCAGCCTGACCTCATGATTGCTATTGGTGGTGGTGGCTTTATCCCTGCCCGTATGTTGCGTACCTTTTTGAAGAAGCACAATAACCGTAACATTCCTATCCAGGCCATCGGTCTGTCTCTGTATGAGGAAATTGAGATTGCCCAGGCCAACAACTTAAATACCGAACCTCAGGTCACAAAGACCCAGTGGTTGAACTTTGGTGCCTCTCACTCTGAAATTTCCCTCTTGGGCCGCAATATCCTCATTGTTGATGAGGTAGATGATACCCGCCAGACTCTGGGCTTTGCTGTCGAGGAGCTTGTCAAGGATATCCAGACCGAGGAAATCCGCCATGGCATGCAGCCCGGAGAATCGAACACCAAGATTGGTATCTTTGTCCTTCACAACAAGGAGAAGCCCAAGAAGAGACAGTTGCCTCCCAGCATCATGAAGAACTACTTTGCTGCTGTTGAGATGCCCGACCAGTGGTTGGTCTATCCCTGGGATGCTGTTGATATTGATGAGCACACCGAACAGTCAAAAAAACTTACTGCCAACGAACAGTAAAAGACTAAAAAAAAACATTTCAAATTCAAAATAGAAATAGAAAAAAAAACAAAAACAAAAAACAAAAAATCAACTCATTTATTTTCATACCTTCTTTTAACTTGAATGTATTTTGTCCTATTTCATTCATTCATATTTTTCATTCATATTCTTTTTTCCCATTCATGAAAGAAAGTTGGTTTCCATTATTATTACTATTATTATTATTATTGTTATTATTTACAACTGTATTTTTTTTCTCCTCTTCTTTGTTATGTGTATAGTATCTTAGACTCGTCTCCATGACGATTAATAAGCTCCCAAAAAAATTACAAAGCCAAAAATAAATAAAATGACATAAAAAAAATCCATAAAGGGTTCTTCTTTTACTCTTTCTGTCCCTCTCCCTCTCCCTCTCCCCTCTCTCTATATAACGCATATAATTATCTTGTTCTTCTTCATTAAATAAATTTGCATAGAATTCTGTAATTCACTCTGTTCAATCCTCGGAATGTCAATTTTTTTTTGACAGATGTGGTAAACAAAAAAAAAACAAGAAAAAAAAACATAATTCTAGAGATCTTTCATGGGTGTTACGAAGATCAAGTTTGTGTTTCATGATTTTACCTTAATTAATCTAATCGATTAACCAGACAACTGACATCCAAAGTTTTATTATCAATTGAACAGATTACAAAGAATTCCTATTGATATAATGAATAGATAGATATGTTGGTTATACTCGAAATTTTTGCAAACGATATAACAAACCAACATTATTTAACCATATTTTGTTTTTGTTTTTCATTTATAGGCAAAAATTAACTTGTGCAAAGTAAATAAGTGTGTATAGATAGATATATCCTTTCTATCTTTGTATAAAGGTAAGAAATTAAGAATATTATTTAAAGAAATATATAAAAGAGTGTTTTGAGAACTCAACAGACATGGCCATTATTATTTTACATGGACATTTTTCGATCAGAATTAGGGTCTTTTGCTGGATCTTCAAATTTCATTTGGTTCAATGTGTCTTTGACAACGTTGTGCTGTTTTGATAACTTTTCTAATGCTGTTTCGGTCGGCAAACCTGACAGAGCTATCCAAAAATAAAAGAATGATATAAAAAAAATCAATGTACAATGCACATTGATTATGTACAATGTAAACTGGGTCTTACTTAGGACGGCCATATTGACCTCATCAGCTAGCGCCTGGCGTTGTTCATGGTCAAAAAGGTACGATGAACTACAGTTGGTCGGATCATGATAGGCAATCAATGGAGACACTCTGGTGATGATCTCTTGCAGAGTTTGGTGCCTGGTGCCCAGGTGGGTGTGGGCAAATTTGATAGCCTCTAGTTCCTCTCCTGACCGTACGATCTCGACAAACTCTTGGCAAGCTAGTTTGTACATCAATATCTCATAGTAAGATGGTTCTTCAGCAGTCGGATTAACTTGGGCCATTATAGGAAAATTAAATCGAATGTCTTGGATCGCACGATCGATGTTACCCGCCAGAATACTGTCATAGATATCTACAAGACACTCACTCTACTAATTCAGCACAAACACTTTATCTTGTATCTATCTTTTATTTTTCTATTTAATTATCCTTATTCTTATTCTTATCCTTATCCTTATAATAAGCCTTATCCTTCTTATATATACTTATATATAATGTCCTTTACTTTCTATGTTTGTCAAATAAATCAAGTATAAATAATGCTTGCCTTTTCTTGCATCGAGCAGTTTCCAAGATGGATCTTACAAACTTCTCATTTATTTTCTCTTGTTTGGAATACGATACATTTTATATGTATTATTATGTGCGTGCTGTACTTACCGTCTTCTTCAGTATCCATAGCGTCACCTATTAAATCTAAATGTAAGAAGAAGGAAGTGTGGTGTTTGGTCTTATTGGACAATAAACTCACTTGTATTATCTCCCTGACTTCTTGATGCTCTTGCTGACTTTGGTTCCTCATTTTTGTTCCCTTTAAGATTTTCTGGTTTCTCTTCAGTTTCCATCCTATCTTTGTCTTTTCAAACATCAGTATATCAAACAACATTATTAATATTACTATCAGTACTTTTCATCTCCCGCCTCAAGGTACTTTTGGTTGGTGCTTGTCCAGAGAGATCCTCACTACGGGCGGCGAGTTTGTTGGTTTCAAACTGAAGTGCCTTTGCTGTATTCTTGTAGCAGTTGTTGAGTAAGTATTCGGTAACTATTGTGATGCATGCTGAATCTGTAATGTCGCTCATGACAAACAATGGAATCTTTTCTTTTCTTTTCTTTTCTTTATTTTATGTAGGTAGGTAGAAACTCTTTTTATTCTTCTTTTTCTTGTGTACAATAATAAAATGAAATGAAATGAAATAGAATATAATATAATGAAAAGTAAAATAAAATGTAGGTTCATAACCAAGTTCACAAGGGTTCACAACCAAATGGCATTCCTGCGATGAATAATGCAGTCACGTACATGAGGCAATCACTTTTTGTTGTTGGTGCTTGCTTGATCATATTTGAATTGGGTTGTGGTGATAGTATTGATAATATGATCTTTTTTAGTACTTTATCTTAGTATTCTAGTTTTTGATTATACGCTTCTATTCAGTGGCAACAATTGATAGCATATGAAAAAGGGAGATTGCAAATATGTATATGTGCGTGTGTATTATAGATTAAAAGGAGATCAAATATGATGATTTCATTAGGGGTTTTTTTTATTATATAGACATATTATTTATTTATATTGACTAACTACTTGGAACAGTGAGTTGAACCCAATAAAGTATCGTAATATGTCTCTGTTTGACTTTTTTTTTTTTAAAAAAATGGTTGGTCTTCCTTGTTCTACAGCCAAATTATATTGTGTATTCATTATAGAAATCCTCGTTATTATCTATATTTTTTATACGATCCTTTGCGGTGAATAAACACTAAAGAACCATTCCAACAGCGCGTGTAACTTGACAATATTTGTATATTTGTATAAGCTAAAAGTTAAAGAGAAGAATACGCTTTACAAATACATATTTTTTTAGTATCATAATTAAGACTAGAATGGATCTCATATAATTACTGCTATTATCTCTTTACTGTTTCAAGGCTTCAGAAATATATATATATTACCAATCAAATCACTCATTAGATACGAAATTCACTACCAAAGACCCTTGTCTAAAACCCTAGTTATATATATATATATATATAACAGAAAAAATCAATTCCATTAATTCAAGAAAGGTTTAAGATATACATCATCCTTACCTCTCTAATCGTTTTCTTCTATTGTATTTTATTTGTCAACTATTGCGGGGACTATATTATCCCTTCTTATTATTATATTGGTATAGCTTCTTTAATTTGTGGGACCAAAGATTTTAGATGGTATTCTTGAATCTGGGTAAAATATATATAAAAAAAAAGAACTGAGTTGTACTTCATTATCTTTTTTTTTTCTCAAAAAATATATTTTTTTCAGACACTTTTCCACCTCGTCTCTCTTTCACTTCTTTCTTTCTTTTTCTCCCCCTCCTCTTACTTTTTCTTTGTTTCATTACTAGCCAATATATCCATATACACAAACTTGAGAAATGAATGAAAAGGACCGTGTACAGATTGCAGAAGAAGTTATCGTCCAAGAGAAACCAAACGACATTGATCAAATATCAATTCACTCTATAAACTCGAATCATTCTACAAAGCATCTTATAGATCCACCAGATGGTGGACGTGCATGGCTTGTTTTATTTGGATGTTTTTGCGTAAGTAAAAAAAAAGATTTTCTTATATGTAATATATATAAAAAACACACACACACATTTTGACAGATTAAATCCAAAAGAAGCATTAATTAAGAAGAATAAGAAGAAAAATAAACTCAATTCTTTATATATATGTATATTTTTTGGTTTCTTTTTTTGGGTATTCTATAATCTTAACCTTATTTTTATATATTTTATATATTATCTATGATTAGGGATTATTTTGCACGTAAGTAATTTAGATTAGTTATAGGCTTGATCTATATAGTATGTTAGTATTATTTGTTTTCATTTACTGACTTGAATACATACTTGTATGTATAAAATCAATTGATAATCTTAAGACAAGGATATAATTACACAGCCGGAATATACTTTGACTATTACAACCGAGAGGTGTTTAAGGATCAGATGAATTCGTTGTCATGGATCCATTCACTTTGGCTGGCGCTTGCAAATATCGTTGGACCATTTTTCTGCTTTTTTGCTTACAGAATTGGCTACAAATGGATGTTGGTTGTAGCGATTTTCTTGTGCTCTGGTTCAATGATGCTTGCCAGTTTAGCCACTCAGGTAAATAAGCTTTCTATATTTCTATATTTATTTCTTTTTAAAAAAAACACACACACACGCACACACAGATTTGGCATTTATACCTCACCCAAGGCGTCCTGGCTGGTATTGGCGCTTCTTTGGTCTGGTTTCCCTGCGTAAGTGCTGCCCAACAATGGTTTTCTAGAAAGCGAGGCCTCAGCGTAGGTTTGGCTATATCTGGTTCAGGCTTCGGTGGTCTGGTTCTGTCCAACGTTATCCAGGCTGCTATTGACAACCTCGGCTACCGTTGGTCTCTTCGCATTCTTGGTTTCATTACATTTGCCTTGCTCTGTATTTGTGCAGCCTTTGTTCGGCCACTCAATCGACCCTCTCATGTATCTGGTTCCCGTATCATTGATCTGTCGCCCTTTAGAAATTCTCAATTTGTCATCTTATTTGTTGTTCAAGTCTTGTGCAACTTTGCATTCAACGTAAGCCAAAAAGAAAAGGGCCTTTACTGTGTGCACTTATAATCCCCTTTTTATATATATATATATATTTATAACTTACATTATTATTTATATTTGTATGTAGATTCCTTCTGGTTTTCTTCCAGGTAAGATCACAAGCCCTAGACACACATAAGATCATTGGTTATAAACACATCTTTTTGTAGCATATGCAAATCATATTGGTTTGGATCGATGGGTTGGAACAAACCTTTCGGCAATCAGTGCAGGTGTTATGATTGTAGGAAAAATTTCGGGTGGATTACTTGGCGACTATTGTGTTGGACGGTCTACGGCAGCGTTTCTCTGTACGATCTTGACAGGTGTGATGTGTCTCGGACTATGGTTGAATGCCAATTCGGCTGCGACTGTGTGGGCATTTGCGGCTATGTTTGGTCTGTTTGGAGGAGGGTACCTGACCACAGTTCCGGCTGTACTGGCCCAGGTGGTTGGTATGGAGGACATTGAGGCTGCAAACGGACTGCTCTTCTTCGGATGGTTCTTTGGCGGCCTGTTTGGTACTCCCATTTCATCTGCCCTGATCAATAATGTGGCTGATGAACCGACATACAACTATGCTATTATATTTAGTGGTGTGATTCTCGTTGCTGCTGGTATTTTACTTTGGGTTATTCGTGTGCAACGAGGAGGGTGGTATCCATTTAAGATGGTCTAGTTATTCTAGTTATTCTTGTTATCCTATTTGTAGTTTGATTTGCTCTTACTATTATATTTGTATGTGTATATATTTATTTATTCATTTATCTATCTCTCTCTCTTTCAGTCTGTGTGTGCTTGTGTGTATTCTAAAATAATATGAGTAGTGATATATAATATGTTTATATACAGTGAGTGTAGGGCATTTTGGAAATAGGGTTGGAGAGAGTGGATTTTTGTTTGTAAGACAGGCAGTATGGGGGGGGGGGGGGGGGGGGGTATGCATGAGCTTTTGGGTGTGTGTGTTTGTGTGTTCTGATATTCGATCTCCTTGTGCAGCATAACCCGGGAATTTATATTCATTTGTCAAATAAACTACTGCCAAAAAGAATACACATTTTTTTTCTTTGCTCTACTGATCTTATCACACAAAGATTAATGACCAAGTAAATGACTATGATATTGTTTTTAGCCTATATTTCTATTAGTATCACTGCTATTGCTACTACTACTACTACTACTACTACTACTACTGTTGCTATCTCTATTTATATTGTTACATGAGACCTTTAGCTAAACGCAAGTCGAATGAAAATCACATGCCAAGACTATGTTTATCTTGGTTCAGCTAAAGTTCCCCGCACCTGTATGTATATAAGTATAGATATGTTGTGTAGATGTATATATGTATGTGCACTCAACACACGGTACATCACAGTACATTTACATACATACGTACGTACATACATATATTTCTGCATATGGATACAGTATTCATGTGAAATCTTCGAATATATGTATTATTTTTTGTTTGTTTCTCTTAAATATCAAATATCAAATATTCCTGCAAATTTCCAAATATACTATTCTTTAATTATTATTATTATGATTAGTTATAAAGACAATGCAATGCTGACCTTAGGTTAAGGGAAACAGCGGAATAAGGCATGATTATTTGTGAAAGTAATATGATTCTTCGGAGACAATCCTTTATTTTTGAATTTTGCTTTGCCTTGGTTTATTCTTTTCTTCATAATTGTCGGTCTTACCGAGCTCTATTTTCACTCATTAATTGTTTTAACAAAGCCAATCAAAACCAAGACGCGTATTCTTGTTTGATGTGAAACGTTGGGCAGAGAGATATATTTATACATACGCGTATACAAATATACTTTTTGATATTATTATACTTGTGAGAGTGTAAGAGAGATGACCATTTTCATTCCCCATCCTCCCCACTCCCCACTTAATCTCCCCTTAATATTCTTATTATTTGATGTCGCCAAAAACAAACAAACAAACAAAAAATAGTGTGTGTATGATTAAGAATTAATGGGGTTTACTTTTACATATGTTTGTGCTCTTTTAAAAAAGGATCATTATATAGTAAGTTGGTCTTGATCAAAAAAGAAAAAGATATCGAATTGCAGTTCAAGAGTATGTCTTATAATACAATATATACATTGATTGTAGACCTTTCAACGACAATAAAAAGGGGGAAACCCTGCTCTTGTCTTGTCTTGGGAATACATGCTATTGGTTATGGTCTTGAGGAGCTGTGAATAAGCATGATCATTTTAGACTGTGTAATATATCTCTCTTTTTGTTTGTGTTGGTGTTGTATAATAAGAATAAGAATAATAATAGTAGTAGTAGTAGTAGTAGCAGTAGTAGTAGTAGTATCAAGCACCAATTGCAACAATGTAAATCTATCCATATTAATAATATTCCTTATAATGATAGGTATTCGATCTGAAATAAATGAATTCCCACAATCATACAATTGATAAATTTTAGGAGCTTGTTTCTCTTGCTATCATTGTTGTTGTTATACTTGGGCCTTAACATTAATACCCCTTAGCATTAAACTTAGCCTTAGCGTTAGACTTACATTTAGTCTTGAATACCATTTTCTCTGACCTACTATTGATAGTAGATAGCAACCAATTGGTAAAAAAAAATGTGATTCAAGCACATGAATTATATAAATATAAATATAAATGTATTTATATTATTATTTACTACTTTGCTACTAAAATAGTCTGGTTCCCTGGATTTATCTGAACTCGATTGACACGTATTAAGAATAGAAAAAAAAAAAGGATATGTTGATCCAAAAAGTTAGATCTAAGCTATATATATAGTTTTATGTATATATTTATACACAAACGCGCTCATTCAATTGGTAAATAGGGATGAGCCTAATCTTGTTTCTTTTTCTCTTACCACAATATATATATAATCACTGCTGTAAATATATAGTATGTGTACACAATTATCATATGAAGAGTATATATGTGGAGATGGATTTCTTGTAAGCAGGAGCATTGGATTCTTCATATATATATATAAATACATGATAACCAATAACCGATCATTAATGACATTGATTTGATCAACCATGAAAGGAATAAATAATAAAAATAAAAAAAAACAGTGGGATCATAAAAATAAGATAGATGTGCGTCCTTTTGGTGTGTGAAACCAACTAACCAACCAAATTAATCAATCATCTTTTGAGTACTAGAAAATGTAAATCAAGTCAAATACATGTAGCCAAAAAATGGGTTCTAATCTGATGGTTATCATGAAGCACATAAAGCCCTTTTTTTTTAGAAAAAAAAAAGAATTCATGTAGCCATGGCAACAAAATGATGATAATTAAAGTAATAATAAGCTTTATGGTAACTATAGTAACAAATTAAATATATGATACAAAAGCAATTGAAAAAAAAATATTTATTTATTTCTAATCAGAGGTATATCCGCCTCATTTCCAAGCTTGAACTTTTGTGTGTATGCATATACATTACAAATAGACACTAGACACTACCCCCATCTTGAAATTCATGTACATATACATATACATATACATATTCTTAAGTGAAATTGGAATAACATTTTACCATCTTTTTTTTTTGTTTCTTCTTGTTTTATTTGTGTGCCTGTGTACTTCCGGAATTAAAAAAAAAAGATTACTCTGATGATCCGAGATTGGAAGTGCGCAGACTACATAAGCCTATAGAGCACGCCAGAAACACACACATTTGTTTCATGGAATATATTTGTAGCTACACATACACAAGATATATACACGCATGGCTCCTTGACATTTAACAAAGTAGTGTTGGTCTTTGTCGATTGATTTACTCTCTAAAAGATCCTTTCTTCTTCTCAATACTTCCAATCCCTTCCTCGGCTTCTATCATTCAGAAGGATCTCACTAAAAACAAAAAAAAAAGTAAAATAACCGTCACATGCAAATAACAATAATCAGTGTTAGTTGTAACATGGCTGTGTCCTGTGTGTATATATTTGATTTAAAGAATAACTCTTATATATATTTTAGTGTATTTAATAATTTAATAGAGAGATATATACACTTAGACATACAGTTGTCATAATATATAGTATATATTATAATTATAAAAATTATAATTATAATTTGTTTTTTTTTTGGGTTTCTTTTAGCCTCCCGTTAAAATTTTATCTTTCTCCCTCCCTCCTTATTTTGTCAATCGGTTATTTGTTCTTCTTCCTCTCTCAAGCCTTTGCCTTATTCAAAAATGGGATATGTAAATTAAAAAGGAAGGGAGAGAGAGAAAAGGGGGGAGGAGGGGGGGGGTAGTCAGAAAGTAAGAAAGAAGGTTGGTGTACTTTCAGATTAAGTCTCTCTTTGTGGACGAATAAAAACGCATACATTTCATTTTCCGATCCGCACTGAGTCTCTGAGGGTCGGGGAGGCTGTGTCACAAACCCCAAGCAACAGATTAAGCATCTATCCAAAGAAAGACATATAAAAAAAAACTGCAAATAGTGTTGATTTTTTTTAAGGCACTCTTTCTTGTTTCTCTACTTTTATCCTTTCCCTTTCCATTTTCCCTTTCCTCCCCTCCCTCTCTCTCTCTTCCTCTTTCTTTTCTTCTTTTTTTTTGTTGCTATCCTTGCAAAGACAAAATGGCTCCAAACGCCACAGAAGCCATGGGTAAGACAAATAGATAAATGTACATGCAAAGAGAAGCATATCAACAAATAATAGATTTAGAGATAAAGAGAGCGATATATGCTTTTTCTATATGTATGCTTGGTTTTTGTTGGATCAAGTCATTAATATTACTTTCGACCAATAGCTATGCCTGTATTCACCCGAGAAGAATTCAATGCCATTAATCAGCAAGTCAAGGATGGTGTAGAGGGCGCAAAAAAGTACATCGTAGTCGATAACAAGCTTTACGATATTACCGATTTTGTTGCTGATCACCCAGGAGGTGAAAAAGTATTGCTGACTCATGTCGGTAAAGATGCCACAGGTAAAACCAAAAAAGAAAAGAAAAAACAATAATTAATATTATTTGTTTATTTAAATATTGAATATATGTATTAAATCTTTTTTTTTAAAAAAAAAACAGATGTCTTCCATGCCATGCACCCTCCTTCTGCCTACGAAATGTTGGCAAACCACTACGTAGGTGACCTTGAACCAAAGGCCCCTGCGCCCGTGTCAGTAGAGACTCAGGCTGGTATCGACTTTGCGGTTGAGATGAGAGAACTTCGGGAAAAGTTGGATAAAGAGGGCTACTTCAATGCCAGCACTCTGTTCTACATCTACAAGGTTCTCTCAACTTTGATGCTCTGTGGTACTTCGATGACCATTCTTTACTTTTACGGCCGAACCTCTACTCCCGCCGTTATCGTTGCGGCTGTGATCTTGGGTATTTTCTGGCAACAGTGCGGTTGGTTGGCCCACGACTTTGGACACCACCAGTCCTCCAAGGACCGTGAGATGAACGATGTCTTGCTCGTCTTTCTCGGCAACTTTTGCCAGGGCTTCTCTCTTTCCTGGTGGAAGAACAAGCACAACACCCACCACGCCTCGACCAACGTCAGTGGACACGATCCCGACATCGACACCGCACCTGTTCTCTTGTGGGACGAGCTTGCTTCGGCCAACTACTATGGATCTCTGGAGGACACTCCTGGACCAGTCACCAGATTCCTTGCCGAAAACGTCCTGCCTTACCAGACCCGCTACTACTTCTTTATCCTTGCCTTTGCACGTATCTCCTGGGCCATGCAGTCCCTGAGCTACTCTTTCAATGCCGGTGCGATCAACAAGTCTGCCAAGCTCAACTTCTATGAGCGTGCCTCTCTCGTCTCCCACTGGATTCTGTTCACTGCTGCCACTCTGACCTGGATCGACAGCTTCCGCAACATGGCTCTTTTCTTCGTGATTTCCCAGTCGGTGACTGGTTACGCACTGGCCTTTGTGTTCGCATTGAACCACAACGGCATGCCGGTCATTTCCCAGGAGAAGGCCGAGGAGATGGAATTCTACGAGATCCAGACAATTACCGGACGTGATGTGACTATGGGTGCATTTGGCGACTGGTTCTTTGGTGGTCTCAACTACCAGATCGAGCACCATCTTTTCCCTGACATGCCCCGCCACAACTTGCCCAAGGTTAAGCCCATGGTCAAGCTCCTGTGCAAGAAGTACAACATCACATACCACGACACTTCTGTAATCAAGGGTACTTTTGAGGTCCTGGAGGCTTTGGACGTTGTCCAGAAGTTGTCATTGAAGTTGAGCAAAAAGGCTTTCTAAAGCATACACAATAAAAAAAAAAGAAAAAAAGAAAAAGAACAAATAGCTATAATAATAACACATAATAATTAAATGATAGTAAAAATTCTCCAACCCAAAAAAAAACCCCTTTTTCTCTCTCTCTCTCTTATATCTCATCTTCCCAAAAATCACAACATTCAAAACTAGTCGAACAAAACCCACTCAATATTTCAAACACTCTCATATATATATATCTTTGTCATTTTTCTCAACCTTTTTCTTACTTACCCCTTCAATTCCTCTTATCAACCTCTAACCCATTCTCATTTCTATTCATCCTCTTTTGCGTTACTTGTTATTCTTTCTTCTTTATCTTCAATGACTATAGAATAAATATTATAAATATTATAAATAAACAAATAAACAAATAAACATATTCTTGAACTGTATCGTATTTCACTCTTGAATATTTACGTGTTGTGCCTATTGGTGTATAAGACTTGAGTTGATTGATATTCATATATTTTATCCGGGCGCTTTGTAAAATAAAAAATAAATAAAGGGGGATAAAAAAAATATAAAAGAAGCAATAAAAACGAGTTTTTTGATTTATAATACAAAAAGGCAAATATATACATATGATATCTTGGTGCCTGGATTTGAACATTCAAAACGAGAGAAAGAGAGAAAGAAAGGCCCAGCCCAATAATCTGTTGTCCGCCAAAGGGCCCCACGCCTTTCTGGCTTCAATACCCGATTAAGACGATCTTTGAATGCCACAATCTCTCTCACACACGCACGCACGCACGCACGCACGCACGCACTACGCTATATTACAATTTACAGTATAGACGATATATACAGACATAATCGTGAATTTCCTTTTTGTTGGCTGTGTGTCGCTGTGTTACTTTATCAAGTTTTCTTGTTTCTTTCAACTGCCCTTCCCATTCAGCACATTTTAAGTATATAAATAAATAAATAAATAAATAAAATAAGTATTTTAAATACAAGTATATATTTTAAATACATGCACGAATTTATATATAAAATATAAATATATATATAAAAGATTTTACATCAGAAATCCAATTCACTTTAATTCGCTTCACTTCAGTCTTTGTCTCTTCCTCTTCTCTTTCTTTCTTTCTCTTTTTCTAACCTTCTTTCACCCTGTCTAACTTCTTAAAATGCTTCAATTGGCTCTTCGTGACCGTCTTACGTTCTTGACTGCTAAACTGACTAGCCAGCCCAAGCCTCCTGCTATGACCGACACAATCAAAAGCCCAAGCGACCTGTCTGCCTTTGAACGAACCTACGTCTCATTCCCGGAATTCATCGATCCCACACCAGCACAAGAAAGCAGTCCCCAGCATTAAAGAACGAAAGAAGAAGAAAAAAAAAGAAGAAAATTCAAAAAAAAAATTGAAAAGACATTAAATCCAAGCATTAATCAAACAACAGCAACAACAACAACAACAACAATGACAGCTCCGGTAGCCAAACTTGTCAATCGAATTCCTATCTTTTCTTTTATATATTATCATTATCATTATCACCGCTTTCTACTTTCCTTCAATTGTACAGATTGAACAGGAAAGAATCTCTCACCACACCTACAAATACGATTACACACAGAGACATTATAAATTCACAGACAAACAAACAATAACAACGACAGTAAGAACAACAAGAAACGAAGGACCAGAAGAAAATAATGAAGAATAAAATCAAGAATAAGAAGGGAAATGGCCAAGAAATCAAATCCAAGAATCCAAGAAAAAAATATGTATCAAAATATGGCGTATATATGTATATATACACACACTTTGATAGTTTATTCTTTATTCAACATACTTCCTCTTGTTCTTAATTCTTCAAATATCTTTCTTCTTCTTCTTCGTCTTCTTATCTTTTTATTTTTATTTTTATTTTTCATACCCCCCTTTATCTTTTTTATTTTACACACTTAAACCCTACTACCTTACACCCTATTAGACTTATTCATACTTATTTTTTTTTTCTTAAATAATATATATAATATATAAACATTATATATTTCACGTGAAAAAAAAAGAGAAAACCTAAAATCAAAATCAATCTTGAAATTCATTTGCTAAAATGGCATTGATACACTTGTTGTTATTTCTATGCTTGCAAAATTCAAAATAAGAATAAGAATAAGAAATAATAAAATAAAATAAAATAATATTAATAATATACATCACTAAGGATTATATAATGTACCTATACATGTATTTGTGTATGTTTGTTTGTTTGTTTGTGTGTGGGAGTGGGAGAGTGTTTGTACATATAACATATACATATATAAAAATAATAATAATTTATATGTATATATGTTTATTAGACAGGTGCAAACTAAAGAAGTAAATATTCATAATCAACATTATCATCATTAGTATTGGTGGGATTTTTTTTTAGTCATTCATTGGTCACAAAGATCGATAAGATAAAGGGAAAATGAAGCTTACATAGTTGCTAGGGATAATACCAACAGTGCCATCCATTTTACGTGCTTGCCACCAATTGCCTGCTCGACTTGCAATTTCCAATGTTTCAAACTTTTCAAAGCTCAACTCAGTTGGGTCATCACGATTGGCTTGATCTATTAATATGTATGAAAGAATAAATAGATAAAAATACGTACGTACGTATTTATGTATGTATATAGTATGTATGTGATTAGAAATCATATTTTTTTTTTGTTTTTTATTATTAATAACTTACAAGCGTGAAGTGCTTCAACACGTTCTGTGTACTCCATTGGCTCCAGCGGACCGTGCACCATTGAAGGCACAGCGTCACTTGCCACGTTTTCGAGATAAGGTGACGTAGGATTAGAAGTAGTATTGGCAGTATTAGTAGCATTGGTAGTAGTAGGATTAATGTCGTTGTGTGGGCCGGTACTATTGTACGAGAATGTGTGAGGAGGACTCTGAATTGGACTCGAGTTCGAGTTGGGCAAAAGGTTCATGCTTCTTCTTGTGATTGAATTGTCTCGGTAAAATATCTTTTCGCTCGACATGTCGGCAGGATCAATTCGCCTGCTTGGGCTTTGTGTGACCGAGTTATTTCTGGACACAAGCCGAGCTAAGCTGTGGCTGACTGCACTATCCGATTCACTGCCAAAAACAATGACCCAGACAAACTAAATCATTTACCACCACCACCAAGAAAAATAAAAATAAAAATAAATAGTTAATAATTATTATTTTCTTTGAAAAAAAAAAAAACGGAAAAGTAAGTAGGTATTTGTATATGCACTTACTCGAATTATGATCAATATAATCAATCCTGCTGCCTTGGCTTTTTGTGCACTATCATCGAGTAATTTTGCTTCCAACAGACTAATTTCAATTTGTTGTGATAATAGTGAAATACTTGCAGCCAAAAATGTCAATACCTTTTTTTTTTAAAAAATAATAATAATAATAATAATAATATTAATTTCTGTTAAATTTCAATAACCAAATATTTATATATATTAAGTTATTATTGATTCTTACTGCCAGTCGGTATTGCATGAATAGACCAGAAAAGGTCAAATGTGTAATGACGCTCGTCAATAAAAGCTCGTAGATAATCACCCACCAAGTCAGTCCACTCTGAACCTTAAGGTCACAGGCTGATCCAAAGGCAATAATCCAACCACACTACACATAAAAAGAAGAAGAATTAAATATTGTGACTATAGTCCTCATTCTTGTTTTTATATATATATTCTCTGCTGCTACTGTTATGTATTGAATCTCTGTTGTAGTCGTAGTTGTTACTGCTGTTACTATGGTTACTACTGCTGTTGTTGTTGTTGTTGTTGCTTTCTTTTTCTTTTTCGATCCTGGTTTCTCTTTCGTTTATACATACATATGCTATTCCAGATGTACAGAGAAAAAACATGTTTTCTTTTGCAAGGGTGTTCTTAAGGATCGGCATCTTTATTTTTTTAAGTTTGCTTGCTTGTATTAAGAAATAATTTTAAGTATCTGGTAGTAAATTAAATATAATATATAGATATAGATATAAGAACAAGAGCAAGAAGAGCAAGAGCAAGAAGAAGAAGGAAAATAAAAGAGGGAAAAAAAGAAAAGAAAAGAAAAGAGGGAGAAAGAGGGAGATGCTGAACTATCAAGGAAGAAAAAAAAAGCCAAGTTGAATAGAACGGAAAGATGAGGATTATTATTGTTGTTGTTGCTATGGTTACTAGTATTTAGCACTTGGCATTGTTTTTGGGCTGTGTAAAAAAGAAAAGAAGAAAAAAAAAGACAAGCAAAAGTCACAGTTCTATGGCTACATAGATACAAATAAATAAATAATGTTAGATAGATAGATAGATATATAAAAAGGAAAAGAAGAAGGAATATAAGCCTTGGGACACCTTTGTCTAATACTGTACAACGTATTACGGGGTAAAGTTTATAGTAACAAGGTTTTTTTGAAATAGATGTATATTTTATGACAGTTTAGTTTGACTGTACAATAAGCACTAGAGTACACATTGGAATGACTCGAAAAAGAAGAACCAATAACAATAACACTCCCCTTGATCCATTATAGTATACTTTACTCTGCCAGTCGAAGTCCATATTCCTCAAGCTGACCTGTCGTTACTTCAGAAGGACTATTGACCACAAAGTCCTTTCCACCAGCCGCCTTTGGAAAAGCGATTACATCTCTAATTGATGGGGCGTCACAAAGGATGGCCATTAGACGATCAAACCCTAAAATACACACATAAATAAATAAAAGGCAATTGACTAATTCAACTGAATTCAATTCAATTGAGTCAAATCAAATGAACTAACCAAGAGCAATGCCACCGTGAGGAGGACAGCCACCACCCAAGGCATCAATCAAATGATCAAATCGACTGTATTCATGCTTCTCGAGCTAAAAATAAAATAAAATAACTTAGCTTAACTTAGCATAGAATAGCTCAACTTCAGCCACTCTTTTTCTTTTTTTTTTACTTTTTATATTTCTAAATTTGTATATTTGTATATGTATATAAATATGTATATTTTGGATATGTCACACATACCTGGAGCACCTTTTCGAAAATATAGGTTTGCATTACAGGTGAATGAATACGAATAGATCCTCCACCAATCTCCATACCATTCAGCACAAGATCGTAATGCTGGCCCCGAACCTTGGCTGGTTCTGTAGAAAGCAATGCAATATCCTCGTTAAAGGGTGCGGTAAAGGGATGATGGGTTGACTGCCAGGTACGAATGCCCTGTTCATCAGGTGTAAACAGAGGGAAGGATTCAACCCAAAGGAACTTGAACTTTTCTTTATCCAACTTCAAAAGGCCTACATAATACACATTAGATTTTTATGCGCGAAATAAAGTAAACCAAGTAAATACACCAAGTATTTGTTACTCCTCTCAAGTTGATCTATACATCTGTCTATCTTTCTATCTGTCTGTGTGTATAGAGATGTACATCGATATATCAATCGTACCTTTCTCCTGCATCAGACTGGCTGCATGCAATCTAACACGGCCCATCAAAGTATTTCCACCCTGTTAAAAAAAAAAGACAAATACCAAATGTCAGGGTTAAGTTTATTTTTTATTATAACGTATTGTATTTTATTGTACAAATTTCTGGCAATTAAGAATAAAATAAAATAAAACTTACATAGAGATACCGAGGTCTGGTGTGGACTATTACCAGATCACCCTGCTCAATACCCAAATCTTTGTTCAGGCCAGGAACAGAGGTAGCAATCTGAGTAGATTGGCGTAAGGTACCACCACATTTAGCTGGCCATGCATCAATATTGTTCTCATTGATCTTGACAAACGCAAATCCCTATGAAGAACATAATAATAATAATAACGACAATTATAATTATAATGATAATAAAAAATATAAACAACAGCAATAATAATCATAATAGTAATGGGTTGGCTTTGTGAATATCCAAAACAAGTTCTTTTCGTTCTATCTATAGATCCTATTATGTGTGTGTATCATATACCTTTTATAATTTCATTTTTTTTATAAAAAAAATAATAATACAAATACAAATTTAGATGGTATTTATATAAAAAGTCTTTATATACTTGTTCTTGATTTATTGATAATAACAGTAACAGTAATAATGATAATTATATTGATAATTGATAAAGATAGTGGCGATGAATGTATATATATATATATGTATATATGAAAGTAAAGAAAATATGCTAATTGGGATTGCTTACCTTTTCATTCTCAATATCCAAAGTCTTTTGCATGGCTTTTAATTCTTTTCCAGACAGAGAGGTTCCTTGCTTGATGACCATGCAATCCAAAGCATTGTCTCCAACAACATCTGCAAAAGAAGACCCGATCTCTGAAATCTTATGGTTGGTATAAATGGTATTGTTATTGTTATTGTTTTAGAGATTAAAGATAAATTTAAAAAACAAAGCAAAGCAAAGCAAAGCAAAGCAAAGCAAATTCTATATATATAGATTACTATTATTGGCCTACCTTCATATCAAACCGCACATCAGGCTTATCCGATCCATACTTGTTGATTTAAAAATACGTATATGTATAAAACGGGATATTGTTATCAATATTCTTCTTCTTTGTTTCTTGTTTCATATCTTAATCATATTAATATAGTATATGAATAAATACAAATAGAAAGTTAATTTACCCACATTTGTCATAGCCTCGGCATAAGTCATATGAGGAAATGAATCCTTTGTCAACTTTACACCAAGAGCCTTGTCCCAAATGCTAGTGACCATGCCTTCGATGATATGCTGAATATCTTTGGGAGTTACAAAAGACATTTCCAGATCAATCTACATAGAGTAACAGTAATAATGACATAATTAGTATTAGTATTATAATAATCATAATGACTATGTACCTGTGTGAATTCAGGCTGTCTGTCAGCACGTAAATCTTCATCTCTGAAACAACGTGCGATTTGAAAGTATCGGTCAAATCCAGCTGCCATCAGCATTTGCTTGTGCTGTTATCGTCATTGTCATTGTCATTATTGTTATTGTTATTGTTGTCATGGTATTAAATTTATGTACTACAAATTGTCATTTCTTTTTCTTTTTCTGGAATTTCGGTACACACCTGTTGAGGACTTTGAGGAAGTGCATAAAATGCACCCTTCTTTCGTGTAGGCACAATGAACTCACGGGCACCCTCAGGTGTGGATTTGAAAAGCATTGGTGTTTCAATCTCAACAAACCCTAATATAATCATAATAATAGATACTTAAATCACTAAGCCCAAATTACCAACATAAACAAACGCACAGTCTTTGTGAAAGTAGGTACACATAGCAAATCCCCCCCCCTTTTTTTTTTTTTTTGGTTTGTTTGTTTTTTCCCTTCTATTTTTTTTTATCACTAACCGTTTGATACCAAGTGTTGTCGTACAGTGGCTGCTGTTAAAGAACGAAGCCGAATATTATCTTGAAGTTCTTGGCGGCGGAGATCAAGATAGCGGTAACGAAGACGTACCTCTTCATTAGGCTAAGCCAAAATATTAGGATCTTTCAATTTTTTTTCTCTCTTTTTTTTTTTACTACTAATATCATTTAAGATATATGTAAGCCAAAGTAAAATATGATATACGTACAAGCTGAGGTTGGTTGGGCCAGAATGGTAGGTTGGGAGATGCTGGGTTGAGGCAATAGAGTTTTTCGATTTCAACCTCGATTTCACCTGTTCCTTGCTTGGCATTTGCCATTCCGTCTGGGCGCCTGCGTACGATACCTTGAGCACAAATCACGCTCTCGGCGCCCAAGCCTTGAATCTGGCTCCTCAATTCAGCCGCCTGCTGCCCGGTACGATAAACGAGTTGAGTAGTACCAGAAGCGTCACGAAGAGGAAGGAAAATCAAATCTTGGGAAAGTGCTCTATATATATATATATATATATATATGTGCGTGTGTATATGTGGAGAAGGTCATATTGATTACACAAAAAAAAACAATAGAAGATGATTAAGGGTAAAGTTAATAATAGATTTAATAGATTTATTCTTCAAATAATTAGTCTTGTTTTCGTTTTCATAGTAAGTTATTGCTTGTCTACATGTATGTATATATGGCTGTGATGAAGTTGTAACTCTACCATCCGAATAATGTAAAAACATGAACATGTCACTACTACTACTACTACTACTACTATTATTATTATTATTATTTACCTTGATGACTGTGCCCAACCATTGAGAACCACTCGCTTTCCTTCGTCTGACGCACGCAACTCACCACAACGATGGGTTCGAGTTGGATAATCACCTATTTAAAAAGAATATCATATATAATTATTACTTTGCCTTTTCCTTTTCCTTTTTTTTTTAAAAAAATTAATTCAAAATTTCCAAAATAGAAAATAGAATAAAGTAAAATAAACTTTTGACTCACCATGGTATCTGTCAGCATCTTTATAGCCCTGGAGATGCTGATCTCTGTAGATTCCGGTAGTGCGAAATGTTCGACGGGGTATTGTTCTGGCTGTAATCGGAACTCGACATTGAATAGAGCTTCGTAGTGACTGATGCAAAAGCACATTTGCTCTTGCCGTAATGGTGGCCAATGACTTGATTCGACTTGTCATTACAGGTAAATCGTATCAAGGTACAAATAAGCTTATCTGTAAAGGTTACAAAGAAGCAAGGGTTTCGTGACTCGTAAAGCTACTTTTACTACTTTTGGGATACCGATTATATATATTTTTTTTCAAGCAAGGGCTGGCCGGGGTAGTACCGTAAAAGAGAGAGAGAGATGAATTATGATCAAACGTTAATAAATGATTGAACGAACAACAGACTTTATACATTTGTATATCAATTAACATAATATAAGCAGATTTGTTCTATTGTGCTAAAGATTGGCAGTGCCAGCTATAAGTCCAGGTGGTTGGACATTTGTTTAAAAACGATGGCTGATACCCATTGAATCTTTCTTTTTTTTATGTATCTTGCTTATAATATTCGATCATAATTACCACTATTATTACTCAGTAAGTATTACCAAAATGAAATGCTTTTTTGAACAGGTTGAACACTTTCAGAAAGCATTTTTATTAAATAGTTTATATACGGCAAGATGTAGGAGAAGCTTCTTATTCTTCTATTGATCTCGGTTTAATGGTTTGTCCTTTCTTGGTTAAAAAACATCTTTCTCAGTCTCCTCAAGTGTTAAGTGAAAAATAATAATAAACCATAATAGTAGCTTAAAGAAAATGGACGGTATCGAAGGATATATTCTGTAATGCGTCAGTATTTTGTTCAATCTTCTTATTTGAATTCAAATCATATTTTACACTGTGAGCCTAATTGCACGCACGTCTATGCAATAACGAATAGAGGGTACCAATTATTAATTGCTATTCAAAGCATATTTTTTTTTGTAGACAACAACATTTGCTTCATAAATACATCTAAATTGGGCCTTTTCGTGCACAGTTTATATAAATACAATAAAGGCACTACTTGTGTATTCAATCTACATCACATCTTTTTGTCTCTCTTTCAAACACACATTTCTTTATTCCGTCTCATCTCTCGCCTCTCCATTTTTCCCTTTTCTTATTCTTTTTCTCTCATTTCAATACAACCTCTTTACAATGTCCATCCACATTAGCTAAATTCAGTTATACATTTCGCGCATTTGACATTCTCAAGAACTATCCCGAGTTTTCCTTATAGACTTTATAGATAAAAATGACCTATATAATCAAACACGATAATCAACACAATGATAAGAACACCCATATTATATTATATTAATCTTCAGGAATCTTTATCTAGATTAACTTTTCCTGCTAATGAGACTTCCTATTTACAACATTAACCTCTTCAATCAAGTAAAAAAAGTTTGAACGCGTGTTTTTTTATTAGAGTCAACAACAGTTTAAAAATTATTTTTATTTATTCATTAAAGATATACATAAAGAAGCTATTTTACTTTATATGATTTCACTTAATGTTTTTTTACATGAGTAAAAAAATAAAAAGCATGACACCAAGTTCTTTGTCCCCGCATTACGCGGCTCAATCTCCCTCAGGACATAAACCTGACTTGGTAGCGAAGGAGGTGTGGGAATGGTGTTAATCCGTGGCGTAAGACAACAACCGGGTTCATCCCAACTACCCTATCTCATCACTGAGAAGGGCCTGCGAACGTACCAGAGAAACCTACCACAAAGTAGCAGGGTCCAGCGTGTTCGACTACCAAGCAACACCGTCAGTTCCAGAGAGCTTCGAACAAGGATTTCATGAAGAGTCGGCAGTAAACTCCACTTCCTCCCCGTCCTCCACTCAATAAACTTTCATGATGCTAACTCGGCGGCAGCTTTTTTTAAACATTGCTCGTCGCCATTGTTTCAGAAATTATACAATTAAATTCACAATTCAGAACAATGTTGATCTGCGCCTCTAAGAATTAACTAAGAAGCTAGAGACGACGCACTTCCACTTTTTCCTGCACAGAATGGAAAAAGAATGTCTCCCAATCACCCATAGGTAGCGCGTCAAACTCAACTACAGGCAATCAGGGGGTACCCGTCTCCAGAGTATAAAAAAAGCTAAAGAGAAGAAAACCGTGTCGGTTGAATGGGCTTTATTTTGATATACCCGCAGTCTGCGATTAAAGTTTGGGACTGCGCTTTTTTTGCCAGGGGTGTTTTTTGCCTCCCACGTCAGAGCAGTGACATAGTTGTATATTATTTTTTAGTGGGATTGTGTAACTGTTCTACATCAGAAATAGCAGCCAAAAAAAATTAAACAACGAATGTGCAAAAGACCTTTGCAAAGTAAAATAAAGAAGTAAGGAATTAAAGAAGCAAAAAGAGGAATGAAGGGTTTGGCCTTGATCGGTGTAGTAATAACTTTAAAGACGGAGTACAAGTTTTAATAACGGCGATTTGTAGGTTACTCTAAAGTGGCCTGTGCACTTTATGCTCCAGGACACAAAAAACAATTCCTTTCTTTTTTTGTACAAGTAGACACAATAGGGACCCAGCTACTATTAAGAAATAAACCCGCGTATATTTCAAGACGGTATTAACTAATAAGTAAAAGCCAGAAAATAAAGATATATACATATATATATATAATTAATATTTTCAATAAGGAAAAATACGATATTGTCCACAAGCAGATGAAGCAGCCCCTTCAGCAGAATCTATGAAGAGAAACAACGTATAAGTAGAATTTTATTTTTAGTAAAGAAGAAAAGATCATTTAAACTTAATGGTGCTCTTCGGCATAGAAGGCAAGTTATCTAAAGTAGAATGCTTTTTTTTTCGATCCAGATAGAGCAATATGAATGCTTAATTCAATCAACTGTCCAAAAATCTAAGCAAAATAAACCACTACTAAAATCCCCTCTAAAAAGTGCACACTTTTAAACTTAAAAAAATAGAATAATGAGTAAAGGCAATTACACTGTTGTGGACATGAGACAAAATTGAAAATAGGATCATTAGAAAACTATGCTTGGTGTTAAAATCTCTCTATCTAATATAATGTTAAATCTTCTTTGGAACATTTGCTTTCTTTTTATCCCTTTCATTCGAACACTGCAAACGTTTAGAGTCAAAAATAATTTTTTGGTACAAAGTAAAAACTAATAGGCAGATGGAGCTTTATGTAAAGTAGGTGACTGACTGTATATGTAGCTCTTGACATTTTTCCCATTCTTGGATGAGTTTGGTCCGTATGCGGGCGAATACCATTGATGCATATGTTATATGTAATATGTAACATGAATTCTGAGGGCATTTATCCATATAAATACTTAATAATCATATTTTATAGATAATATTATATACATAAAAGATAGTACCAAGATCACTGTGTAGGATATGATTATTTTTTATAAAACAGGATTTTTGTTGGATTTCAATTTCGTTGAGTGGTGTAGACATTTGGCTCCAAAGCCAAACAATGATTTGTAGTCAGTCAAACTACAGATCTATGCACGCAGAAAAGAAATGGCTAGTTTCAATACAATAAACATTTTAAATTACCAAAAGAACAAGAATTAAAATGTAAACCTTGTTATCCATTCTTCACTCTTAATACCCCATTTCCGTCTCTAACTCCACTTGAATCTCTCTCTCTCTCTCTCTCTTTATTTCTTTTCCCTTTTCTCTCTTTTCTTCTGAAGTTATTTGCTCACGAGCTTACTGATCGTTTAAACCTATCTATTATAATAATGGGTTTCTCCGAACTCCCAACTGAAATTCTTATTGCAATAGCGAACAAGTTAACACCCAAAGAATGGCGTTTGAGTGGAACTATTTTCCGAAAATGGAATGAATTGATGCGAGAGACACAGTGGAAGCGAATCCAAATAACTCCTTTAAATAAGCACAAATTTTTTAGTCCAGTCGGCGGACAAGATGACATATACAAAACCTGTGGGGACTATGTACTCGATCTGACACTCTCTTCCTCACTCTCAATTGATGATAAGAGCCTGCGATTACTTCAGAGACATTTCCAAGGTCTCGATTTCCTCAAGATATTTGATGCCAGTCTGACCGGATCTCTCGTCAATTCAACAACAGACTGGAGTTGCTGGTCATCCTTGACACGACTCAAGGTATTCACAAAAGGTGAAGACTCAATTGACATCCCAGAGATTTTTATCAAAGTCCTATCGAAACTACCGAACCTTCAACACCTGGACTATACCAAGGATTACACAAGTGAAAGACCACTATACACACTTAGAGATCTAGAAGAACTTCACAGTTGCCTCCCTCAGCTTCAGGAGTTATTTCTTACCGTTGATCTCGACATCCTTAATCAGCGCGACTTGGAATACATGCTCAAAGCAGCCCCAATGGACCATCTTACAGTAGTCAAGTTTCGTATAAATACCACAGACCTCAGATGGCTGTATTATTTCGCTCGAAAGTATCCAAAAGTCTATCTGATGGAGTGGAGAAACACTTCAATTGCTGAAACATCTAACGACATCCAAGATCAAACACTTTCAATGCTCAAGGCTTTACCTCACGCCTTTTCAAATCTCAATACAATTGTGACATCCAGTACAACAAAGTCAGAATGGACAAGCTTTCTTTTTAAAAACTGTCTTGACCAGTTTTACGTTCCCTTGCAGAATATCCGTTACTTTATGTTTGACGACAATCTTGATCCCACGCAGTCTGAAAAATCTTTTGATGATTGTCTCAGATATTTTCCAAAATCGCTGGAAAGACTGTCGATTTCTAGCAACGACTCCATCACCCGTCAGTGTATGATTCCTAACATTCTCGGAAATATTCCTAACCTAGTGGTTCTGGCAATCGACATGACAAATTCGTCTATTGAACTAGATATCTTATTAAATCACTGCAGATTTCTCAGGGTACTACGACTAAAAGTGCATGGTATTTACTTGAGTAATGATGCATTTGAAAGTATGGGCCGACATGACTTGGCTTTAGTAGAAGTAGGTGATGCATTCATAGAAAAAGACCTATTTCTCTATATTTCGCAACGCTGCAAAAGGCTCAAGTACATGCGCCTGGTCGAGACAAAGGTGTATGGTCCTATTTCAAGCAGAAGAGAAGCATTCTGTCTAGACATGAGCCACACCGAATTCAGCCACCTGCAGTTCAATGGTGTTTCATTTTACGAATCAAAGAACGATGTAGTTTTGACCCAAATACCTCTTCGAATGGTGACTCTTGTTCAGACAAAAGAGTTTCTGCAAGCCAAGGGTACTAAAGGTCCAGGTGTTTCTATGGTGGTTGGAAACACCGGTCGGTCTATATCATCAATCTCCCCGTGGTTTCTTACATACTCTAATCGGATAAATGGAGGAGAAGGGAAACAGGGACCTATTTCACAGGTGTCTATGGAATACATTTTTGAATACTACAGGTGTCTTCCGACCCGAGATGTAGAGTTTCGATTGCAAGACGTGTCTGTAAGCCCTTCATATATAGGCGAACTACGTCAAAAAGTAGGTTACGGTCCTACAGATATAAGAAGTTATGTGAAATTTATGTGTGCACATGTTAGCAAATATGTTATCAAGACGGCCTCATTTGCTGATAATGACTTTTGGGCTAAATTGTGTGAAGGTTTAGCCTGATAAAAATACGGCGATTATTCATTCGTTTTTTTTTTCTTTTATTATGTATTATTATGATTATTATTAGTATTAGTATATTTCATTTTTGTTAAGGTTCTAACTAAATATGTATATATGCACATATGTATAGATAGAGTAAAGTTTAAATTAATGATAAACAATTGTATTTTGACCGATATATATATATCTGTATATATATCTGTATATATTAAGAAAAGTAGGCATGAAATGTCGAGTGTTTAATGGAAGGTGTGGTAGGAGAATAAGGATAGAAAGAAGGGGTGTTTGAAAGGAGGAATATATGCAGCTATGGAAAGGGATAATTGAAATGAGAGTATAATTAAATAAAGACAAACGATGAATATATAGCGTAAGATGTGTGTGTGTGCAAAGGAATGATATCTAATAATGATTTGAGGCATTATGATGTTGGTTTGATCTACCGTTAGATCCGTCAATGTTCGACCCAGAGTCATTTTGTGTTTGTGAGTCGTGCCAGGATTTGAGAGCTTCCATCATCTCAATAAGCTTCTCCTCATTCCCGCTAAAAACATCTATAGTGATAATGATATTTTTTTTTGTTTGACATGAGTTGACTGTTACCAGAACTAAACTGTGAAAATAAAATAAATAGTTAAAAGCTGTGTACCTTTTATTGTGTACCGACCGTCAACAACAACGCCTTCTCTGCCCATGAATTTGAATGCAGCAACAATTTTATCCAACATCTGCATGCTGGCTGAGCCATGGTTATCCAATGGTCGTCTTACTGTCTTTCCACTCAGCCCTTCCAGCAGAGAAATCAAGCTCTCGCCATCGTGGAGATCACTCAGCTTATCCAACCCTTGGCTTGTGTATTGGTTGATCCACTGGACCCAGTCTGGCGCCTTCCAATACATCCATTGTGGCGCCTTTTGTTCGGGTGGCTCGGGTTTGCGCCGAGTATTTCTTGACACAACATCGTCATGTAATGGGTCAATTAAATCTTCCTCTTCGTAAAACGAAGGGTTGATGTTTGTGCTGTTTGAACTACTGTGTTGTGTATTATTGTGAGCACTGACAAATCCAGAATCTTTTGTTGGGCTATTTCCATAATCTTCGTACACATTTGATAGATCGCCAGCGCCACCGACAAGAGATTGGAATTTATCGTTTGCATATCCAGGATCAAAGCCCATTCGGCACATTGACGCCCCTTCAGAAAGAGACATGCGCATAATAGGTTGTGGGGAGTCGTAATTTTGGGATAATGGGCGAGATGGTGGGGGAGACTGGGATCTTTGCTCTCTTTTGTAAAGTACCGATGGTGGTCTAGGTTTCATACGTTGTGCAGCATCAAGAGATATTGTGGGGACAGTACTTGAAGACATTACAGGGGCTGTGTTCAATCCAACACAGGTTTGATTAAAGTCAATTTCTTTTTTTAAAAAAAAACTCCCCAAAAATAATCATAATAAATTCAATCGACTGCTTTACCTGCCAAGTTACGTGATATGGTGGACTTCATCAGTGCCTTAACCCATGCCTTCATTGCTATTTCTGTGTCTGTATAAAAGCAAAAGGTACGTTCCCGCTCATGCTGTACTTTGAAACAGTATTTCCCTGCGTGTATAGTTTCGTCACATATAACGCGGTACCCGTGCAAATTAATGATACCCTTCATGCGTCCGTCCTACAATAACAAAATAAGTTATTTAGACTCTACATACACAAACACATTTTATATGTATAACATTGACTGTGGTTTGATGCATCTGTTCTGCATTTTTTTATTTACCTTTGTCTTGTAATAAAATAGGTTAGGTCCCTTTAAAGCAAACCAGCGTCTATTCCAGGTTCTGTACTTGTCGCCCTGTTTATGTAGCCATCCTTGCATGTCTGGGGCTATGTTTGGATCTGTTGGGCCATTAACAGGACCCTTGATATCCAAGGAAGGGCGAGATGCAACAGGTAGGAGAGTCTGGTTTTTACTGTGAGACATCAATGAACTTCGCATCGTCTGGTACCGTCTAATATATATATATATATGTTTTTTTTTTAAATATTATTATTATTATTTACGGTTTTATCTCTCTCTCTCTCTCTCTCTCTCTCTCTCTCTCTTTGTCAGCCTATTTTACAAATATGTGTATATATAATATAAAGCATATGCATTTTGTATGTAAGCATAAACATAAAATATTAATACTTACGATTTGACGGGCGGTGGACCATTAAAACTATTTTGTCCTGTCACATCTTCTTGCTGTGATCCTCGGGCAACAGGGTGCAGGAGTGAAGATGACATTGAGGGACTATTGTTAATTGTATTCTGGCGCTGCAGTCGCCCATGAAAACGGTTGATAGCCGAGGGCCCCTCTGAGATAGAATTTCCCAGAGGATACATGCGATTGTTACGCAATGTTCCAGTCGTAGTGGTGGTGTAGACTGAAGAAGAGGGCGACAAGGGGCGTGACATGATTGAAGGAGATCGATCAGAATACTGGTGGTCTGGGTACTTTCTAACATTTGAGTTGATTCGATTTGAGACAGATTGATGTGGATTTATATTAGAGTCATTTGGTCGGTAGGTGTCAACGGTTCTATGGCTTATTACAGACGCCGAATCCTGATTTATTATTATTTAAAGGCACCCACGCACCCACAAAAACATACAAAACAGTTAAAAAAATATACACACACAATATCTTGAATGCAACAATATATATATTTCTTTTTCCGAACCTCAAATGTATCTAATCCTGAGCTACAGGATCCGCGCGAAAATGACTCGTTCTGGCGCACTTCTTCTAGTGCATGAATCGCATTATGCAGTTTGAACCGTTTTCCAAACGTATTGACATCCAGCTCCTTGAGAGATTCTTGAGTAAGCTCTAGCAAAATATCTCCAGTGATCTCTTGTGCTATACAATTAAAACAAAATTATACAGTTTATTACTTTTTATCCTATTATGGCCTTTTTTTCTATACACACACAACTCCTCTCTCTCTCTTTCTTTCTTTGTCAATTATATAATATATATAAATTACCTTTAAAGTTTTCAGCCACAGCACCAAATCCCATTATTTGTAGCCAGGCGGCTACCTGGTCTACGTTCCACTCTTCTGGTGGTGTGTTTTGTAGTACAGGGGAATGGAGTGAATTTAATACATTTGTGTGCAGACTTCGATTTGAGGTTGAGTTAGGGAGACGAATTGTTGACGGAGAAAGAGAGGATTGGAGAGAGACCGAAGATTCGGTTCTGGTAAGAGTTGTATGTGTTGGTTTTGGAGTGACTGAAGGAGGGTAGGCGGCTTTGGGTGTAATTTTCATGTTACTGATCACATTTTCTAGTTTATCGATTTTTGCTTCAAGTGGCGTGAGTTTTGGAGGATTAGGTGAAGTGTAGTTCTTTGGGAAAAGGCCTATTTCTCCTTTGACATTCCGGCCCTAGAAAATAAAAAAATAATTTTTTTTGACAAAATGGCGGATTTTCTTTGGTTAAGTTCTAGTTGCCATGCCAACAAGGAAGATCTATAATTTTTTTTAGTCTTTCATTACCCTCCACCAGCCATCGTTAAAACCATCGTCCTTTTCGAATACAATCACTGGTTCGCCTGCTGAGAATGCAATCTCGTCATCGTTTTCGGCTTCAAACGTGTGAATGGCATATACTGTCTGAAGTCTGGCCATGGGACACTAGAATGGCGTACAGAGAACAGAAAGGAACAGAGAATAGGAGCAACGTTCCAATAGAAAATTAAAGTGAAAAAAAGAAGAAAAGTTATTCCTTTCCTTTCTTTTTTATAAAGAAAGAAAGAAAATCAAAAAAGGAGAGAAAGAGTAAAGACAAGGAAGAAGAAGAAGAAGAGAAAATAAGATAAAGGGGTGTCGTTAATAGACTATGAGACAGAACGGCAATCAAGAGCAAGGTGTCACCAATTGAATTAAAATGGTTGCACTGAACACAGCTTTTACGCTTTCTACACGTGACCATTCTTTGGTCTCTTTCATATATACAATACATTTATTCTTATGGGGTCGACTTGCTTGAATAAAAAAAAATAGCTGTGAAACTCCATCATTAAGCGTCCATGCGAGGGAGAATCAAATCCAATTGAGTAAAAGGCTTTAATTAAGAATTGATTTTCAGATCAGATTTCCTTGTCAATCTCAATTGAACAGTACATAATCCAGTTCTGTCCATTCCAGCACAATACCGTACAACGATAATGTGAGATGCTTATATATATATATTAAAAATAATAATGAAAAATAAATGGTATCTGATCTGGATAATACTTATTATGACTTTACATTCATTTTGTAACTGTGTTTGTGAATGGGAATATTTATCAATTCACACATGAAATAAAGATTATTCTTGGCTCAATTAACGAGTATACACAAACACAAGTATATGTATAACGGAACATTATATATCAATATACACCACCCAATTTTACATAAATATATACAGTGGAATGGTTGTAATATTAGAGTATCTGTCAAAGCACAAAACAAGACCCTTTCCTTGAATGTATTTGTGGTAATACCAAAAAAGATTTAATCCTTTTTTTTAAAAAAAAAAACAAACAAAAACAATTTTCTTGAATTTGAATAGAAGTTCAAGATCTTAGGAAACCAAGAATAATTAAAAGATATTTGGTTTATAGCCACAGTCTGTTTAGTGTGGACATATTGAAGATATGTAATACAAAAACTCTAGTTTTTGGATAGTATTACTACTAGATTTCTATATAAAACTTCTTGGTGTACCAGCATATTTAATCCCTAGCACAGAAGCATATTTATCTAAGAAATAAAAAGCAGATCAATTTTCATATGTTAGCCCCACCTTCAAATAAGGAAATTATCAAAAATTCGGTTATGTGGAAAGCGTGTCAAATGAATTATTCTTGATAGACTTGATGATATTTAGTGTTTGTAATATATTCAGCTCACTACATGAAACCCCACTATTTCAGCAGTAGAAATGACCTTTTCAAAGATTCTTGAATAGTAAAGTGAAATGCTAACGATAATAATAAGGAGTAAAGCTTGATATAGACAACAGATCCACGATCTGTAAAGAGTTGTACAATAAACTCACACCACACCAAAATAACCCAATTTATTTTATTATCTCCACCCAAAAAAAAAAGAATAATAAGCAGTGATTTTAATAAAATATATATGTAAATATGTATACCTATTTTCTTAATAAAAGAATAATTATTAGTGTATTGAATCTCATTAATAATAATTAAAGTGGCTATTGAGACATTTGACCTATAATTTTTATATATATATATTTGAATATATTTATAATATTTTTGATTCTTGAGTTTATTAAAGTCACTCTTTAACAAGTTAAACGTTTATATTAGAATGTATATAGCGCACATGTATATACATTTTATTGAGTGAACTTATTACACAGTTATACACATATATACTTATGTATATGTATATGGATGAAATCGAAATTATACAAGGATTAACTACAGTCTAGTTTTGTATGGCTCTTGTATTATTATTATTATTTTTTGCCTTTAACTGTGGCTTCAATACAGCCTATGAGCGGTTAATTAAAATAAACACATGGAAACTAAAGAAAGAAATATGTATATACACAAGCAGTAAAAAGATCATTTTTTTTAAAAAGAAAGAAAAATGAATGCTTCCATACTAATGTGTAAGTAAATAAATAAATCAATACTAACCAAGTTAATCAGAAAAGGAGCTTGATTTTAAAATAATAAAATAAAGGTGCGCGGTGTGAATGCACACTGGGCAAAGTTTGTTTACAGCCCTTTTAAGATAAAAGCAGAAGCATGTCACAGGTAAAGTAGACCAACAATCAATGATACGACTGCAGTTTTATAAACACACAAACAACCTCTAAAATAATAGCGTTTACTATAATATTAATATTAATAATAATAATAAAAAGGTTCCCGAATGTCAAAAATATGGTAAATAATACTCTATGCACAAGATCGCTTGTAATAAGTCATCATCATTACTATTACAGCATGTGCGATTCAAGATTGCCTTGGAAAAAACAATTACCAAGAGTCTAAATGTACTGAGGCGCTCAAGGCACTTGAGGTCTGTTGCCAGCAACTATTAGATAATGGCGGTTCAAGTGCCTGCTGTCCCAAGCGCAAATACAGCAAGGAAGCAAGAGAAGGAAATAAGAAAAGTACACAAAACTGATTGGACAATAATAAATATTTTGAGCCCATATTTATGCCTAAAATAAAATCAAAAGTTAGATAAGATTTATGTTCAAGAAGAAGAAGAAAGTATAAGCATAAGCATAAGCATAAGCATAAGCGCGCGCGTGTGTATGTGTTATGTGTCCATTTTTATATTATTGCCTAATCCATGCTGTAAATATATCTACGATGTAATAGCAAATATATGATTTTTTAACCCAATGATATTTCGAAATCATTTATTATGACCATTTTATTGGATAGAATTTTTCTTAGTCGCAATATAATATTTTAAATCACTCAAATTTATTAAATCCGTAGTAATAATATTATAATTTTTTTTTTTCCTCCCTATCAAATTTTAAAATTGTAAAAAAAAAAAAAAAAAAAGTTCAGTTGGAAATTTAATGAGGAATACATACACACACACAATATATATATATATTCCCTCTTTGTTCCCCTCTTTTTTCCTTCCCTCTTGTTCTCTTGTTCTTCTTATCCTTATTGCCATTCAAGAGCAAACAACATAATGTCGGGAGACAAAACTAACAACTTCCCAAAGTGCTTTCAACATCCATTTCCAACCGAACTTTTACTCAACATCTTTGTCAATCTCAATGGCACAACATTAGCTCAATGTACCTTGGTCTGTCGACAATGGCGTGCAGTAATTCAACATTATGACGATCTGATCTGGAGAATATGCTCACGTCGGGACTATAAAGAAATTGACTCGAATCGCTTTTGGTCGTTGTGTTTTCCCGATCCACACATCTCAAACTCTATCGGTATCCCATCGCCTAGAGATAGACTACAAAATAACGCCCGTGCTTTAAAACGAACATGGCAAGACATGTATCGTATAACCAAGAATTGGGATACTGGTTACTGTCTAGGTTATTTTCCCGAAATAAAAGCACAGCCTCTGCCAGGACAATGGATATCTGGGGTGGTGGGTTATCCCAGAGAAGCTTCATGTTTTAGTCTACTCAATGTAGCCAAGACAGGCTCATTGGTTCGCTCAAATCCTGTTTATCGGAATCCTACCGGCCCACCACATAGTCTGATAATGACTGATCCAGATACATGTCAGACCACTTATCTTCAATCTATTAATGAAGCCGTCTCGCCTAGTTTAGCTGTAGAGGGCCGACGGCACATCATCCTGTGTCATTTTACTCAGCCCTCTTCCAAGTGGATAGTAACCGGGGGTCTTGATGGCTCGGTAGCCCTCTGGGACTCAGATACAAAAAAACTGGCCTGTATGTGGCATGGTCACCGAGGACGTGTGTTGTGTGTAAGCATGAATGATAAGAGTAAGTTCCATGTCATCCTTCTTTGGTCTAAATGAATAATCTTGGACTGGCTATAGTAATAATAATAACAATTAATGTTGGATTTATTTTTAGTGGCTGTCAGTGGTGGAACCGATAGTAATATTTGTGTTTGGGACCTCGAAAACCATTCAATCGAGGGTTCTCCCACAGAAACAAACTACACTCACACAACACCACGAGGCCACATTGATATATCATCATATATATCCAGTCATGGCGAGTGGTACCAGGGTGTGGGCGACATAGCTGTGAACACTCATTTAGTGGCGTGTGCACCAGAATCATCTGGTCCCCTTTTAGTATTCTCGCTCTTGACAGGTGCTCTAGTCTACGAGCTTCAGACAAACATAGACGGACCCCGGCAATGGCCATTTTCTGGAGCACTTGGGGTCATAAACATATGCTTGACCCCATTCTTTTTACTCACAAAAGGAAAAGTACTTAAGAACGACACATCTGTACCCATATATCCCAAACAACCAACAACATTCGGTCAAGCCTCATCGATCCAAACTATCAACCATGAGATCCCTGCTGGTCGAATGACACCCTATCAACTTTATCGCTATTACCAATCACAACAATCACAACAATCGGACGATCAGACTATGGACAGCTTGGATTGCATAAATGTATGGTGTCTTCGGACCGGTAAAATGGCCTATCGACTCGTGCCTACATTTGAAACACCCGATATAAAATACACGATTACCGACATTCGACTCTGTCCTGACTTTTCAAGGACATTAGTTTGTCTAGAGGTAAGAGACAATTCTAGACCATCTCCAGAAAGACATCAAACCGAGGAACGACTGTACTGCTGGGACTTTTCATGCCAGAACATTTCGATGGATCAGGCGAACATTTCAAAACAAGAATTGACAGCTGTGCAGATCAATGCTCCAACTCATCTGTCAGAGCCACACCAAAAGATAGGAAAATCATGGATGTACTACATGTGATGTTCTCTATTCTGTACATACTATTGAGTTTATCGTGCTGTTTTAAGAAAGTGTATATCTCACTTCTTTTCTCATCTGTATATTACCCCTCTTTATTCTTCTTCTTCTTCTTATTTTTTTATTGCTTTAATTTGTATATTATTTTCTTTTATTCTTTTATTCATAACATAGATCCGCACGTACTTTGTATAATCATAAATCTATCAGCCGATCAATTAATCAATTAACCAGTCAACTAATCAATCAAAGAAGTGAAAGCGTTAACTAATATGATAAAGTACTTGGAGTTTTATGAAATGTACAAAATTGCAACTGACTCTTTGGTTTATCTTTAATGCTTTGTAACAATGTCACAAAAAAGAAACCTCTTGTGCTATTCCTCCAGCAGTTTCATACATACATATGTATATATATATATGTGTGTGCCCAGTTTTTATAATTTAGGATCTCTCTCTCTTTGATTCAAATTCAGTATCACTGCAGCCTTTGAAAGAATACACTATCCAAACATAGTTCTTTTCTTGTTGAGATCTGAAAGGCGTAGATACAAACAAACATGCACTTGAAAAAGAAAAGAAAAAGAAACAACCCCCTCACTCCTTCTCTTATGCAACTGCTTTGTAAACCCATTTGAAAATATGTTGATTTTAAAATCTTGATTGTCCCTGCTTCATGTTTATTACTGATGAATCTTCTATTCAAAGGAGGTCATGTATTAATGATTCTTTTTTTTAAAAAGAAAAAATGCAAGCAAGCAAGCAAATACCAGCTATATATATATGAATATGTATTATTTTGATAAATCACATAAACAATTATCCTTTTCTTTTTTTTTTTCTCTTTTTGTGGGGAATTTCCCAGCATGTTTGTTCTAACACCAGAAGATTTTATAATGGTTGGATTTTAACCATCCTAAATTCAACATAAAGAGGTTCATAAGGTAATAATTTTATTTATTTTTTGGATAGTTATGTGATTTTATTTATTTATGCGTGATATTATTAAAAGGGGGTAATAGGTTAGTTTAAAGAATATTGTCCAAGAAGAAGTGTATAAAAATACTTTCACTATGCCTAGTGAAATAAATAGAAGATAATAGAATACTATAGTAATGAGAGCACCTTTTTTTTTCTCTTTAAAAGTAAAATAAAAGGGAGGCTATTAGGAATGCGCAGCAAGTGTACTATGAACTTCTCCAGACTTTGTCACATCCAGAGTCTGAACAACATTCTCTCGTTTGGCGTGTTTCTCACCAGATGCCCGTCTGTGTGTAGCCTCGTGTAGACCGTGCCTCCAGACACTCAAGAGAGTCATGGCGGTAACTACCGATTTAAGTGACTTTTGACTGCTGATTCCACGGCGTACATTGGGAACAAGGTTTGTGGTGGTTCGTGGTCCGGCCACTTGATCGTTTGTGATCCATGGGTGGAGCAGTGCTTCATCTGCTGTGATACGCTTACTTGGCTCAAATGTGAGAAGCTTGTTAATAAGGTCCTTTGCTAGATTATAAAGTAAGTGTGTTCATAATATTTTCTTCTTTGAGGAGGTGGTTTATAGTTTGAATCTTTGAGCTGACCTGGATCGGAAATATCAGACCAGTAGTCTTCATCAAATTCATATTTCCCTGCAATGATAGACTCAAATAGAGATGCTTGATCTAGAATGATTTTTATGCAAAAAAAAAACAAAAAGCAAAATCAAAAATACAATTATTGATTAGTACTTATGTTAGTACTACCACTATTTAGTCAACTGTAGCATCTTACCATCACCCCAGAAAGGTGTGTAGCCACTTAATAAAGTGAACTAGAGTTCCAAGACAGGTTAGACTCCAAGGGGATGATACAGTCTTGTAGACTATACAACAGGGAAGCAAGCCTTACTGTAATTACGCCTACACTCCACAAATCAACTGGTTTTCCATAGCCAGTCTGAAGAAGGACTTCAGGAGCAACATATCCAGGTGTACCACAGGCAGTTGTTAATACGTCGTCGTGATTCTTAAGTATTTTTGAAAGACCAAAGTCTGTGATCATTAGACTGGCATTCTCATCGGTTGTCTGGAACAAAAGCTGTTCTTGGCAGTGTTAATAAAATTATTGATTCATCACCACCGACCCCTTCAATCTCCTGCATCTGTACTTGCATTTTCGGGCTTCATATCTCTGTGTACAATCTACAGTTTACTTAGTATACACAAAAAGAAAACCGGCACTCAAAAGTCTTTAGAGTTATTTACTTACATCGCACTTGTGTAGGTAAGAAAGTCCTTCGAGCATCTGTCTGATCAGATTTGCAGCATCCTTTTCGGTATAATTTCCTTTTTTCAGCAATTGTTGGAATAACTCACCGCCGCCAGCCAGATCAGTTACAATGTAAACTGCATCTTTTGATTCATACAGGCCGTGCATTGATACAATATGAGGATGACGGACTTGCTTGAGGATATCTAATATACGCCACCTTGAGCTTCTTCTTGACTTTTTTTTTTGTTTCTTTTTGTTTGTTTTTTTTTAAAAATAATAATAATATTTAAAGAATCGCCAAAAGCGATAATTTTAATGGGCTTACCGAGCTCACTGTCAAGCATATGTTCTTTGCCTGATAAAATAGAAATGTGATAGTAGTACGATTAGCTTAAATGACTCTTGTGGTATCCTGTCGACTCAGCTCCGCGTAGTATCTGATCAAATGTCAAAAAAAGAAAAAAAAAGAATGATAATAACCTGCGATTGCCTTTTTAAGGATGATCTTGAGGGCAAAGGCTTGATGTGTTGTTCTGTGTATACACTCTTTAACAACTGCAAAAGAGCCAACGCCAAGGGTCTTTCGAGTTACTTTGTAGACGCGTTCGAGTTCAGCTGGATATGTAGGCTCTTCGTCTTTTTCGTGAGTCTTTTTGAAAAGTGTGATAATTCGCTTCATCAGAGGGGCCTTGCTCATTGTAGAGTATGATAAAAAAAAATGTAAGGAAGAAAGAGCAGAGCAAGAAAGGAAAAAAGAATATCAGAGGCAGAACAAACACTTTGTAAACTTGCCCTTTCGTAGGAGGCAGACATTTCACGTGATTAGACTTGCAGGAAAAGAAAAACCTTGATTGGCATCTCCAAACTAAATGACATCTCATGATGCACAACGGTTACAGGTTTATTCTTGGCAAGCACAGATGGTTTAACAGCCACACACTTGTTATGAAACCATTCTTGTGTATTGCGGAGTGTACTGTACACACGCACACATATATATAACTCTATTGGAAATTGAAACCTTAAAAGAATGCTGTTATTAAGTACTGGAAGCACAGTAAGCTTACCTACTCCATCAATCATATCCAGACTAAAGGATTATCAAAGCTCTGACCTTGCTACACAAGGATACAAAGAAAAAGAAGGTTGCAAGTAACCCTTGAATAATTAGGTAAAAAAAAATATTGAATAGAACTTCTATTGAGAAGATGTGGAACATTCAGAACAGAATCTCACACTGGAATATACTTCTTTTTGTTCCATGACAGTTTCTGGGAAGCTCAAGACAATTGCACTTTCTATCAAGAACGTTCGTAGGAAAATATTGCTTCTGTATAAAGCTACTCCGTAGATACCTAATAAAAGAATAACTGAGGGAATTTTCCATTATTGGACTCTTCACCCGCTCGAGAAGTTGAGTAACTCTAGATACTTCTTTTTTAGGAGATATTCTTTGATGGAAGACAAGCGATCCAAGTTCATTCTGGGGCATAGTATTCTAATAAGAAGATTCTTTGGTTAGCCCTGTAGCTATCTTTTAGAAATGATATTCGTATATACTCATCTTTCTAGACCAAATGGTTGTAGATCAAACCAACCAAAAATATCCTTTTTTATAAGCTGCGGCTTTTGATTACTCTAAATCCGTAACTGTACACCCTGAGATCTTTCCTTAAAATATCATAATTATTGTTACTCTCCAATTGCACTTATCCTGGTAATGGGTTACAGTGATCGATTGTTTCTGTAGACTTTTTCTTCTTCTTCTATAGTAAAAGTATTTAAGACCTAATAATTGGTTTGAATATGTTGAAATAAATTCCTCTAGAAAGAAAAAACATAATAAGACAGTACTTTAGTATTTTCTTTAGATAATAATAATAGAGTAATTTGCGTAGATAGCACTTGAACTTTTCATTCATATTTACATAAGCAAGTATGGTAGGTGTAAAAATAGTTGATTCCTCTAAAAGTTGAAAAAACATGAATTATGTACCATTTCCTACATTAACATCGTACAAACACAATAAGTCTAAAGCCGCTTTGTTAAAAGTCCTGCATATGTTTGGCCCGGTAGCCTACCCCAGGTTAAATTACGCCAAAAAAAAAACGATTATCAATTGTTAACTCAGGACAGCCTTTCACTCCAAAGCCGTCATAGATTCTTAGTACTGGGAGTGAACAAAAGTCAAATACCTACTCTTTACACCTTTTATCTATCTATTAAGCTTATCCACACAACAAACAAAGCCGAGGTGTATTAGTGCGTGTATTACCTTAGCTAAAGAGGACTCGATTTATAAAGGCAGATAATATCAATTAGTCAAACACAAATATTTTAGTCTGTCGCGATAATGACCATCTATAAACCATATATTATCAAACGGACGTTCACGGATACTCGACCATACGCATATTCCAATAGTTGACTTAATCCCAATGAGTTAATATTGATATCGATATTAATTAAATATACTTTAAAATGAACAAAGATTTAAATGTAACATGGACGTGTATTACCTGCTTTATTTGTCAAATTCATGGATTAGATAATTAATCCTCAAAAAATAATAAAAATGCGATTTATCTGCATTTACATCTACACTAAGCAGACTATTCTTGAATAGATTATATCACTGTCTGAGGCGCTAGCTTGTAGGTCTAATGCCCAGAATTTGGCATTATTATACTCTCAATATATAAGATTGTTTATAAAGTTAGCTTTATTAATTATGAATTGGATAATAATCATATACTTTATCATGCATTATATACTAGCCTATTAACATTATCAAAAGCCACCTTTAGTATAATTAAATATACATAAAAAAAGGTTTACTGAGTCTCTTGTAAGCAAACAAACAAACAAACAAACAAACAAACAGGCACAGCTATGCTATGCTATGCTATGCTATGATATGCCTAACACAAACAGCAATTTAACATTAAATAAAGACAAAAACAAATAACACCTTAGCTCCGGACCTACAACTAACTTAATTCTATCAAGATTCTAACAAAATCTCAAGTATAATAGGATGCTACTTGCACCAAAAGAGTTTCTGTGCATTAGACTTATATTAATTAACTAAAATACTAGCGATAATTATCCAAAGAAAAGACTACAGTATGCAAACTTTGTAAATTAGTCGAGATATTTGGCGGCAATTACTCCTATTATATATATAAAGAAAGTATTATTATTTCATGTCTACAATAATATAGTGTGAACATAATATTTATTTGCTTTGATACTAACGGTTACATCTGTATCCCTACCATATGATCTCATAGATTCCTCCAATGTGCTCCACTCTTGTTGGTATTCTCCAACCCTTTTACCTTCAACAGTGTCTTCTCATTATCACCTTTTTTCAAATTTTCTCTGTTTTTAAGAGCTCTCGTCTATGTCAACAAGTTTCTTATAAACTGCTACAGAACCCTGTAGTATTTAACAGCTAAGAGCACATTTTGTACCACATGACCTTGCCTTACTTCTAAAGTAGACATTTACAAAGTCAGTGCTTTCTTTCTATCTGGATTTCCACTTCCAAGACATAATACACTTACTTCAGTGATCCGAGGTATATTATTTATACGATTATTTCTTTTCTCTCTCTCTAAACCGCTATTTTATTTAGGAGATCCTCTAATTCACTACCTCTTAATTAGTGGCCGTGTAAAGATATATTACGATTCTGTACCTCAATACCTTTCCCGTAGCTCTTATACTCAACAAATTTACATACCCCAATATAATCAACAAACTTATCAGTAATCTTGGAACTAATGCTGAATGCAGAAACCTCCATTTTCAAGCCTCTGTATTCCATTTAATATCATTCTGATAATTATCATTACAGCTCGTATAATGAGACTGCTCCAACTCCTCTCTCTTTGTGATCTAACTTACTGTTGCACAAGTCCCGATTATCCACAATTCTCTCTAATGTCTTTCCAATAGAGGGTCTTTTGATATATGTCCCTGTACACCACCACCACAGCCACAGAAAATTATATAACATATATTGTATCGATTTCTTTCTTCGGTTTTTGCCTGTTACTCTTTCTTTTTCTTTTCTTCCAGCTTTATTGAATCTTCTGATTGCTGCCTTTGTAGTCATAAGAATCAAACTGATAGACGTTTTCTCGGGAGAAGGTTTGGATACCCGAACTTCCGATTAACCAGCAACCTTTTGTCCATATTTTGTGTTCTTTATGTTTGTTTGTTTGTTTGTTTTTACGCTCTTTACGATCTCGACCTCCCACAATTTGGTCCAAACCTTGATTAATATAATATATTTGATGTAATCTTTGCTATATTTAGGAACTTTTGATGGAGAGTGATATTTGACAATGAACTGTTACAATCTTCTTTGCTATTGTTTTTTTTTCTGTCCATCTAAGCTTGTTACAGTATTTTGTATTATTTTCTATGCTGTAAACAGCACTTGTCTCTAAATTTTACTTGCAAGTTTATATATCTTTTTATAAACATTCATCCCTGATTTATACAAAGTACGGCCTGATTTGAGAAAATCGATATAAATGGTCTTATTTAAAAATAAATAAATAAATAAATAAATAAAAAACAGGTTAAAGCCACTGTGTAGATAAAGCAATATCTATATACTATTTATACTTATGGGCGCTGCCTTTGCATTTAATGCATATTTCTTGGATTTGAACAAAAATAGACTATCTCGGTTTAGACAAAGGTCTATATCAAGAAAGGCATTATATATTCCTAAACAATTGTGTTTTTTGTTTCTGTGTATGTGTATAGACTATATATTTTGTTCTTGTTGATATATATAAAGATAGTGAAGAGTAATGATATAAACAAGAGTCTAAGGAACACGTAAATATATTATTAGTAAGAAACTCTTGTTCTTTTTTGCGTTGTATTAGAGAGGGTATTCGCTTATCAAACTCAAATCGAATTTCCACAAGTCCACGCCCTATACTATATCAAACTTTGACTGTAATATATCGGGCTAATGAACCGGGATAGAAGTGCGTTGGCGGTTCGGGGTGGAAATGGGTTTCAATTAACCGGATTAGAACAAGGCAATGAACCGAGCTATTAGTTTGCGTCTTTTTTTTATTTATTTTTGTTGAACTTGGCTCACACTACAGTCAACTACCATAGAGGTACTCAATAGGATTCTACGAAATATACCAATTTAAACTGTTTGAAGAGCATGAAATCGCTAAAGATAAGACATCGTTTGTGGAATCGAAATCCTGTTGCTATCTTGAGCTTCAGACATATACTTGACTTATTAAAGCATCGTGGTACTATCTCTGTTATATACATTGTGTTATTTAAATTGTAAGTACTATAGGGCCAGCAAAAGATGCTCTGGGGGTCGTACTGTGAAGCAAAGATCGAAAAGAGGGCAAATAAGATAAACATTTTGGGTTGTTACCGCTAGGAGGATCCCAAGATACATTCAATAAGCTATTGCATTATCTGTATAATTTAGTGAATCCTTTTATTATTATTATTTCTGTACTGGGTTGAAGAGGTGAGAAATGGTGCTTTGTATTGACTGCAAAAAACATGGTGGGGTAAAAATGGAATATTTTAAGTGTGGTTTTTACTTTTGAACTACAACAATAGCAAAACAGAATAGAGAGAAATTGAAATTGAAACACATGTAGACATAAAAAAAGGGGGGAAGTAATTCCTAATAAAAAAATCAACCTTAAAACAACCCTTAAATCCCGGAAAATTTGCAACAATCTCACTAAAATCGGCTTTTTTTTTCTATAGTGTATCGTGTATAGTGTAGTGTAATCCCTTACTGATATAAATTTGGAATACGTCCCTTGATTCAGTTTTGAATGGTGCTAAGCTATTTGGCCAATTCCCCTCTGTATATACAATACTATCAAGTTTTCAAGTATTCTGTGGGATCAATAATAAACCGAATGAGATATTGGGCATCATAATGTTCTTTATTTATTCAAAAATCCATCAATACCATATCAAAACTTTAAAAAACAAACAAACAAAAATAATCTCTCTCTTTTTTTTTTGGTCTGGTAACTACCGTGATCTATTTTACGCTGCAAGAAAGATATAAGGAGAACTAGAGTAAAGGGGTTTCTTCTTCTTCTTCTTATTTTCTTTTAGACTTCATGAAAGTTAATAGCAAGGGCTCCAGGCTTCTCATAATCATCATACTGCTGGTATTTTTTACTCTGTAATAGAAAAGGTTAGACATATGATTCTTATGCAGGTGAATATATTTTGACTTACCAATGCTCTTCTCTTTCTCAATGTCATTTTACCCTGGATGAGGTTGTAGTATGCCTTTTCACCGTCTCCATCATCTCTAAAGGTGATGATCAAATGCTTCTGTTCTGAAGAGTTATCATGTTGGTATTCGTAGTCACGTACAAATTCATATGAAGCAGGCTAAAGCAATATCAATGTTCCCAAGGTTAATTTCAGTAAAGTTTCATTTTTTTTTAAAAAATAATAAAAAAAACTCCAAGACTTTATACTTGGTTTGATATGCTAATCTCAAATATGTAGTATATATATATGCGTATATATGTTCGCGTGGCATTACCTCATCACCCATGGGTTTGCCTTGTCGTTTCTGTCGTTTAAGTCTTTCAGTTGCCTCGCCATCGGGCAGAAACCAGATGAGATAGCGATCATCTGGATCGTGAGGATTGGTGATAGGTTGCAGTACACCGCGATCGGTTGCATCCTCTTCAGAGGGGCGTTTTTGACCAACCAGTGAACTGGGGTTCTTTGCAGCCTGTTTACGTTTGACAAGTCTTTCGTCGTCAGCAGGGTCGACATTGAATTGGGCAATACTGTAGTCGGTGTGCTGGCAGATGGGATCAGGTAGGATAGGAATAATACGCTTGGCACGTTTTTTGGTAATAGGATGTTGGAGGGTCTCGGGCTGTGGTCCAAACGTCTTTAGGATACCTGCAATCTGGCCTTCGTGGGTTGCATATTCTTTGGAGCGATCGGTAGCTGCCAATCCCGACATTGCAAATCGATGCTCCATAGGTTCTGTTCGGACTACGGTTGTACGTGTCTCGGCTGCAATGTACTCTGATCTGCGCAACCAAGTTACGTTGGATTTGAAATGACTCTTTGCTTTAGCAGCCTGTTCATCTACAGGCTGAGTCATGAGGACTTTGTCTTCTTCCCCGATTTCTTCGACCAATCGCATGACTACCAAAGGAAAATAATAGTACCGTGATAAATTTGTGAGCGACCAAAGACAATGAGGATTGGGTCAATTGGTAATAGGAATTATAATAATAAGAATGATAACCGACCATCATCGGGATTGGCTTCCATTGCATCCAAATAATCAATCAAGGTCTTATCGAATGAACGTGTGGAGTTTTGGTCAATTGCGAGTGAGTATGGTGTGGTTTCGATGAGAGTTGAGGTTTTGTAAGGAATGTGTCGGTCTACGAGAGATGGAATATCGAGTAGTTTTGGTGGGAATGGTAGTGGTGGAAGAGTATTACGATAACGTACGCGACATATGAAGTCGCTTCGGAACTTGCTATTCCAATCCTAGTTGTGTGAGTTGACTTTTTTTTTTATATTTATAGATGTATATAGCCAATTAACAAGTAATAGTCTATCCAAGTGATAGGCAGTTAGTACACACCTTTTGGACGCCATGATTTGTAATATTTATCTATCTATATAAATATAAAAAGGAAACAAGAAATAAATGAAGAAAGCAAGAAGGAGTTTCTTTTTTTTTTTGGAAAACTTCATTTGGTATATACTTCTCTCATAATTCAAAGTCACGTCTTGCTGAGATGATCGACCAGGAAAAATATAGTCAAGCATTGGATAGTCCAATAGCGTGTAAGCTTGTCCAACCCACCTTTGAGTTTAACAATGTCATCATCTATCAAAGGCGATCCCCGTCGACCTGACAAGATTGTCCCATTCCACCAGCCCCCTAAGAATGAGGAAGAGGCTGACTTTACAAGCAACATTGCCATGTTCACTGGTATGTTATATTTTATATTTAATTTATCACGCTCATTGTTCTCTAAACTCAATTTGATATCATCATCATTATCATCATCATCTTCTTCATCATCATTGTATTAAGCCATGGGTGGTATTCTTATGAGGGTAAGCTTTTATTTATTATTATTATTTTTAATAAGTGGTAATTATAAACGTATATATTAATTTGTGGTATTTTTCTTTGGTTTTGATAGAATCAATTCAAGGCTATTCCCTGGATTGCTTCTTATTTCGGCTTGTCTGCTTTCTTGAACAAGAGAAACTCATTAAAATCAGGCGATGGACTTGCTGATAGTGGCTCATTGTAAGTATTATGTATTTCAATAAGGAGTGTATATGTTGACAGATGAGATTTTGTAATTCTTTTTAGGGTCGCATTCGTATCCTTGTTTACCTATTATCTTAATGTCTACATGTTAAATCGAAACACTATCCAAGCATTGGAAAGCAACCCAGACAATATTTCTGCTTGAAAAGAAAAGAAGAAAAATTAAGAAGAGTAATATACCGGGGTTCAAGTGGATAATTTTTTGTTGTAATGTGAATGGTTCGAGCGTGAGTACTGACTGTGGCTACGATGAATATGATGGCGTCTTTTACAACCAATACAGCAGCGATTGCAGCAATACCACATAGAAATAAAGACGATCAAAGTAATGACAATAAAATAAGACATTAATGCAAAGAAGTGGCGGTGGCTGTAGTTTGTAGTAAATAATAAGAACTTATTTCCTCCTGGGAAAGTTGTACACATACGAGACACAAATTCTGTTTTAGTTTTTTAGTTTAGTTCTTTTTTTTTAGTTTTTGGTTTTAGTCTGATACACAGACGGGACCCCTCTCCTTCCCCAGGCCATTTCCAACTTTAAAGAAATAGCAATTAAATGGGTTAAATGATCTTGTTTCCTGACAAGAACACAACGTAATACCAATAAGAATATGAATATGAATAAGAATATGAATAAGAATAGGAATAATAAAGGGAATAATAGTAAAGATAGGTGATATAGTGATAATTATGGCTCTAAGATTCCCTCACATACTCATCGGCCTTCTTGTTCTTCGTAAAATGTCTTGAGATATTCTTCTGCTTCAAAATATTCAGCCTTTACTTGTGGTAAAAGAGGTATGATCCGACTAAGTGCATCCTTTACTGTCAGGACATTTTCACCGTCTTTGCAGTTTCCGATATTCTGGATTTTTTCACATGTAGCTTTGACCTTTCTTAAGCCGATTGCAGCCGAACTTCCTTTCAGAAAATGACCAAGCCGGGACAATTCACGCAGGTTTTTCGCTTCCCTTTTTTATATTTATAAATATATATATATGCGTGTGTGTGTATGTGTGTGTGTGTGTGTAGGATTGATCTTTATACTTACAGTGCGATATCCATATCTTCAAACGTGGTTTCAGCTTGTTTGAAATAATCAAGGACAATACTATGAGAGAATTCATGGTCGTCTTCGTCGTCCATGTCCAATAACTGATCAAAAGTGTTCATGTCAATCAACTCATCGGCATTCAGTACTCGGTTATCGGCCTCTTCTGACTCAGCAACTGGAGTGACCACAGGTTTAACTAGAGGATCCTTTTCAGAGAAAGATTTCGTGTGCTTATTGATAAAACACAGGTATTGTTATTTTTGAGGTCTCTTAATAAGAGAATAATATATGTGCATATTTGTCTGCTTTGTATTTGTAATATGATATGGGATATTCCTATGTGTGGATATAATGGCTTCTTACTTCCTCACTGATGACTGTGACTTGTTTGGCTTGCATTTCAAGAGTTGAGAGAGGGGAAAAATAGAATAAAAAGGGAAAAAATAAAATAAGATAAAATAAAGAAATAAAATAAAAAATCGAGATTTATTAGAGTGTACGCCCATGTGCCTGTATTCTACTCCTCCCCACACAAGCACACAAACTTACGCACAACTCTCTCTCGCTTAGCCCTTTCTCCCCTATAACTTTTGCCCTACCAAAAGTTGTATGACGCATCGAAACATCGGTCTCTGAATCACAAGATCATAAATACAGCACAAGCCCTTTGACATCACAGAAAGGTCTTTTTGAATCGATAGTAATACAACCCGTGTTCTGGCCCCCTCCTCTTTCTATATTCTTTTCTCTGCCTTTCTCTCTCTTTAAAATATGTGTCAGCTGTAAGAAATTGAAAGCTAAATAAAAAAAAATAAAAAAACAAAAAAAAAGTGTACAAAAGGGCCTTAGTGGCATGATATCTCAAGAGTCTCGAATCATAATTACATTTACAACAATAATGATAATCATATTACTAATAAGGACTTGTAGTAAATAGATAAAAAAAAAAAAAAATAGAGGGCATTCTTTTTTTTTGAATATATAATGAATATCAAAAACTTTCGCCACTGGTATGAGCTCAGAGATCGATCGGGATCACAAGCTTTCTTCCTTATGCACTCCACTTGGTTTCCTTTCATTTATAATCATCGATTATTTTCTGGTGCTTTATAAATTACACAGTCATGTCTTTTATTATTTTATTTTATATAAACCACTCACAATAGGGTGTTTCAGCAGTTTTAGATGTTTGATTGTTCTGATTTCGTGAATTAAATATATAAGCCAATAATAATCAACCTATAAAAAATCAACTGAGTGCCCTAAGTATTACATAAAATTTATATTTTTTTCTTAAAAAAATAAGCCCGCGATTTCTCCATTTTTCAACTATTCAAACAACTATTCAAACAACTAAAAATTTTGATAGTTGTTTGGAGATAAAATTTATCTATTTTTCAGATTAACGAGAGCCAATGATTTTTCAATATTAAACCCCCGAACCAAAAACAATCAAACAACTAAAACTGCTGAAACACCCTAATATACACTTTTTCCGGTATAATTTGTCGCTAAATTTGGGTTGGGTGTTGTTGTGTGCGAATAAAATGTCGCTGATTTAGAACTAAAATGTCGTTGAGTTTGAACTAAATGTCGCTGGCCCAGAAATAATTTGTCGGTTGCCAAGAAAAAATTGTCGCTGGAAAAAAGAATGTGTCGTATGAATTGTGTGCCGCTAATATTAGGGGGACGACATTTTCAGGATGGGACACTACCTTTTTGATAGGAAACGTTGTTTTGGTTTTACCGGACCACAAATTGTGACTTGCTGTTTGGTATCAGATAATTATATCTTGTCCGTAAGGATTCATAAATACAGGATTTCCACTCCAAAAGTTATATTTTTTTTTCAAACTATATATTTTGCAAAATCAAAACTTTCATTTTGTGCTCCGACTATATATAAAAAAAAATCAATTTATTTCTTGGCTATTTGTACATTGGGGGAAGAAGCTAATGCTATGATCAACCTAGCCTTGGCAGTTTTCCATAGCGATATGGCGGGAGCACTCAGCAATATACTCCAAGAATTGACCACATACCAACCCGGGCTTTCTCTTGACCAGTGTTTTGAGTTTGGAGAAGCACTCTTCAATCGGGTTTAGGAAAGGAGAGTATGGGGGGGAGAAAGTGTAGGTGGTGTCGTGAATTAGCAAACAATTCAGTGACAAGGTGGGATCTATGGATCGAGGCATTATTCATAATGAAGTTGTGAGGGGCAGCATTACTGTGGTCGAGCGAATCCATAATCGTCTTTACAAATTCAACGAAAATTGGTCCTGTCGTGCCACCAGGGGTCAACTTCGCCTGCACACTCTCAACACCTTGGTAAGAAATACCGGCAAGAATTGAGATGTTTAGTCCCCTTTTCGACTTTGTCTTCACAATGCTGGCCTCGCCTTTCTTGGACCACCCTTGTCCTCTGATCAGGTTTGCATTAAAGCCTGCTTCGTCCACAAAAATGCAATTGGTTTTATACGATAAACCATTCGTGTGCATACTGTCTACGTATACTTTTCTCAGCTCAATAGTCTTCGGGTCGTTTCTTTTTTCCTCGACCGGCTTGGTTCTCTTCAATGTGAACCCGATGTTGTTGATAATGTGCTTATGTAAGCCACTGATGCTCAAGTTCTGCTCTTGAAGCTCTGGAAATTTTCTAAACAGTTCCTCTCTCATTTGACCAAGAGTCAAGGTGCAGCATTCGTCCAAGAGGTCTTGAATGAACTTCGAATGCTCATCGGTTATCTTAAGACTTTCCGCGCGCGAGCCGCCTCGCTTCTTGGGCTCTACAGTAGCATCCCTCTCGAACTTGGTGATGATGTTGTTAATCGACACCCATGAGACACCAAATGCCCTGGCTGCTTCGGCTCGGGTCATGGACTCTTCTATATAACATTTCTCCACAATCATGTTCTTGATGTGGATCGGAAGAACCTTTTGTGGTCCATTTCTCTTTCTTCTCTTAACGATAGCGATTTGATTGGGGTTCATGTTGGAGGATTTGAGTATAGAAAAAGATAATAGATAAAGACAGTTCTCAAAACCATATTACAAACTTAGCATTATATACTTTTCTTATAACAATATATTGACATTGCATGTTTTCTTATATTGTTTTTAATAAACAGTGTAGACATTCTTTAAATACTTTATCGCACATATTAGCATTATTCATGCTCTTTATTAATTTGCTTTAAATTTCTTTCTATCCGCATTAATTAATTTATTTTTTTCATATATAGTCGGAGTACAAAATAAAAGTTTTGATTTTGCAAAATATATAGTTTGAAAAAAAAATATAACTTTTGGAGTGGAAATCCTGTATCATAATAATACTTTAATATAAGGCAGGATAATAGCTTTGGCTAAGTGTAAAAGCATTCCCTTAAATATATAAGCATATACTTAAAGCCGTATACTACCTGCAATTTATTAACGGATATATCGAGAATAATAAAATAGTTACTTAACATTCTACTTCAAGACATAATATCATAACAAGAAATGTCGTGCCCTTCTCTTATGACATATTTCAAGTACACTCGAGTTGGTTTGCTCTATCTAGTTACAGGTGCAAACTACTGCATCTTTGAAATTACTAGTGTCATACCACTGTAACTTTCAACTGGTGAGACAGGAAGAGGTTTTTGGGCAAAAACAAAATACTCCTCTCTATAGAAAAAACGGATATTCTTATTGATAGGATTCATATTGGTATAATTTCTAGAAAGTATTTATTAACACCATAATTTTTAATTGCTAATCTACAATGAGCAAAGTAGTCTTTTTGCTATCTCTGAGACTTTTTTTTCAATACAATTAATCAATAGCTTTTATGAGATGAGTATACAATAGAAAAGAAGGTTTTATATTTAAATGAATTAGGAATTTTAGGACACATCGTTTTGTTCGAAAGGATTGGAGAAAAGACATCGGACTTCGGACGAGTAGTCACAAAAAATTAGTCCGGCAAAAAAAAGGTAGTGCCCCATCCTGAAAATGTCGTCCCCGTAAGATTGCTGCTTTTTTACCCAATTAAAACTGTGAATGAATCAGAATATATATATATATGAGAACCAATTGAGAGAATGCTTTTGTTTAAATGACCAATACTATCAATGTGCATACTGGAATAAAGTTTATATTATCCAATTAAAAGTAGCAGTATAACGAAAGTATTTTATGGGTGACAATACAAAGATTCTTTTTTTCCATCTATACCAATAAGAAAGCTCTTTTTTATTTTCTTTCTACCAATGGAACGAGAAGAATAATACATAAATTTAAATATCGGGATATGAATAAAACCTAACATCCATCAGTCAACGGAGATCTAATTATATTTCCAAAAATAGGGGTGGTCTTTTTGCTGGTTTTACCAAAACTGCTACCCAAAAGACCACCTAAAAGACCACCAAAAAGACCACCAAAAAGACCACTTTTTTCCCGTGGTGTGGTGTTTTTCATCAATAAGGATGCCATTGACGAAGCAAGAAGAATACCAGAAACCATAGTAATAGACGATACGTACAAGACGACTAGTCACCAAATGACATATGTCAACATTGTTGGTACCAGCAATGTAAGTGGAACCCCCGTACGACTTTGAAGACTTTCCCAATTTCTGGAGCTTGGGTGGATCACGAAATGATAGACAACTATCTATGGGTACTTTGCTGTCTGCGCGGTTCTGTCTGGCCAGATGTTGATGATAGCAGCAGCAGCAAAAAAAACAACCACAACAACACAACCACCGCAACACCTCTACTTCCAAGTGTGTTTATCACTGACAATGAGAAAGCATTGAGGAATGCAATTACCAATGCTTTCCCTGAGTGTAAACAGCTGTTGTGCTATAAGCAAATTAAGAATAATTTCAAGAAGCAGCTATTGCCAATGATGAAGGAAGACGAGGATGGAGACAAGAGAGGCTTCTTGGATAAGTTAGCCGGTCATCTTGACCAAATTGTGTTGAAGTGCACCATTTCCGAAGAAGAGAAAAAAGAGATTGATGCATATCTCAGGTTTGCAAAAGACAATTGTAAAGATCAAGGAAAAAGTGCGAAAGCTTTTCTTGAGAGGTATGCAAAGCGCTGCTATATTTGCTGGAAACAGTTTGTTAACAATAAATAATGACATTATTTTTTATATATGTTATCAGAAAAATGCATGACAAAGAGAACTGGGTAAACACCTATGTTTTTAAACATCCTCACTTTGGAAATCGCACTTCCAACCGTGCAGAAAGTGCACATGCTTCTCTGAAGCATGCCCTTGGAACTTCTTCCGGTAAACTGAAGACAGTTACCATGAAAATTGTCAAGTGTTATGAAGCGTTGGTACGTCTATGCTTTATTATCTTAAATATCAATTGATTAAACTTTATAATAACAATAGTTAATTGAAATGTTTTTGTAAATTTTACAGGTCGATGATTGAAAGCGCAGATTGACAACGGAGTGTCTCGGAGAGAGCACTACCGTTGTGTTTGATAAAATCAATTCTTCCAGGCTGAATGATATTTGCCACAAAATTTGTCGTTTTGCAATGGACCACATCAAACTTGAACTTGCCAAATCAATTATACCTGAAAAACTCACAAAAGAGTGCGAATGTCTTATTAACTACAACTATCTCTTGCCCTGCTACCATCAACTTGCGCAGTATAAAAAAATCTCAATTTCTTGCATTCCCAGACGATAGAGAATAAACTACTTAGAAGGAGAAGGTAATGTATATATCTATACATATATGTTATTAAACTATTTTCTCTTTTTATATATAATTATGTACAGACCACTCAATTATTCACAACGCACTACCTGTACCTAAAAACATCACTAAAATCACCACAATAACACCCCAACTCGCATATAAGCTTGAACGGGTTACTCAAATACTTATCAACGCCCAAAGCAAACAATAGCAAATACATTTCAAAGAATGCATCGGCAAAATAATAGAACTAGACTCCAAGCAGAAACTTGAGAACCTTAATGGTCCAACAGTAGTGGAAGCCATCAAAGGTAGACCTAAAAATACAAAAAGAAAAATGATTGCTCTAGAGCACTGTCTTGAAGCAGAAAAAGAAGAAACAACAAAAAAAACTAAAACTGAAAAAAAAAACAAAAAAAGTAAGTCTTTATTATAACATATTGTTCAGATTTAACTCATTCGACTTTTTTCGATTTTCTAGACATGAATTATCTTTAGAAAAACAACAAAAAGCATTAAAAAATATTATTTACCTAGGTTCACCATGTGACCATACACTTCTGACTAATCTTACAATCGCCCCACACCAAATATCTCAGATATTCTCTCCGGAAGCAGATGGCAATTGTGGCTATAGAGCAATAGCAATGGAAGTATATCAAAACCAGGAGCGATGACCTGAAGTCAAAGACAAAATGTTAGAAAACTATTTAAAATATCAATACACTCATTACGGAGGAAGAATGGAGCACGGCCATATGCCTGCATCCACAAACCCATTAATCATCAGTCTACAAGACAAACACTTGCCCCTCCCTCAACAACATTGGTTTGGTACAATTGACCATCCACAAATCGTAGCAAATACATATAACAGAACCATAGCCGTATATTGGAATACTCCAAGAGAAACTGGCGACTGTCTCTTTGTACCATTCACCACCACACCAGACAAATTCGAACCCATTATACTTATTCTAGACATCAACGATTTTCTCCTTGCAAAACGCAAACCAACCAGAAACTTCAATTGGCCGCAAATAAACCCATTTCACAAAGCCATAGTAAAAAAACATAACCTAGAGGACTTTTCCATTCTGTATTAACTACCAAGATATGGATTTCATAATGGAATTCCATTCAATAATATTAATATATATCTTATTCTGTAGATCTTTTTATTTTATTTTTCTTTTTTATTCCATTTCCTTGTTTTTATATTTATCTCTTTATCTCTTATCAAGTTTTATTATTATTATTCATATTATTATTTATTTATTTATTTATCTTTATTTTCAATGCTTTTTTATTTTATTTTTGAAATATTAAACATATATCAAAAGTCTGAATGCCTCAAAAAAATGAACATTTGCCTAAATACGTGAAGTAAGTTTAGTAACATATTTCCAGGCTGTCCAGGCTACCAAGACTGTTCAGGCTGTCCAGACTGTCCCGCCAATATGACATTTGCCCAAACACATGACTAGGTGACGTAATACACTTTCAGGCTGTCCTTCCAGGCTGTCCGTAAGCTTACCCAAAAAAAAACTTAATTACACTCCTTATCTTCTGTGTAAATGTAATTACAAGCCACAATACAAGAAAGTGAACTTGAAATTTCAAACTTGCTTTCAATTTTTTTTTACCTTTTTCGTTCGATTCACCATGGGCAAGATCTCAACATGTAAATGAGATTATTCTTAATTGATCACATCAAAGCTCATCATTCAATAATAGTCAAAGCGGATCCCGAGAATGTCTCCAAACATGCACGCTCTGGAAAAATCGGAAAGAAACAGAAAGAGCCAACTGGCGGTAAGAGAACATAATAAAATTTTTATGCACAACAACCAACACAAAAAAGAACGAAAGAAGAAAAAGAAAGAGAAAGAGAATCTTATTTATGCATACAAATCAGCCAAGGCACGTATTGCCGAGGAGTTGAAGCTACTCCAAGCACGAGGAAAAGCCATCTCTCTCACCTCTAAAACTGTCCACAAAGTCAAGAAGACTCCTATCAAGAAGATGGCCAGTGTGAAGAAACAAAAGAAGATGGCAAGAGCCATGATGGTTGCTGACAAGGAAGAAATCAGAATAGAAAAGGCAGCTGAGAAGGCGGAAAAGCGAAAGGTACGAAAGCAGGTCTGGGAGAATATCGAATAAAGCACATCATCACATAACATCGCATCACATACATTACATTACACTATACATTGGGTTGGATTTACATACACACGCACATGCATTGAGAAAGAAACAAGGATGATTTGTATATTACTATTATTATTTTCTTATTATTACTGTTATAATGTTCCTAATCCCTTTCCCTTTTGGCGGATAACGGCTTCAATTGGGTTGACAATACCACTATTTGTAACACCAAGAGAATCGCCTTGTTTCCATCTATAGAGATGAGAGAAAGTCAGTGATAGGATCGTATGTATTACATAATGTTAATATTATTTACCCCATTGCTGCTAGCATCCGGTGTCCAACATTGGCATCAGAAATAGGAGCAGCATCTGCAGCCACAACTCTAGACTGAAGTACTTCTTTGGGTGCATTTTCCTTCTTTCTTTCCTTCTTGTCTTTGGGCTTGTTCTTTTCTTTCTTCGAAAGAGTTGGTGGACCATAGATATTTTGTTTAGCCATCATTGCTTGTTGTTTGATTGACAAGGCGTTTGTAGCGTCCACTGTTTGCTGTGCCTGAGAAATGAATCGTTCAATGTAGCGTTTGTCGTTGGGGATAAATGTACGGTCTGTCTTGGTGACAGTTGTAGATCTATAGATTCAGAAATCAGTTATATTATTTCATATGATTATAAGAGCAGATCTACAATATCTACCTGTTCTCTCCGGATCCAAGACTAGTGGATTTCAAATTGTATGCTCTAGCCAACATATGGACCTGTCGTCGTTCGTTATTAGACATTGGGCTGAATTGGAAACTATATATACAAAGAAAGAAAAAACAGTTGGTTATAAGATAGCCAATCTTTCAAGAACCAAATTACATATAAAATATTTACCTAGATATAGATCCATCGTTTATGAAATCACACAAACGTCTATATTAAACCGAGGTGTTAGATACGAGCACTCATACTTCTATTATCAGCAGTTATCCACAACGCACCTGTCTATCTTTCGCATATCAATCTTTGCAATAGTCTCTTTGGTCTTCTTCTTTTCTAGTTTACGCATACGACGCTCCAGACTCTTTTGTTTCTTTTTTGCCTTTTTATCGTCATTTTCTATCAATTGACCGGCTGATATTCGTGCCTTGACACCTTTCCGAAGGCTTGAAGGAAACTCATCCAAAGCGTCCTGAAGAGAAAGACGGAACTCTTGGTCTGTCATCTCAATAAATCCATCGTTTTGAAGATGTTTACGCCTCTCTTTACGGTTCTTTGGAGGATCTGACCGAAGTTTTTCAAGATCGAGTACATCTTCATCAAGCCATCTATCGAGTGATTCGGGCTCTTTGTCAAGGTTGAATCGTTTTGAGAAATTCTTTAGATCTTCTAGACTCTCGCCCTGGAGCTCCATATTCTCCATATAGTCCTGGATCCATTCCACATCTACGTCTACATCCACGTCGTCATCAATCTCTATATCGTCGTCATCATCGTCGTCGTCGTCATCTTCGTCTTCATATTCATCTTCGTTTTCACTTTCTTCTTCATCGTCAGGGGAAGAGTCTTTGTCTTGTGCAAAACCTTTGGCCGTTCGTGATGACTCAGGTTTCTGAATAGACTTTGCATGTTCGTCAGGTATTGGTTGTTGTACAGTAGATTGAGGAATGGTTTTAACCGCTGTTTTGGTTATGGTCTGAGTGGTAGGTTTGTCCAGAACCACTTTTTTGGTGTCTGGATTTGGTGTAGGAAGGGAAACAGGCTGCTTAACATCTGCTAATGGTTGTTTAACATCCACAACAGGTGTATTGATGGATTTCTTTGTTGACAGATGTGTTTTCACATAAATTACTTCTTCTTCTTCTTCTTCGTCATCATCTGAAGTGTCGGCGCTTCCAAATAGTCTGCGTTCGTCGTCAGATGTTATATCCATTATACCTTTGGGAACGAATCCTCCGGTATGTAATAAATCAATAGATGTATCACTCCTATAATGTATACATACACACATAAATATAAATAATTTATATAGCTATATATCTGGTTATATGTATAGATTCTGAACACCTTACTCATAACTAGATTCAATTTCTGCATTATCAGTGTCTATTTCTGTCACAGATGCATTTTTTGAGGGTCGACCAGTACTTGATTCTGACTGCGAAGTAGTAGACTGTGGTTCTGGTGTGTCGTCTTTTGATGTATCTTCTACAGGTGTAGTGATAAATAATATAAATTAATTGTTTTTTTTTGACATATTCAAATACACATGCAAGTATTTAGAGAGATAGAGACAAAGCTGTACTGCCTATTGATCACAATATGACCATGATATATATATATATATGTGTATTTTTTTTACCAGGGGTATCAGACGTGGAAAAAGGTATGCCTGAGCGCGAAGGTGTGAATTGGATACCCTCCCTGTATTTAGATGATCCATGGCTCGATTGATAAGAATCCTCTTTACTGGAACCAGGTCTTTTATAATTGTTGCTGTATCCGTTCTTACTGCGACTATTATTATTGTTACGGTTGTATATGCCTTCGTATTTACTCAGGAGAGTGTCAGGGTTTGCGCTTGCAACCACAGCCGGCTTGGAAGCTTTGTGGGCAGAAGGTCTGAATGGTGATTGGGGTTCGTCATCAGAAAACTGTCCATAAACTCGAAAGTCTTCTTCTAAATTGTCCTTGGGTTGAGCTTGGAAAATATATCCATGGCTAGAAGGAGTTATTTGACGATGACCGCCTCTTCCACGTCCTCCTCTTCCACGTCGGGTATTAGACTGTTTGTTGACCATTGATGTGTGTGTTTTTGCTATAGTGTACTTGGTAAGAGTTTTTTTTTTTTTTTTTAAAAAAAAAAGGAAAGAATAAATTGAAAAGAGATATTAAAAATCCCAAGAAGACTTCCTTTTTCATAGTGAAGAAATAAAATAGAAAAAACAGGTAAAGGATACGAGTCACATCGGTATTTGAATGTGGTTTCTTGCATTTAATTTATTTATTGCTGCGGTCAAGGATTTTTGATTTGATTTTGATTTTGATTTTGATTGTATTAGTATTTTTTTTTTGGTGCACAGATTAAATTGATTGATTGCTTGATTGCTTGCTTGACACAAAAGATATGATATCTAATCTTTTAATGGCTGACAGACCTTATATCTCAAGTGAAAATGGTGGTAATTTTTATTATTATTATTTGAGACAATAGACATAGAAACAGTTCATTTAGTGAGATATATAAAATAAAATAAAAAAAATAGTATAAGTTTGAGAGGTAAGAGAAAAAAATAAGAAGAAGAAGAAGAGGGGGCTTGAAGATTATAAGAATGATTTATAAGTATCGAATGTTTAATGCGCTTTATTGGCGACAAGATAATCAGATAATGAGATGGGGGGAAGAGAGACTATGTAAGGGTATAAATAAGATAAGATAATAATAATAAAAAGAAGAAGAAGAAGAAGATAAAATAAAAGGTTGATTAAGCTCTCATAAAGATATAGATGTTTGTGTGTGTTTGTGTGTGTTTGTGCGTGTATATAGGGATAATAAAGAGTCTGCGTGCGTGCGTGTGTGTGTGTGTGTGTGTGTGTATGTGATTTGGGTTTCATTTTTTTGTTGATTTTTTTTTCCGTGTGGTTTTTGTTTTGTCTCTTTTTAATGGACGATAACAATCTGTCCTGCGCCGTCAAGTCCTTGTATGTCACTCATACTGACAACACTTGCAGTATCACTACCACTACCAGAATGATCGAGAACGATGCTCTCTCGTTTGGTAGACCGACGTTTGGCGGCTGTAATATTTGTCTCGTCAAACAGACCAATGCTGCCAATCTTGGCTACAGCCATCCGACGACGGAAGTGGAGCGACTGCTTAAACATGCTCAGAGTGGCTGAGTGCTGCATCAGTGCCTGGCGCAGATAAGACATAAAACTATAAAAGTCGCAAACAGCCACCAATCGGTCACGGCAGAAGCGATCAATAGGCAACCATGGCGGCTGTTTCTGAGCCAGCAGACTCGTAGTGGTTGGTTGGAGACGCATACGGAATTCGCACACTCGCAGCACACCACAGCATGCACATTTTGTTTTAGGTGGCATTAACACGGCTGTTGTGGTTGTAGGGGTTGAAGAATTGCTGATGTGGCTAGCAGCTGGGGAAGTAGAGGACGAAGTAGAGGATGAGGAGAAGGTTGACTGGTTCGGAAGGAAGCTTTGGATTTCACACTTGTTGCGGGTGATTGCATCAATCAGCTTGCGTCTGAACCAGGGTGACTTCCACCAGGCAGAAGCTGCATTCTGGAAGAGACAGGGATCAATGTCTTCAGCCATCACTCGCTTCATGTACGCAGTCAAGGGTATGGTGGGGTGGGTTGTGGCAGAGAGTGCCTTGAGATGAAGCTGGAACTCATCGAAGATCAGACCATCGATACGAATTGTCTTGTTGGAGATACCATGAATTGCATCTTCAAGGTTAGGGGGTCCATTTGTTGAGAATCTCAAGGATGAGGGTTGACGACGATGGCCACTGCGGGGAACATCAGGGTCTAGAGACTGGAAGCGGTCTGCACTTGCGGTCAGACTGCTGGTAGTGTTGGCACTCTGGTGAACAACTGAATCAAGGTCGACAAGAAGTTCCTTGATCTCCTTGAGCTGAGTTTCTCTCGAATCCCATGCTTGGAGAGTGGGTAACAAAAGACCATTAAGTTCTCTATTGATCCGGACGAGGCCATCTCTATTCATGACCTCATCCATCAAAATTCGGTTGAGGTTGTCGAAAAGTGCAGTAGCGATCTCCTGGACATCTTCTTCGAGTGCTTGTTTTGTTTGTTCAATGTCGGAGCGTAGTTGTTCTTCCTCGGTGAGGGCGGAAGCGAGCGAGCCGAGGTCTCGTTTGAGGTATGCTTTCTGTTCAATTTGCTGGTCGAGTTGAGTGAGGAGTTGTTTGCAGTTGAGACAGAATGTGTGGTCTATAGATGGGAGGGTGGGGTGGTGTTGGAATAACAAGGAGGGGGGGATGTCATCTTCAGGTAAAGAGGAGGCAGAGGTTGTGTCGGAAATGGTAGGATGGAAGGAGTCAAGATCGGTGGGGCCGGTAAGCTCCGAGCCATCGATACTGTTGTGTGATGAGGCTTCGAGACCATCCATAAGATTGACAGGCTTAAGGGGCATCTTCCAGTTATCAAGATCTTTGTTCTGCTGCCACTCACTCGTGGCTGCCTGTCGTCGTTCAAGTTCGCCCTCTTCAAGGTCCTCGGTGTCAAACACGGCATCAACAGTCGGAGTGATGCCCTGCTGAGTCTGGCGGAGGTAGTTGAGACACAGGACGATGGTTGCGTTCATCTGTTCGTGGTCAAGGTTAGGTAATAGCTTGTCTTCGTCAACCATGTCAGACAGGTTGACTATTGCTTCCTTGGTATTGAATTCTAGCTTTTGGAGTTTGCTTGATAGGTGGTGAATATATTGGTCTTTTTGTGACAGACCAACTAGCCAATCATTACGGTCGTATTCATATTTACGGTGTATAGTCTATAAAAAAAATAAAAAAAATAAAGATAAAGTGGGGTGAGCCACTTTTATATATATATATTATATTCTTGAATGTATTTAAATATATAGAAAGCTTATTGTTTCTGTCATTTTTTTATTTCTTTAGTATTGCTTGGAACTACACTTACTGAAAGGTCAGTTTCTAGCTCTACTACCCTAGACTCTAACTTTGAAATGATGTCTTGAGCTTGAAGTAAAAAAGGCAGGACGTCTTCTTCTGTGAATTCTTCAGTGGAAAATTGTAGTTCTTCGAGATGTTCATCCTGGAGAGAGATGGAGTCTTCGACTGCGACTGGGATTGTCATTTAGAGTTGAATGAACACACTATCGATCTCAAGTGGGTGATTAGGTACAGCCAAAAAGGTTAAAAAATAAGAGAGAGAGAGAGAAAACAGAGAAAAGAAAGAGACGAGCAAGGAAAGAGGGAAAAAGCGAACAGACGCAGTTTGAAACCAGTGCAAGTAGAAAATAATATATATATATATAAAAACCGGGAGACATTATGGCAATAGTTTACACAACCAAACCTTTCTATACACACACACACACATATATATATATATATAGAAATACGTATATACACAAAAAGGGTGTTTATTTATTTATTACTATTAAATTTCTTAAAAAAGAACCTTTAAAAGCTCTATAGACAAAGGACTAGTTGATAGCTTATGAAAAATATAATGAAGAAACCCTGTGATTTGGTGTATTATTAGATTGTATATACATATCTATATAATATAGTATAATATAATATAATATAATATAATATAATACAATATAATATGCTTTTATGTGTGTATTATATATATATAAAAAGGTTAAAAAATAAAATAAAAACAGGGCACAGACTACAAGAAGACTGGTCGAGAGGCCTATCAAAATCATATATATTTTCTTACATACAAAACAAATATTGGCAGAATTATCCCTGCATATTAAGCATTGTTCTGTTTTGTGTCTCAGTTGTCATTTGAAATACATGAATCGAATTGCTCGCCACACTTTGTTATTGCATCACCCAAAAGTGTGATCACGTGATCCGGAGCAATTTGTAGAAGATGGATTTTTCCAGTTGGGGACAGGACATTAGTTTTTTTTTTGTTCTAATGACAGCCATCCGAGGTTTTGACTATTCTAAGCGTCTAATAATTGAAAATTGCTTGGCATTTGGAAGAAGTATATATACATACATATATTACCATGGAAACTGTTTAAAAGTTGACAGGTTCCAAGTGAATGTCCCTGACCGAGGTTGCTAATCTCCAATTGATTTGTACCGGACAATATTCTCAATCATCAGAACTAACTTACAGTAGTATAGTCTATCTCACTGCAATGTTGGTCGTTCAGGTCGCAAAAAGTAAAACCAGAACGCGGTTGCACAAGCTAACCCGGGAGTCAATAAACACTTGTGCAAGGGCCAGATATTGTTTTCCAATGTACGCGGACAAGTGATTGGTTGTGGAGGGAATTGTGGTTGAAAATGACTCTTATAAAAGGGAGTTCGAGAGACAGGTCAAGAGAGAAGATCATCCCTCTTTCTCTCGTCTCTCCTTACCATGAAGTTTATCTCTGCCCTCATTGCCTTGGCTGTTGCCGCCGTCTCTGCTGACAACATCATTAGCGTCACCTCTCCCTTGACCGGTACCGTCTACACTGCTGGCAAATCCGCCATCATCACCTGGGTCAACCCTACTGTCCCTACGATCTCCCAGATTGTTTTCTCTCAGGGTCTCTCTACTGCTCTCCAGCCCGTTGCCATCATTGCCAACAATGTAGAGACTGCCTCCGGTACCTACACCTGGGCCATTCCCGCCGATACCCCTGCCGGTACTGACTACGCCTTTGTCTTTGGCACCTCCCCCAACCAGTCCTACACCGGTCAGTTCACCATCAAGGCTGCTTCCGGTGATGCTGCTGCCGCTGCCCCTGCTGCCTCTTCTGCTGCTTCCCCCGTTGGTGCTTCCTCCTCTGGATCCAAGGCTCCCGCTGCTGCCTCTAGTTCCGCTGGAACCAAGGCCGCCGCTAGCTCTGCTGCTGCCCCTGCTGCTTCCGGCACCAGTGGCTCTACCAAGAACGTTGCTGCTGTCGGTACCATTGCCCTCGTTGGTGCTGCCGTTGCTGCTCTCCTTTAAAAATTCTAAACGCGTAGCGTTTTGTTTTTTTCTTTCTTTCTTTTACTCTAGCATCCTACTACTGTACAACTTATTAAACTTCATTTTCAAGAAAGGGGATCCCTTCTCTAATTGTATTTTAGGTCTTTCTTGACTGATTTACTTATTACCAATAAATAAATAAATAAATAAATAAATAAATTATTTTGACCTACCACTTAATACTCGTCACACTTCATTAAATGTACACCAGACCCAATGGGTGAAAATCATAAATAGCAAATTTATACTGTTATCCCAATCGATCGTCGTCTTTCTTTATTAGTGTTACAAATATCGTTTGTAAATGATTTGCACCAATTATAGGATCTCTTGGTCTATTTCTGGGAGCCAAATGAAAAATACGTCGATGAACGGACGGCTCAATCGCGGAACCTCTTTCACTATTTCGGATGACAATTCAACGTGTTTTTATTTATTTATTTATTTATTTTTACTGAAATACGGATACTTAAACGTAAAAGGAGAATATCGATAATTGTATGTAACCAATACACATCTCAATATCTTACAAATCAACCCACACATTGGTGCAAATGTCATATCGTGATTGACCTTTCTTTTTTATACAAAATGTAGATTCCTTATAGTACTATTTACCAACAAGAATCCATACATATTAAATCAAATTAAACACACATATATTATATATTTAATCTGTATGTTTTTAAATAAAAAAACCTACAAGTGGATAATATTTCCTTGGATAATATTTCTTCATTTCCACAACCTCTTGTCAGACTGAGTCTAGATAAGTTTAGGAAAGACATGTGAGTCTCGGTTGAATAGTTACAGACCAAGTGTACGTGTCAAAGATCACCTATTACCATTTTCCCCCTCATTCTTTTTACTTTTCTTTTTTTTTTTACTTAGTTTTCGTACCATTTCCAAAATCTGTCGGACTTTATTTTGTTTTTTCGGACAAAGTCAATGTTTAATTTCAAAAAAAAAATATCCTACTTTATTTGGACATATTTTTTTTATATAGTTGATGTAGACCGATTAAAAGGGTCAAATACATATTAGATAAAATGAAGTGTTCACAGTACCATCTCTTCCATCATATGAAAATCTTTTCTTGCAGAATTCTCCTTTTGGCCTTATAGCTTATGATACATATTCTCCCTCACAAGCATGGTCTTTTTTTTTTTTAAAGAAAAAAAAAATCAAAGTGGCAATGAAAGAAAACTAGTCAGTCAGGGTCGTTTGAACTTTTTTTTGAACCTCTAGTCTGTCCACACCAACTGTATAAAGGAGATTGTCCAAATTAAGTAAAATAACATACAATTATTGAAAAAACGACTATCCAATCAAAAAGTTTTAATTTAAACAATTTACTTTTTTGAAAGTCGAGTGTTAAAATATATTTTGTCCGAAGACCAAGTAAGAGAAAAAAAAATTGCAGGCCAAGCTCGGTTACGACATAAGTTTGTATTGCGTTCTGGAATTTAGTTTGCTGGTTTATAAAAAAAAAAGATCAATGGAATATGGTCGTACTTGACTTGGACCCCTTTTTCCTTCTCAACTCCCGGTCCGCTTACCATGCTCAAGAATTTCGGTGTCTATTTTTAATAACCTAAAAATACAATACTTTTTTTGTATTTTGTATTTTTTTAAAAATAAAAATAAAAATACAGAGTGAGAGTGAGAAAAAGGTATTGCGATGTCTTGAAACTATACTTGCACCAATTACGGACTGTAAGCCGAAGAGTATGGTACAATTCCTGGTAAAGAACAAATGAAGAATAATAGATACCAATGCTTAAGATCTCACAAAGTGACTTTTTTTTATGTACACAAGTTTTGTACTCTCAGTTGTTGACACCTTGCCTTCCAATCGACCAAGAAAACAAGTCAATGAGTGTATGTCTTTCAACTGATACGGAAAAGTGACTTTATTTGCTTTTAAGAAATAAAAACATAAAAAGGTTTGTGTAGGTGGTAATGATGACAAGTCATTCTTTTTTATATGTATCCTAAATAACAATTTTATTTATTTTTGAATATCTTATAAAAGAAATCGGGTTTATTACAGCCGTAATCCGCACTTAAAAAAAAATCCAAAAAATAAAAATGAACACCCATTCGTCAACCTCTAGAAAAGTGTGGGAGTCTGGGTGGTTAAAGTTCAAGTTTTTTCTGGTTTGTTTGTATAATGGATAACTCTCCTCTACGGATTGGTAGAAATCTTTCTTTCTTTTCTTTTTTTTTGAATAAATTTGTACTCTTTATTCTTCATTATATGCTTCAGTTAGCAAAGACTCTTGCTATGTTATTATAACTTCTTTATTAGGCAACGAATTTCAGAATAAGGATAAAAGTCTTTTCTGGCTATCATACATTTTCATTGATTCGAATCCATGATAAGGTAAAATATATAAAGGAAAAGTAAATGGAGGGGCACAGCAAGAGTCTCCGCTCTTAGGGTAATAGCGATAGGCCCATCGGTCTTTGGTCTCGGCCAAAATATATATATATATCTTATGTCATTGGCAGCAAAAGACGGTAATGTTGAAAAATGTCGTCAACAACATTTCCTAATGGTTTGGGTACTGATGCTGTCCGTGTCAGGTCCAATACATTATTATCACCGCCGCTCTGAAATGATTAATACAAAAGTATATTGCTTTGCACTTTTAATCTAGTCCTTTTTACTTGCAAATGCTCGATCAACATCACGACTCTATTCCTCCAACTAAGATTCTTGGAGTCGGCTACTTTGATTACTATAAGGATCACTGACAGCTGCATTGAAATTACCTTTTATTCATATACCTCTTTATGTAAATTAGTAACTGGCATTCGAAAATGACTTTTTTTTTTTTTTTAAAAGAAAAGGCATGTCTGTCGATTATTTCTACTCGATCTTTAAAGCTAATCTTACTATTTAAAAAGAGTGTTGATATACATATACTACTCTGCTTATATTTATTTTTCTACTGTGCCAACTGCATGACATGTTACACTTTGGCGTCAACCCCTGGCATGAAACACACCTAAAAGAGGTGAAGTTTATCCTTAGTGACACAAAGCTGGAATACCATTATTATTATTTGAAGAAAAAACCATGCTTTTGTGAACTCTGTCTCTTTTTAGGTATTTCATTTGAAACATATATTTCTTAAAAAGTCACACCGTTTACACACCAGAACACCACATTATTCTACTCCATAATAGCTCCAGCCTCAGGGACGCTAGGTCTGTCTGTGTAAAGTAGACTATATTACAAGTAGTACGATACACTTGAAACTGCTCTACAGCACGTAGTAGTTGGTTACAGTCATTTGCTTCATATAGCTCATGTGAGCTATGATAGTAAATTTGCCTTATTATTCTTTATTTTCTTTTGCCAAGAGACTAAAAGGCTGAAACTTGTACCTAGAAAACATTAAATACCTTTTTTTTTTTCAATTTAAAAATAGTTACGAGTTCATTTTTGCAATTTATATATTTAATTTTGTTTGTAGATTGATGTGAATTTGTAATGGCTCAAGTGCTTAGCCATATTAAATATCATAATGTTGGACTGAATGGAATACATTAGAGAATCATATACTTTTAGGATAATTGTGAAACGAGTTGGTCTATAGCTTGTAAGAACTTTTGGAAGATCATAACAATTTGTAGTAAGATCACGGGTTAGGTATTCATATCACTCCAGAATTGTATTTAATGATGTATAATGTAATTCATATATATATATCTAATTTTATGAGAAAACTAGAGCAGTAATTGGAACAACCTTAGTAAAAAGCAATATACAGTGCTCCGACTTATTGAGCTTATATATTTTTCTGGAAATGTTATTCTACTTTTGATGTATATAGATCTGATTTATTACAATGGTTATGCTACTGAAAACGCAAAATTAAAAATAAGATATATTGTTAAGATCAGAGAAAATTGTTAATTAGACAGTTATGAGTATAGAGTATTCTCCAAAAATTACCCTTGCACCATGGTAAGACACATTTAATCTTAAAAGTAAGGGAAAATGGAAATTACCGAATACATAGTATGTTTTCGTTCACCCGTTAATTGATAGTCGGTAATCAATAATCAGTAATCGGTAATTCAGTACTGCTTATTTATTTTTTTTAGTAAAAGCAGCTAATTAGTGCACCTTCTATCCACCCAACTGGTCTGCTTAATTTTTTCTGCAGGTATATACTATTCTTTTGTAATCTAAAATAATCTAGCATTTTGATTATATACATTATAACCCAATGTCGCATAGATTAGCATTAAACGCAAAAAAAGGGTAAAAGAATAACATGTCTGTCACTAGTAGCCAAACCATCATTTATTCATTGGTTGGATAATAATATTCTCACGGGCAGATCATGGTCGATCCTTTCTTTACTTTTCTTTTTTTGTGGAGCCGCTATTATAAGCTCAGGTTTGATTACACGATAAATAATGATTATATAATAATCACCATACTTTATTCTTGGTGTGTCTCTTAGCGTTTAATCTGCCTTGTTTTGATACAAATAGTTTCTCTGTACCAATAATTACAAAACATACTTCATTTGTAGTATATATAAAAAAAGTCTTGCTTGGATACATTATTCCAAGACTATAAATCGCACAACATTAAAATTTCATTTGTTTGATTTACTCAGAGTATTCCTTCTTTTCTGCAACAATAATGATAAGAATTGTGACACAACTCTTTTGTTTACTATTTATTGTTTGTATAGTTCTTTTGCTCAGAATCTTTGTATACTGCATTTAACGTATGCTTAAGTATGCAGAATATTGCGCCATATGCCCAGTATCTTTAATCTTTATAGAATGCTTTATACAAACGACAAAATAAATGCCCAGATATCACATGCACTACAATAAGTACAGATAGACCTGTATAATAATCTTATTCAAAACTTCTATACTGTTCAAGTATATTTGGCCTTTACTCATTACTTTAGAAGAATTCATAAATATTATTTTCTTCTTTTCGTGCCTTTTTGGTGGCAGTAGTTTATTCATTGTACGATAATAAATTCTTCTAATTATACAAATAGTTCGGTAAATAGGTAAATATGTTAATATGATAGCCTAGTATAACTATTATTAATACAGTAGGGTATTACTATGTACTAAATGATTATAAAGTCTGTTATCTTTTTTTTGTATTTTTTTATTGGAAATCAACTCAAAAACCTGTTATCCATATCGAGATCTATATGAATATTGGTTTGATATTGATCAAGCAAGCCTGACCGCTATTAATAAACTTTATAAACAGCTTTACTTAGTAAACCAAATCTCAAAATCTCGATTTTTCTTTAGTTGTATACCACGAGGGAACTTTGCAATCAAACATCGTTATATGGTATAAATATCCAAAATCTCATTAGTAAATGTTATTTTAGAGTGGACAAATGGGATGTTTTGATCAACATTTGAGCAATCGCTGTCAAATAACGCTCAAATGGTGGATCTTGACGTATCAAAAAAAAGTTACTTATAAATATAAGCAGAATTTTGGTAATAATTTTGGATGTAAAGCTGATTTTTTTTCTATGTAAGTTATTGTTTTGATGAAAGCAATTATTCATTTCAGTAGTAAGTTCTATAATATTCAAAGTATAATAATTTTCTGCTCAAGCTAAATTTGCTCTCTGTAGTGGCGTCAAGTGAAAGAGCCTAGAGTTTATATGTAATTACTAAAAAAAAAAGAGGGGGGGGGGGGGGGTCATGTATTAGTCATTATAGCTCTTGATATATTGATAGCAATATGATTTCGTTTCCCCCACTATTATCAATATATTAAACTTTGACTGTATTCATCTCATCTATCTATCTCAAGCTGGGAGCCTATAAAAAGCTATAGCCTTTTGTATTATATCACCCATTAGCTGAAATATGCATAATGTCTTGCAATAAGTTATCATAGCTCGACATACAGTAAGATAAAGTATATGTGGGAGCACGTACTATTATTAGTAGTTGTAGAGAATCCAGCTTTAAGCACATATAATGCGAAGAGATAGTACTGAATATATTGAGCGCATCTTGCTTTTATAAGTTAGTAGTTTTTATACATGTAGTGAATAAATATATATATATATATACATATATTTATATCATTTTTGTCTCCAAAGCTACTTACGCCTTGTAATCTGTCCATAGAACTGGTGGATTATTCAATAATTACATTGGGTAAACTTGAAAGAACTGTGTGTGTGTGTATAAAAAAAGGGGGTTTCTTTTATAAATTCCAACCTAACTGGCAAAGTATTTGCCTCATGTATTGTAATTGACATTCTAAATTGCGCAATGGTGAGATCGTGTCTACTGTAAATGATTGAAGATTGATTCCATTGTCAATATAACTAATTCATGTGTAATTGATCGAGTGATCAACTCTCATTGCCAATTTTCATCTTTCGTTAAATTTGCACTTTACTCAAAATGCATTTGTTTCCAAAAGAGCTTGTATAGATGTATTTTTCTTTTGTTTCTTATTATACAAGTTGTCCAAGAATTCGACTATATGATTATGTGGTATGTATTATGAGTTCCATTGGATAGCACTTAAAAGACTATCTCTTCCTTTTTACGGTATAATATATGTGTATAGATGTAGAGGTCCTGGAATATACAATGAGACTTATGTGTCAAGAATTTTATTTTTAAATTATTTAATAAACATTTATCTATGTTTACATGTGCTTACTCAGTATATGTTCAAGGCATATTTCATTTTCTCGTACACAGTAAAGCTAATTGCCACCATCGGAATCACTTTGATGTAACCAATGGTAAGCCCCACATAAAAGCCTTTGAGCCCCTTTGACTTGAATATATCTTTGGTTGTTTTTACAAAACCAACAAAGACAGTTGGATCCAATAGACCTCCGACTTGCATTCTCCTCCGAATTACCTATTTCACATTAAGCCTTAAAAACCTTTGTCCCTAATATGTATTCTTTCATCGTCCAAAAAAAAACTTACCTCGAGTGGATAACTACTTGTCTGAGCTACCAAACCAGCCACACCTCCACAAAACAATTCAGCCCATGTTTTTAAGGGTGGTTTATCCACAATTCGTTGTTGTTGAACTGTAAGGTTGCTTTTAGCTGGATCAAAATCGACTACATCAGGCTTGAGTGTGTACTTTGTTGCAATTGGGTTGTAACGGCAGAATTGAGTGACAATGTGGTATGTCCAGAACGATACTCCTGCGTATGGTATCATTCCTACTACTGTTGGTAGAAATCCTCGGTAAAAATTTAATATATTCAATTGCATAAAACCCCGAGAAGCAGCAGGTTCATGATAAATTTGTCGACATGTTGCTATCACACTTGATCCTTTTGATCTATCTTGCTTGACTTCGTACGCCAGGCGCACTCTAACAAGGTCGAGCGGGTATGTGAATAAAACGGATGTTACACCTAAAGGGCAAATATAAAAGTCAATAAATATACTACATTAGTCAGGGGATTTACTTTTTACTCTAGTAAGTCAGTCAGCCAATAGGTTTTACCTGCTAAAGAGCCTGCAACGAATTGTTTTGCTGGTGTTTCGGCTTGCTTTGTAGGCATAAGTAGCTTAAGTAAAAAGTTAGCCATACTCACATACACAACTTTTTTTCTTTCTCTACTCTCTTCCTAAGCTATAATATTTTTATATATATACTTACTGCTCTATATTGTTCATATGCGACAAATTTGATAGCAGCATAGGGGAAAATTCTAAGGAGTGTAACAGAATGGCCCTGGAAGAGTCCCCTTGTACCAGAGGTGGTAAATATATCACGACCGGCCTTGAATGCACCAGTAAATGTACCTACCACACCATACTTAGCGTACCATACTATGCGTACTCTATCTCTTTCTATCTCTGTAGCTTACCTGCATATTTATCAAATATAGGGTTTCCGGCTTGGAACAGAATCTTGACTCTGTCTAATGGCGCGATCGCAGTTTTTGCCTAAATCGCGTCATTCGTAACTTGTCATTTACAAAGCTAATGGTTTAATGGCTTACCATGCAACCTGCTAATCCACCTGCAAGTCCGGATCTGATTACGTAGTCTAAACTTTGGGTTTTTTGCTGTCTGTCTTTTTGCTGAAGCGCATTCCTAGGTGTGGTATGTTTGTGTTGAGCTGTGAGAGTTGTCGAGAGTTGCTCTTGTCCCTGCTGCGGTTGTTGCATTATGTTTATTCTGTTAAATGTGTATATATATATTTATATAATTTTTATTAATTAATAACTGAGGTTTTATAGAGTAAAAGTGTAAAATGGAAAGGAAGTTTCGGGAAAAAAATAAGCAAGACTCAAAACAAGAGTGAGAAAGTGACGCTCGTTATCATATGAAGATGAGTTTGGAAAGTCCGGGGATAACATTTTGTACTTGGCTTTGGTGTAGCGGAGATAGCAATCGTTACACTTCTTCTATTTAAGGTATCTCACAGGATATTGACAAGCAGATAATTGTTTAAATCCGTGAGAAAATATAGGAATTGCAAGAATGTATAGTAACGTGGCGATCGAAGAAAGAAAAAGAGTATGCATGAGGAAGACCCGTCCAAGGTGAAATTGCTTAAAAGTTCTTACTAATCGAAAGCCTCGATTGATGTTTCAATTATTTTCACTCCTTTTTTAATCTATTTATTTTATAGGAATAAATAATTGAAATAGGCGTCCTTTATCGAGCTACAATTGTATAATTCTGGCATTGATACCACTAATAAATAGGGAAATAGCTGACTGTGGATCAAATTATATATAAAAGACCAATAGGTATACCAATGAGCACCAGAATTGGTGATTTCCGAAGCGCTGGAAAGATCGGGCATTTTTATTGAAAATGTGGGGATTCTCCATGGTCTTCTCCACATGTAGCACCTTGAATCTGGTTACTTTAAATAATTTTAAGCTGTGAATAAAGGAATCAGGAGCAGGGTTATGCTCCTATAATTTAATAGCTTAGCCATACAAAACTTTTCCCTTAAGATTTAAATTACTTTTTGAATCCTTGAAGAATAAGACTGCAGTACTTTCACGCTTATTTCAAATAAGCATTCTAAAAATACCACTGTTTTTTTAAGAATAAGGAAATAAATCAGGAAAGATGCCTTTGAAAATCTAGGATTTGTTCTTTATTTTTAGCAATATAGCTATGTCAGGACGTAAAAATTAGTCATTGAGAGCTGAATCTCCTAACAGCTTTGAAACTTTGTATTGGTATGTCATGGAATATCACAATGTTATATTCTTTCAAACGTTACTTGCTTACATAACCACAAAGAGACCAGAAACAGAAAGACTTTTTTTTTTTAAAAAAAAGAAACCCCACAATTTTCTTTTTTCCAAGTGAGGTAAGTCTCGGTCAAATACAAGTCACAAAAACAGTATTTTGGTTTGAGATTAGCAATTCAGGTCCCTGCATCTACCATGCCAAAAGAATCTAGATCGCGATCCTCTAAAGCTGGAAAAACACCAGCACCTGTTCCTCCTCCTCCAAACAAACCGCAACAATGTCATTTCTATGTTGCCCGAAAGAGCAGATATTGCAGTCTCCCAGCAAAACGCACTAACAAATTCTGTGGTGAACACTTGGCAGAACAACAAAAGGCTGGAGATACCGAGACTTTACGTCGAATTCCTTGTCCTTACGATCCTTCACAGTAGGTGATCAAGACTTTTCCTGTTTTTCTTTTCCTTTATACTAGTATTGTTTTCCTGACTTTGTTTAATTTTAAAAGCACAATCTTTGAAATTAATCTTGAGCACCACATGCAAACACGATGCAATGCACGACCAAAGGAGCAAGAACAATTTTATTCGCTTAATGTCAACTGCACTCTTGCTCTCACACAAGAGGAACTTGATTTCCAAAAGACAATCCAGTCCCACAAGAATATGTACTCTCTACCTTGGATTGCCCGTATTCAACTCAGCAAATTGCAGAAAGAAGACATGAGATCAGTCGCAGAGAAAGTAGAAAAGGTTTATAAAGAATATGTACCAAAAATTGAACAAGTCATACTGACCAATCCTGCGACAGCCAGTCCTCGGTAAGTTATTACCTTATATATATATAATTTCAACCAACCACAATAAAAGCTTACGCCCGTGAGATTGTAGCACTGCTGAAAGATTTGTTAAGCATCTTGATCAGCAGGTAAAAAATAAAGAATGTTTAGGACTTTTAGTGTTCAAGAGGTGGATATAACCGAGTGCATGACTCTAAATGGCTTGTGATAAACCCTTTAGTCTTCTTTGCTTGGTCATATGGTTCAAAGAGGAATGCTGGATGACAAGAAGGCATGTTTCGTTGAGTTTGGTGCAGGCAGAGGTATTAGATACAAACATATCTGTATTCACATCCAATACTAATATTTACCAACTATATATGATATGTCTCTAGGTGAGCTCTCTGGTTTCTTGAAGAAGGCATTGGACGAAAAGAATGGAGAGGCTACTTATGTTCTGGTCGACCGTAAAAATGTGAAAAGCAAGGTACACACGAAAAGAAGAAAAAAATGTCAAAATTAAAGCGACTAAGTAAGGTTTATTCGAGTAGTTGGATCCATTCTTGAAAGGTACAGATGCCACACACTCAGTAGTCCAGCGAGTTCTTATTGACATCAAGGATCTGGATCTGAGCAAGGTTCAGGCTTTGATGAACGAGAACCAAGAGATGAAAAAGGTGGTAGTTCTCTCCAAGCATCTCTGTGGAAGTGCGACCGATATTACCTTGAAATGCCTGATGAACTATGTGACAAACCAAAGAGAAGCAGGAAATCTGTAGGTCTTGACGGAAAGGAGATTAAAACTTATGAAAAAGGTTTGACTCATTGTGGGTGCTGTGTGACTCTTAGTAAGCCTATCTCGGGTATAATCATTGCCTTATGCTGCCATCAATTATGTCGCTATGAAATGTACCCTAATCATGAATACTTGAAGCAAACGAACATTTCAAGGGTTGAGTTCGACCGTTTGAGTAAGATGAGCAGCTGGGCTACCAGTGGCCCTACGTATGATCCAAAGAAATCAATCACCGAGACAGAAAATGTACCATTAACGGAAGAAGAAGAAGAAGAGTTGGCTGATCATGCAGATGCAGGACAGGAAGAAGGGGATGCAGACCAGACCAGGTAAATACATACACATACATATTAAACCTTTTGAGGGCTATATTTAGTACCGTCACGACAAGACATATTTTTTTGCTTACTCGTTTGTATTGGATTCTTCTCAGCAATCACTACTCTGGGTGGGATTCTAGTGAGCGTGAAAAAATAGGCTATGAGTGTAAGCGCGTTTTAGATGCTGGAAGAATGCGTTACCTTCAGGAACACGGGTTTAAGGTTGAACTTGTGTACTATGTGGATCCTAAGACTAGTCTAGAGAATTGTGCATTAATTGCAACACCCGAATAGACAAAACAACCTAAATACTATTAGAGCATGGAAGGCCGTGTGTAAATATTTGGCCTTTACCAAAACTTATTCAATAATACATATATATCAAATATTTGCTATTCTTTTTTTTTTGGAAAATTGTAAACATTAAAAAGAAATCCATGAAGGATATTCAGAATTCAATGCTGCTTCCAGTAATATATAAAAGGTTTCTTTGGTGTGTTTCGTATAACAGATAATACTTAAAAATAATATATTCTTTTTTAATACTACTTTGTGCAACCATGAACAGTCACCTTTACCCTGTGTTTTCTCTTTGTGCCAAAATAAGAAATATAAAAATGATCCTGCTTTCATACTTTAATTTACACTCAGACAATCGTCTCTAGACAACCAAATAAAAAAATACTGCGGTCAAAGATCTGATCTATAAGAAAGGGTCTAAAACTAAAAAAAAACCTTTTATGGTATTTCCAATATTTATTTTTTTGGAGGGCCTACATGCCTTTTAGATTGAATTATCTTTATTATTCTTGTTGGCAAGAGCGGTGCAAAATATGTCAGTCATAATGAATATATATATATATATACTGATTTATATAAATTAGATGTGAAGGACATATTCCCACCAATGAGTCATTCGGAGACACACACAGACAAACACAAAGAGATACTATACATCAAAAGAACATAGAATTGCTTAGTTAATTGCAGAATTCAACTTACACAACTATCTATTTAATCTAATTTATGTAAAACTATCTGAGCTATTGAATGAAATGCAGATCAATTGCGCAAATTGTTTGTCAATTGCGTAAAAGTCGCTTGTACAAAGCTATAGAGTAAAGTCAACAGTTAGTGTCGCACAAAAGTAAAACTTAGAAGCCAAATCTCGGTATAAAAGCACTTGCCTTTTTTCAGATCATATTTTTCTACTTTTTTTTTTATATTTTTAAAAAATTGACGTTCCTCAAATGTCGAATCTAGAGAAAGGACAAGGTAAAAATAAAACTAAAAAATACGCTTTGTATGAATAATGAATAGCTAACCAAATTGTGATTCAAGAAATCACACAAACTGAATTTATCAACGATGTCTCTCAATCGACAATAGGAGAAGGAATAGATCAGATTGCGTATGCAGAAACGATCAAATCAAACGTTGAAGAAGATGCTGCCAAAGATCCTAATAATCCAAAGGTATTATCTAATAACCTGGTGTATTTACATAAGTTTATTTTCATTTAATCCCAATGCTTTGCTTTAGAACTGGTCTCCCCTTAAGAAGTGGACAAATCTGAGTATTGTAGCTATGCATGCTTTTATGGGATACTTCTCTTCTGCGATCTACGTAAGTATATTATTGTTGTTTTAGCTAATAAAGATGTACGCACGTCTAATACAGGCATATATAATCTTGCTTAGTTTCCAGCTACTGCAATAATGCGAGTTGAATTTGACACGAATGTTATAGTAAGTTGAATTGACACGATACAATTATTATCATTATTCATATTAACGATCTTCTCCAGACAATCAATGCTACTGTAGCTATCTTTGTTCTTTTCACTGGTATTGGTGTAAGTTTTTTTTTGTGTTTCTGTGTTTCTGTTTCTTCTTCTTCAAGTCCGCTAAGTGAGAAAGTTTATCCGTTTGTGTAGCCATTATTCTGGGCTCCATTAAGTGAACGTATAGGGAGAAGGTAAGTCTGATTCAAGTGTTTAATTCACAAATCGCTTTTGGTTAATCAGGGCAGCAATATTAGATGGATATACATATCAGCAATGGGCATGTACACAGTAGTTACAATCATTTGCGGAATATCTAAGCACATTGGGATGTTCTTCACCTTCCGAATTCTCCAGGCCATCTTTGCTTGTGCAGGACAGGCTCTTGGAGGTGGAAGTGCCTCTGATATGTTTGAATCAAAAGACAGAGGAAAAGCCATGAGCTTTTATATGTTTGGGTGAGTTACTTTCTTACATTATTATACTCACATACAGTAAATATCTAATTTGAGTCCATTTTTTCTATTTCTTAGAACTGTCCTAGGTCCAGCAATTGCTCCAATGATCGGTGGTTTCATTACTCAATATCTTGGATGGCGTTGGATTTTTTACATCAAGACTATGATCGGTGGAGTTATGACAATAATCACGTTCCTTTTCGTCAAAGAGACTCTTTACATCCCTCCTGGTAGTTTGCCACAAACTGATACCAAACAATCATTCTTTTCAAAAATCAGGTTCAACCCAGTAAGTATCCACCGTAAGACTCAACCCATAGATTTTCTGTGAGATTTTGTTATGCTTTAAAGACAATCCGGAAATCTAAAATATTCATGTTTTTTTTTAATAGTTCGGAAGTCTTGGCTTGCTTTTAAAGCCTCATATTTTTTTGGTGTGCTTACCTGTGAGCGCTGCATTTGGATTCTTTTATCTTCTGGTCACTATTCTTCCTGCTACATATTACGGGCTTTATAACTTCTCTACAAGTTCAGTCGGGCTGGCTTTCTTTGCAGGAGGTGTTGGAAATACCTTGGGAAGTATTGTGGCTGGTTTAGTGTCAGATCGCCTTTACTTTTGGCAAATCGCGCGCAATAATAACATCCGCAAGATTGAGTACCGTCTCACACCTGTCTACTTTGGTATTCCATTTCTCCTCTTTGGTGGACTTCTTTATGGCTGGCTCCTTGATTTCCACGCACCATCATTCCCTCCTCTTATCGGATACGCAATGTGTAAGTGTTCATTTTCCTTAATAAGTTCAACTAAGCTGATTAATTTTAATATATATATATAATGCTTATAGACACCTTTGGAACTATGTTTACCATGACAATTGCAAACACATATCTTTCAGAGACCTTTCCTGGTCGTGCTGCGTCAGGTAAAATATCTTATCTGCATTAAATGCTCCCCCAAAAAAAACTTACATAGTATTATTTAATAGTCGTATCAGCATGTAACTTTACAAGAAATTTGCTTGGAATGATGTTCTCCTTGCTGGCAGCTCCAATTAGAAATGGTCTTGGTGATGGTTGGACATAGTAAGTGATAAATGTTTTTCTTCTCTTTTGTATATCTTAATCCTTACATATTTATCACTGTTTTATAGCACAATGATTACCATTTTCAACTTTGCATTGTACTTTACTTGTATCCCCCTCGTCCAAATATACGGCCGCCGTTGGAGAGAAAGCTAAATTAGACAAAATTATGTTCTTAAGAACCAAGAAGTACAAGCAATAAGCATTTACAGCATATAGGATTACATTAATCTTTAATTACAAAAGTATATATATATTGAACACATTTAAATACTTATATTATCTCACTACTACTACTACTACTACTACTACTATTACTACTAATGATAATTATACCAACAACCACAACAATAATACAGAATAATAAACTTTTGATTTTCATGTATATTTTTTAAGCCTGCTTTTTTTGATTATTTGATTAACGATACATAACTAATGTGACTTAGTCCGAAGCTAGAGACCTAAAAAAAAGTTGTCAGTGAAATACTGCTTTATCGGTTTTTCTTTCACAGATTTAACCATGAGTAACAACTCAAATCGTTCTGCTGGACTCAACCAAAAAATGGGTAAATTTCTGTTATTTATAAGAATGTGTGTACTTGTGCTCTGTTGAACTGTCAAAAGCAATTCATAGATGAAATGTCGATCGTCTCATAATCATTCTCAAAACAGCTGGGATGTCATTCAATGATAAAGAAAACAAGCCCAACCAACAAGCAGCTAGCATCGGATGGCAGAATGTGAGCACATCCTGGAATAATAACAGGAACAATACATCCCGTCACGGTAATCAGAGACCAAGTCAGCCTGGAAACTATGCTGGTCATAATCGACCTAATGCTCAACAAAACCCTGGACACAATCAAAGTTGGCAACAAAATCCTGGTAGACCAACTGGGACCGGTGGCTGGGGAAGCTCGCAACAAAACGCACCCGTAGAAAACACCCAAACTTGGGAAAGTGCACCTCTTCCTGTCACCAGAGCAGCACCTAGCAATGCTGGCTGGGAAAACACGAAACCACCTGCACAAACGAATACTAAGCAAGGATGGGAAAGTACACAGCCTAATAAACCTGCAGCCCCAGCGCCCAGCAATGATGGCTGGAGTAGCGCAAAGCCAGCAGCACCTAGCAATAGTGGGTGGGGAAATGCAGAGCCTAGCAAACCAGCAGCTCCAGCACCCAGCAATGATGGTTGGAGTAGCGCAAAGCCAGCAGCACCTAGCAATAGTGGATGGGGAAGTGCACAGGCGAGTAAGCCAGCAGCACAAGCACCCAGAAATGATGGTTGGAATAGTGTAAAGCCAACTGCACCTAACAATAGTGGGTGGGGAAGTGCACAGACAACAGCTGCAGCACCCAGTAATGATGGCTGGAGTAATGTAAAGTCAAACGCACGGTCCAGCAAACCCGCGGCAACAGCACCCAGCAATGATAGCTGGAATACTCCAAAACCTGTCACAACATCTGATGGATGGGGAGGATCATCCAAAACTACTACTACCGAAACTGATAGGTAAATATACGATTTTTACATTTAGGCCGTTTGGCTGCTGTCCTCGCTTTTTTTATCTGTATGTTTATATATATATATATATATTTTAAACCCATATTAGATGGGCAACCCAACCTTCTTCTAATTCTGGCGGCGGTAACGAGTGGGGAGAAAAATCTCTTGCTGATATGTGGCCCAAGTCAATGGTAGATGACAAGACTGCAGCAAAGGAGAAGCTGGAGAAGCAACGCATAGAGGATGGTCGTGGTTACTGGGAAAATGGCGTTCACGTCCTTGCTGCTCCTAATCCTGAATTGGAGATCAAGTTGTTTGGTACTCCCGAAGCCACAGAAGTGACACACACTGGTATAAATTTCGAAAAGTACGCAGATATTCCTGTGGAAGTTAAGGGTGTCGATGTACCAGAAGGTTTAAAGGAGGTAAGTCTTGAAAATACACTTCTTTTTTTTACTACTGAATAGAGAGATAAAGAAGCAAAGAGAATGTAGCTAATGTGAAAAAATATCAACCTTATATACATATATATTCGATGCATTGATTTCCCTTTAGTTCACCACACCTCCCGTCGATAAACACTTGTTTGACAACATTAAACGTGCTCGTTATACAACACCAACACCAGTACAAAAACATTCTATTCCAATTGTCATGGGTGGTCGTGACTTGATGGCCTGCGCTCAGACAGGTTCTGGAAAGACTGGTGGTTTCTTATTTCCTATTCTTTCGGCCATGTTCCAAGAAGGCCCTAGAGATCCCCCTAAAGGCGCATCTGACAGCTACATGTCCAGAAAGGCTTACCCTAGCGCTCTTATTCTTGCTCCTACACGTGAATTGACGTCGCAGATTTACGAAGAAGCCAGAAAATTTGCTTACAGATCCTACGTACGTCCGTGTGTTGTATACGGTGGTGCCGACATCAGTGCCCAAATTAGACAAATTGGTCGTGGATGTGATATTCTGGTAGCTACTCCTGGTCGCCTTGTCGATCTAATGGAACGTAAACGCATTTCACTGGCCAACGTTCGTTACCTTATTTTGGATGAAGCCGATCGCATGCTTGACATGGGTTTTGAGCCCCAGATTAGACGTATTGTCGAAGGCGAAGATATGCCTGGTGTCCAAGGACGACAGACTCTTCTATTTTCGGCAACTTTCCCTCAAAATATTCAACATCTTGCCAGAGATTTCTTAAAAGAGTATGTCTTCCTTTCTGTAGGCCGTGTAGGTGCAACTTCCGAAAACATTACCCAAAAAATCCTGTAAGTATTGATATGCTTAAAAAATATGAAATATTCTATGACTTACATTTTTTCGATATATGTATATAACAGGCTTGTGGAGAATGATGATAAACGTGTAAAGCTTCTCGAAGTTCTTCGTCAGCACAAAGAAAAGGGGTTGACTCTTGTTTTCACAGAAACCAAACGAACCGCTGATTCGCTTTGTGAATACTTGACATTTGAGAACCTTCCTGCTACAGCCATTCATGGGGACCGTACCCAGTCTGAAAGAGAAGCAGCATTGGATGATTTCAGAACTGGAAGACGCCCTATATTGGTTGCTACCGCAGTCGCTGCTCGAGGCCTGGATATTCCGAATGTTGTTCATGTAATTTCGTTTGATCTGCCAAACGAGATCGATGACTATGTTCACAGAATTGGCCGTACTGGCCGTGCTGGAAATACCGGTATCGCTACCGCATTCTTCACCCGCTACAACAGAAACATTGCACCTGAAATGGTCAAACTTCTGAAGGAAGCTAAGCAAGAGGTACCTTCATGGCTGGAAACTATGCAGCCGGACCCTAACTTCGTGGCATCTGGAGGCCGAGGAAGAGGTCGCGGTGGCCCAGGAGGTGGATTCCCAAGACGTAACAGAGATGATGATATTGGACCCCGTTTTTCAAATGTTATCTTTAGATAGATTTGTTGCGTTTGGCATGTACAAACTAAACTATTATCAGCTTCAGATCTTTATATCCTACATCTATGCGTGTGTATATGTATATATAAAATAATAGTAGGGACTTTTTCCATTCTTTGACTTTGCAACACAAAAAAGGAAAAATACATAAAATATAAGGCTATTATTTCTTAGTACTATTAATGATTCAAATTCCTTGAGAGTATTAAGAAGAAAAATGCTGAGTTAATATAGAATTTGAAGCATATTTGATATAGCATGCATATGTTTCAATAAAGCAATACTTTGTTATAGACAATAGAAGAGAAAAAAAAAACCAAAATGAAAGTTGCTTTTATTAATTATAAAAAATATTTTATATTTAATTTGCCTCGGCCTCCAAGACAGTACCACGCTTGATCTTACCCCAACCGATAAGACTATATATATATAATTTTAAAAAAAGAATATTACAAGAGGATCGATCAGTAAACAAACACACACACACACACACACATATATATATAGAAATAAATAAATAATGCTTAATACTAAATACTAAATTAATTATATTTGAATGCTTACCGCCAGTGTCTCTCGATCTTTCTGGAAATTGCGACCTTGTCACCAACCTCAGTACATGTGGGACCGGTCAAGACAATCTTGGCAAGATCAGCCTTAACACCAACAACACGGCCACCGGTGGAGACTGAACCAATGTTAACCAGGAGCAATTCACCCTTGGTGAGCTTGGCAACCTTGGCCTGCTTCTTGTCATCAGTCTTTACACCCAAAAGACGGCGCAACAAGAAGTAAGAGATCTCAAGCTCAGTGTAAATTGAAGGAAGAGTTCCGGGGAAACCAAGAACTTGACCGACAAGACGATCACCACGGCAGAGTGTGGGATCCATCTGGGTACCAACACCTTTTTTAAAATAATCATAAGCAATAGAGATTAATTAAACTGGAGTCCAACCCAATCTAGCTAATGTACTCTTATTATTATTATTCTCTAGAAACCTTACCGATCAAACCACCGGGAACGGCAAATTCGAGCTTGTTTGTTTCTGCAGCAAGAGTCAAGATCTTGGAAAGAATAGGTCTTGCTCTGATCTTGCCTTCTTGATCCTTGATAATTACGCCAGGGCGCACCTCAATCTCATCTCCAATCTTCAAAACACCCTTTAAAATTGATCCACCTGCAACACCACCCTGGAGATGGTTAACATCAGCACCTGGCTTGTTAATATCGAAAGAACGAATGACAATAAGACGGGGAACAGCAGTGAAGTCACGGACAGGTACGGGAATCTTCTTGGTAATATATTCGTTGATGGCGTCAATGTTATACTTGAGCTGAGCAGAGATGGGGATAATTGGTGCGCCGTCAGCAACGGTACCCTTAACGAATGCAAGAATATCTTCATGCTGTTCCTGTGCAGCCTTTTCCTTGACAAGATCAACCTTGTTCTGCAAGATAATGACATGCTTTAACTTCATGATCTCAATAGCAGCCAAATGCTCTGAGGTCTGGGGTTGAGGGCAAGATTCGTTTCCGGCAATCAACAAAAGTGCTGCGTCCATGACAGCGGCACCGGACAACATGGTAGTCATGAGAATGTCGTGACCTGGGCAATCGACAAATGAAACGTGTCTGACCAACTTCATCTTACTACCGCAACCAACACGTTCACACATAGGATGATCCTCCTTGGAGGAGCCATATGATTTGTAACATCCAGGGCGAGGGCATGCTTCGTTCTCACATTTGTAGATCTTTGCGTTTGCGTAACCAAGCTTAATGGTAATATTTCTTTCCATCTCATTCTTGAAACGAACGGTCTATAATAAAGCCACACATGTCAGACTTTTACTCTCTCTCTCTCCTTTTACTCTCTCTTTTTTCTCGAGATTTAATTAATTTATTTAGTTGATTTCTATATTTTTATATATTACCTGAACACCAGAAATGGCCTTGACAACAGTAGATTTACCGTGGGCTACATGACCAATGGTACCTACAATTTGTACAATTGTTAGTGTATATTCCAACAGAGATTAACCATCTTCTATAATTTCTCGGAGCTCATCCTTATTCGTTTAATAAATCGTCTACAATTCTCTCTCTTCTTTTTGGTTTATTTGTTTGATCCCTTGTAGGGGTTTTTTTATCGTCCTCTTTGAATTTCATTTTCCTTAATTGTGAATATTCTTACCAATGTTGATTGTGGCTTGCTTGGAAATTACTTCAGGTGATAATGGGGTGAGTTTTGAGGTGTCGATTTTGACATTTTCGGCGGCAATTTCTGATCCACTCATGGCTATTTTATAAAAGTAACAGTGGCAAAAAAGAAGAGAGAGAAAAAGACACGGAGACAGAAGCACACAAGGTTGTTTAGTGAGACTGTTACGATCAAAGATGTGTGTGTGTGTGTTTGGAGGAATGTGTTGGATCGATTAACTCACTTTTTAAAAAAAATATGTTCTAGAATGTATTTAATGTTGTTGAATATAAATATAATTATAATTATACTAAGCTGTGTACACCTTCAGCTTTTTTTAGTATTATTTTATCGTCTCTACTGCTTCTGCCAAAGAGCTTAGGACACTTAGAAAACACAAGTAGACAAAAAAAAGTTCGCAAGTCACGTGAATATTCTTAATAGCTGTGACGTGTCATTGAAGAACATAAAGAACATCTGTAAATGAAGCTCAGGATATGTCTTGCTGATCAATTAAAAAAAAGATATATATATAACGTATATAGCTTTTTCTTTTTGGGGTTTCCCGTAGAGGTATTGGTAGAATGTGCATGCATTATATACTTAAATGCTTATATTGAAGGGATAAAGGGGAAGGATATATATACGTATATGTATATATATGTACATGTATGAATATTCTGTTAAAAATTGAATGATATTGACACATATATATCTTACATAAATTTGGTGGATTTCATCGACTTTAAGATATTGTAATATCAGAATAATCTTTATTCAAAATTGATTATGTATGATGAATATTCTTATAATTAAATTAAATAAATTAGATGTTCCATATATATATATATAACAAAAGATACGCTTCTATTGGTACTACAGAAGGCATTTTATTCTATGAAAACAAAACGACAAAAAAGAAACAAAAGCAAAATAAAAGGACAAAGTAATTTAATAACCAAGGAATAAATAAATAAGAAAAAGAATCTTGACCAAAGTTATACTTCATTAGACTGAGTTGTGTTCAGTTTGAACAAATCCCAGTATCTGGTAAGTTTCAATTTCCTTACTTCCACTCTATTGTTGACTTGGGGTTGTCCAAGGCGTGGGATGTATTATAAATATAAGTTTGTGTGCGTACGTGCGTTCGTGCGTGCGTTCGTGCATATTAGGCTGTGACACACTAGCTTATATATAGTAAGAATAAATAACAAATATTGTACCTTTTTTTTGGTTGTTTTTTTTTGTTTTGTTTTTTTAAAAAGAAAACTAAAAAAAAAGGTAAAATAAATAATAGTAATAGTAATAGTAATAATAGTAGGAGGGGGATTTGATCGTGTTGTGGATTGGGATTTGTATATTACATTAACGATTTTTAGGTATTAAAGAGTACTTTTTTTTTATGTGTATAATGTGTAATGTGTAATGTGTATTATATTTCATGTCTCTCTTCGTTTGGATCGTACATCGTTGCTTGTGTGCGATGAAGGATGTAGAGAGGTCATGTTGGTCGTTGATGTATTGTGATCTTGTAATTCGTATGAATCTTTTGGTGTAGACTGGGATGCAGAATAAGGTATAGAGTACAACGCATGGGATGGTGAGGTGGGGTTTTCGGAGTCGGAGGAGTATGAAGTGCGTCTGGTTTTCTTAGATGGCATGGTGTGGGTATAAACCAGACTGGAGCGTGCAATTGGTTTAGAAAAAAGACCGAGACTTATAGAACGCTGCAAGTTTTCATGAAGTCGCTCCATAGTCAACACAGCATCTTTTTGGGGATGGTTTGAAGCATCTCGCTGTTGAATGTGATATTCTTCCATGTCAGGAAGATTGGAGGATGTGTCTTCCCATTGGATCTTTGAGTAACTGTTTGGGTTTTCAGGCATGAGCATGAGTCGGTTCAGTAGATCTTGTGGCGCAGGTGCTATACAGACAGTAGGAAACACACCCTTGCGACCAGATGTGATATTAAACCCAAGTGCCCATCCATCGTCAAATGACAGTGCAAGGCACACGATATCTCCGATCGAGAGTGACAATTCATCATCCACCTGAGGAGGATAGGGATGAACAACAATATGAAAGGCGTTGAGTGTCAAAGGTTGAACAGGAGAGATCGTGCTTCGCTCCTCCATTGGTGGCATATTGTGGATTGGTAGATCTGGCGGGACAACCCCGGCTGATGCACTATGAACCAGTGCTTGTTGGCTGGTCGATACATCTTCACGGCGCTCCAGAGAATGGTCGGGTCCTAATTCAGGGCTGGAAAAGTGTGAGGGTGTGCGTCGTTTTCGGATACACAGGTATAATAAGCTGGCCAGTACAATCAGACTAAATACCACGCACCCAACCGCAATTCCTGCAATTGCACCTGGGGCAAGTGGATGTTTGCATCCATGGACTGCTGCACAACACGTGTCGGATCGGTGGTTGGTGCAGTAATGACAGGCCCCGGGAACATTACCTTGAAAACCTACAGATAGCCTTTGGTGCATAAGTATTTACTACTACTACTACTACTACTACTACTACTACTACTAGTACTCGGTTTAATAGATAATATATATATTATAAAAATTCATTGTTTCTAATAAAGATTCGGCGCATTTTTTTATTATGATTATTACCGCAATTTTCTGGCTCATTAGCTATTCCAGAAACACAGTTGGTGTCTCCGGTTCCATTGAACCCTTGCCACGAAACGCATTGTAGACTGAGGCTTGCGAGAGTGGTATTACGCTGAAGAGAAGACGAGCATACTGCTGGATCGTTTGTAATCTCCTTGATACTGTCGACCCAATCATCGCACGTTTGCTGGCAGAGGGGAGGTGGAATAAGGTTGTGTTGGTAGTTACAGGGAAGAGAGTCTTCGGAGTCCTGGATCATCAGGGCGCACAGGCGGGAGAGGGAGTAGCGCGCATAAGGGACAGTCGGATTATAGTTGGAGCTAAGGCAGCCGAGGGGAAAGAGATAATTACTTGTCGAGTTTACATAGTTAAAGAGGCTTTGGTCGAAGGATTCTGTCGTTGTCGCATTTCCTATGAATGAGTATTGGGTCGACAGTCCTGGTAGTCCAACATAGAACTGTTGAAACGCTGGACAGGCACGGGAGCCTTGCAATAATACACACCCACTGTCGTCAGCCAGGATTGATTGAAGAAAGACTATGAGAATTATAAGCGAGAATGTGACAATGATCATTGCACGTTGATGATTTGTATCGAGATCTACTTTCTTTGTTCAAAGTGAATCAGATTATTAAAGAGATTGACGTCAATGAGAGGATTAAGTCAAGAAAATCCTCGAGCATGCCGTCTTCTTTATAGAAAAAGAAGAGTGACAGCCTAGAAAGGAATAAGATAAAGGAAGAAAAAGGGAAGGAAGAGAGAGAGAGATAAAGAAAGAAAACTTGCCACAATTTTTAGCAAGTCTTGGTGTGTGGGTGTGTAGTGTATGAGAAGAGGGGTTGGGGTGGGGGGAGGGGAGTGGGATGATGAAGGGAGGGGGGTTTTAAAAGCCAAAAAAAAGGAACCTTTCCACCAAAACAAGAAAATAAAATAAAAAGAAAACTAAAGGATCATCATCCCCTTTTAGCTTTGACCTTGTTTCCACTTTGCTTGTTCTCTACCTCTCCAAGAACAAGCCACTGGCAACGCTAAAACATGCTTGCCCCTCTTTTGGTGGTCTTGGCTTTAGTCTGTATTACATTCTCAATCAAGCAAAAAAAAACAAAAGCGAAAACGAAGAAAACGAAACTCAAACAGTATTAGAAGAATCCTAATTTTGACAGAAATCTAAACGGGTTAATTGTTATCACTGCACAATGATTATGCTCTATGTGTAAATATGCATAATATATATATATCTCGAGAATTAAGAACTTGAGATATTGCCTCTTATTATTATTATTATTTTAGTGTATATAATTGATTACTCTTTTTTCTTTTAATTTTTTATATTCTATATCTCAATCGCATTAAAGAGCAAGGCAACTAAAGGCTGAAGAACCCTGTCAACTAGTTAAATATCTTGCAGAATTTCGGTAAGTTTTTTTCTTTGTTATTGTTTTTATTGCTGATAAAATTTTGGCGTTTGTCTTGGTTGCTTGGTTACTTGGTTGCTTAGTTACTTGTTTGCTTATTTGTTTGTTTGGTTTGCACTTCTTTAAAACACTAATTTAGAGTGAAAATCGTTATTTTTGTTTTGGTCGTTTTAGTACAACTACGATCTAAATAATAAACGCCACTGCGTAGTTAAACTTGCAATATATGTCTGATGAAGGGTGTTGCCATATATTTCGATATTGATGCTCATCTAGTCCATAATATCTATATATATAATGTATACATAGATACAAACATACAAGCACACATACGCACATACGTACATACTTACATACGCACATCAATGTTTTTGTAGCTCATACTTAGACTTTATTTAGTTGAATGTCTGTTATAAATCCGCAATGATCAGTTGGATCTGCATGATGAGACAAAGATAACCACAAATCTGTAGTATTCCTAGAGAATAGTCTATCAAAGTATTTCTTTTATTTATTTAGCTATAACGGTTTTTTATGAATATTCACTATCACTCACTCCTTCATTAAATAATCCACTCCTTCAATCTCCAACGAGCAAGAAAAGAAAGGAAATGGAAAAAATACAAAGACTTTAATGTGAAGTCAAACAATAGTCATTTTGGATACATTTAAAGGGGCTATACTGCTCCAAAAACGACTCGTCTAAACAACCCCTCTTTCACATGTATCTTTGTTATTGTTGTTTTTATTAGATAACCCCTATACATAAAGAGGTATCAATTCCTAGTCCGTTAATATTCAATTAAGGTCTGATTAATTTGTAATAAAAATTGACAGATACCCTTTAGGTTTTCTTGACATTTTTTTTTACTTGTTCCCAATGAAACAAAAGATATTAAATACTTGATTGTGTGTTGCTAGGTTATAAAGAGCTGATTTTAATGGATAAAGACAACAAAGATCAAGCATTATATATGTAGATATGCACAAAATATATATAATACCAAGAGACCAATCATAATATATATGTTTCTTTTAAAAAAATACGGTTTAATTGTCCTTTATTGTTCTCAATGATTTTCTCTTTATTTATTTCTTTCTTTCTTTATTTATCCATTAATTCATTTTTATACACTTAGACATCGATAACTCTGCTCAACTTCTGTACTCTATTAAGTAGCAAATCTCCCTGCTTCACTACTGTCTGGTATTGCGCATTCTTTGCGTCAGGGCGGTTGGTCTCGATCACACCATTAACCTTATCGATCACACAGTTCAAACGACCGGCAGCGACAAACTTGTACAGCTCACTACAAATACCATCACAAACCCCCCAAAAATAAATGAATAAATAGATTAAATTAATAAAGTTACAAATTTATATACATTCAAAAGCTTCATTTCATCCATAAATCACATCACATTACGTCACATATTTCACAACTTATAATATTTGTTACTGTTGTTGTAAACTTACCGATCAATAAAGTCCTCAGATACACCAAATGCCTGAGCCATGCTTGCCAAGGTCAATGAACGGTAACTTTCAAGAAGCTGGGCATAAGCAACAATACGCATCTCGCGTGTGTAATAACGCATGTGAGCGTAAAGGTAACGGGATGTACGTAAATGAGTTTCTTCCACATTGGCTAATAACAATTCCAAAGTCAGAGATACACATATAAACTTTCACGTCCTTTTTTTTTCTGTCCGCACACTCATTACCGATATCACTATCACTACCACTACCACTACCACTACCACTACCACTACCACTAGTACTACTCTTATTATTATCATGCTCACCAAGAGCGCGGAAAAAGTCTGAGTAATTGCAGTTGTAAAGACTGGTCATGAAATCTTCCAGATAAGGAATATCTGAAATCACCTCAAGAATCTCGGGTGCATCTAAAACCTACAATTGTTCTCCTCTTAATAAATATATACATTCCTCTTCCTCGTTATCCTTCTCTTTCTGGACTTTATCTTTCTTGTTGCCTTTCCACAAATGTATATATACACCAGTTGATCTCCATACCTTCTTTTTAATATCTACACGCTGCATGCTAATGACACTAGTGAGAACAGCATACTTGACAAAGTCTTGATAAGACATCATCTCAGTGCTAGTAAATGTGCTGAGAGTGTCAATAAAAAGACTAGCAGCTCCCTTGAAGTCACGGATCGACATGAGATAAACACCCTCATAAGCCTTGAGACGGTTACGTCTATCCCAATCACCACCTTGCTCAATCAATTCCTTGAGTTTATCCAACTTGGAGCGTACAAGGTTATAGTCATCAAAGAAAAATCCAATTCTAACGATAGCAAAGACAATATCGATACGAGTACCCAAGGTAATGGATTTGTTCAAAAGATTGTTGTAGCCTGTGAGAGCACTTTCCTATCCACACTTAACATCAGTATCCTCCTCTTTCTCTCTCTTATATATATATATATATAGCCTAGAAAATACCTTGTCACCAATACTAGAATAATAATCAGCCTTTCCCAACAAAGCTTCATTGATTTCAGTTTCTCCTTGATTCTGTTCTGCATCCACAACCTTTTCGTCGAACTTCTTGAGTTCTTCCTTGTTGGCAGCCTCCATACGAGTGTATAGTTGCTGATCAAAAGGGATCTTGAACTCTTCTACAATGAACTTGTAAAAAGGGGCCATGTCTAACATGACAGAAACGAATAACTCCATCAGTCCCCCTTTCTTTTCCCTTTCTTCCTTTGGATGAGTAAATAATAAGCTAATAACGCACTCTTTTGCTCGATTTCCTTGAGAAGTTCGTTCTTTGCATTCTGACGTTGTTCAACTGGTCCCTGGTTGACGATGAAACGATGGTGCTGGTAAAATTATAAATACATAAAAAGAAAGAAGTTACAAAAAAAAGTAACAGTTGTTGTTGATGATGTAAGTGCATGTATTTTTGGTGAGTTAAACAAGGCATAATAAGTTTTTTGGGTTTGAATAGAATGCAAGCTTACTGCCAGGTACAGATCGGGGATCTTCTGGAGTGTGTTGTCTTGAGCGGGGATGGACATTTTGAAAGGTGTGGATGAGTTCCAAGAAGGAGTTATTCCGCATACGCGTTTTGATGGATAGGGTTCTTGCTACGTAATGGGATAATGACGCGGCTTCGATTTTGAGGGACCGCCAATGTGCTTTTTGTAGAAACCCAATACACATTACATTTATATATAAAAATTGGTATAAAATAAAGTTTTGTTCATGCATAAACATTGGTGTGAATTAAGTACATTTAACTTCATCGATCCCAATGATTACAATTGTGATTTTCTTGCATTAAATTCCAAAAGGAATATATATAAATATTCTTTATTGGTTACAGTATAATGTAGTAAAGCACCGTTTTGACAAGGTTTGAATTACAAAACTAATTCATAGGGCGGAAGTTTTTTTTTGTAAAATGTTGAATTAAAATTGAAAAGCATTTGAATCTGCTTGGTACTTTTTTTTTGTCTACCTTGCTAATCTAATTATAATCCAAGTGATTAGTTTATTTGAACTTAACATTATATGCATATCTCTTAACAAATGACCAATAAGTTTATATATCATAATTTAATCTTTAATTAATATTATAATTAACATTATTGGTAGACATATCTAATTATCTATAGCTTACATGTAATTCTAGCAGCAATATACGGCTCTGTGACTAAATTCCATTTGCTAATAGTTGTATTCTGTTATATATTTATATCACAGAAGTATACTTGTTACTATCGACTATTTATTTATATTATCTGACTTCTGCATTACCATTTTACTTGTTATCAACCAGACAATGGCTGTTTTTTTTGTTTTTATTTACTATATAGCCATTTAGTTTACAAGATAAATTGAGAGCAAGGCATTTCAACCAAAGAAAACCAAAAAAAATAGTTCAACCCCTCCCCTCCCTTCACCGCAATTCTTACATATACATATATATATTATATTTTACTACACAGGCTTAAACTCAAAAGTTTCAGACTTCCCAATGCTTGGTAGCTACAGAGTCTGTGAGAGTAACATTTTCCACACGCTTATTAACAAAGGTGGGTACTTGAGGAGCTGGGGGAAGAAGAGCGCTGATTTGTGCAATGATGTCTGGTGTGACCCATTCGTTTTGAGGGAGATCAACAAAAAACTTGACAAGCATGTGTCCCTGAATGTGGTGGGAATTATAAACAGGCATACCTTGATTAGGTATAACCTTGACACAATCGGGTCGCATTGCCTCTCCAGGAGACAGATTTGCCAGCAAGACGCGATCGTCCAAGTGTGGGATAGCAATCTGGCCACCCGAGAGAGCCGTGACAAGATCAATGTGGGCTTCATAAACCAGGTTATCAGCCAGACGTTTGAACCGATGATGGGGTATTTCTTGGATAACAGCAATGATTTCATTGGGAATCACGTCACGATATTCATCTTTTTCTTGTTGTTGTTGTGGGCAGTTGTGTAGACTCTGTAACGGAATGGTTATTTTTTGTTTGTCACGCACACCTTTTGCAATCTTCGCGTCAAGGAACATGTGCTTGGTTATTGTTTTCTTTCCGACGCATTGGGCACAATTGGTTCGTTCTACATGTTCACCCACGCCGTGACAGTCGCCACATGAAAGATCAATTTGTTTTGTTGTGGAACCTGACTTGTACTTAAAATATCGGACACCACATCCATTACAGCTCTGACATGTCTTACTGACCAGACTATCTTGTATAGCCTCGCCCGTGCCGCGACATCCAGGGCAGAAAATGTGTCTCTGCAAAGACAGCTTTGAGGTCTTTCCGGTGTAGATATCTTCGAGGGTTAGTTTTATTGAGCAAGACAGTACTTTGTCGTGTTGGCTAGACAGGCGGCTGGATCGGCGACTTGAGTTGGCAGCAGTTTTACTTGTGGTGCCAAATATTACATCAGAAAAAAATTGGGGGAACATGTACTTGTTTACGTTCAAAATTGCTTTTGCCTTTGCTTTTGCCTTTGCTTTTGCTTTTGCGCTCGAGTTTTTTGCATTGTGAATCTGATGGTTGTTATCTTTGAATTGGTCAAGTGATTGCTAATGCAGAATGAGGCAAAATAATTCTCTAGTGCAAAAACTGAAGAAGTTTGTGTTTGTGTATAAAAAAAGAAAAAGAAAGGAGGGGAAAGAGAGGGAGGAAGGGCGCAGGAAGAGAGAAAGAGAGAAAGAGAGCATACCTTTTGATTATTAGTCAGTTGTTGGGTATTATCTGGAATATAAATTGACATGGTTACTTTGTAGCTGCACAATTGTATATTCTACGTGTATCGATTCAAGGGGGAGGAAAGGGAGAAAAAACTGTGCAAATACGTTATCTCGTACATATTATATATATATGATCTACAGGTTCTATGCTACTATGATAGCTCAATGACGCAGCCCTATTTTAAGGGACTGCTGCATACATAATCTGTACGTGAAATCCAACATCAAGAATACACTTGTATTTTCTTTATAATATATATAAGTCAAATTAAAGATGACTTGTAGTACTTGGATCAAATTGAATTGAGTAATTCAGTTAAGAAACACACTACCGATACGAGGTGTACAAAGGGAAGGATCATGCTAATAGGAATGGAACATACATATTGAACTGAATTGAACATCTTCTTTGAACACTTCTTTAAATAACAACAAGATGCCTATACTATTCTTCTTTCTTTTTATAGTGATTTTTGTTTAGTATTTGTATTATATATATAACATAATATATTGTCTAATTCTCATTTTCTCTTTGCTTCTTCTTCTGTTGCTGTTGCTATGCAGCGAGGGAGATATAGTTATAAAGCTAAAGATACAGACATACATTCAGTGTATGAGTGTGTAAGTAGGAACGTTTTTTTTTTGGTCTGCCTTTCTGATTTTTGGCATCTTTATTATTTCTTTTTGGGAGTTGTTTCTTTCCTTTATTTCTTTATTTCTTTGTCTCTTTCTTTGTTTCTTTCATTCTTTCTTTCTTTGGAGGGTGAGGGGGATGCTGCTACTTCTTTATTTTATATATATATATATTTTAGTTTTTCTTCTTCTTTACTGCTGAGCGCACTGGACACCAGGGCCACCTCTCTGGTCTTCGTCTTCGTCTTCATAACCTCTCTGTGTGTTCTGGGTCTGGTAAGCCTCTGCATCAGCGAGGACAACTTCATCTACATGCTTGTCGCCAAAGTTGGGCATCTGAGGGCGGGAAGGAAGGATGGTATCGAGCTTGGCGATGACTTCGGGAGTGGCCCAGTTGGGCTGGGGGAACTCGACTGAGAACTTGACAAACATGTGTCCGTGGTGGTGGTGACGGTATGCGGGCATACCTTCGTTGGGGATGACCTTGACGCAATCAGGCTTGATGGCCTCTCCTGGCAAAACATTGACCAAGAGGACACGGTCGTCGAGGTGGGAGATGGCAAACTGACCACCGGCCAGGGCGGTCAAGAGATCGATGCGGGCCTCGTAGACCAGATCGTCGCCCTGACGCTTGAAGCGGGGATGGGGCTTTTCGTCAATGGCGATCAGGATATCACCGGGAATGACATTGGGGGCCTGGTCACCCTCTCCCTGGAAGGTGATCTTCTGTCCGTCACGCATACCCTTGTCGATGTGAACTTCGAGGATCTTGCGTTCGCTGATGATCTTCTTGCCGACACAGTGCTTGCAACGGTCGCGCTCGTTGACAATTTCACCCTCGCCACGGCAATCACCACAAGGTTGCTGCATCTGCTGGATCATTGGGCCCATCTGGCGCATGACGATGCGAACACCATTACCATTACAGCTGCGACAGGTCTGGACTGCGCCTTCCTTGCCGCCCTTGCCGTCACACTTGGGGCAAAGGATGTGCTTCTGGAGAGCAAGCTTGGAGGACTTGCCTGCATAAAGGTCTTCAAGGCTGACCTTGAGTTGGTGAACCATGTCCTTTCCGCGACGGGGGCCTGAGGGACGGCCACCACGACCGCCATGGCCTCCGCCACCACCAAATATACCGCCACCAAACAGCTGGGAGAACAGGTCTTCGGCATCCATACCGCCCATACCTGCACCCTGGCCATTGAGACCCTCTTCACCATACTGGTCGTACATCTGACGCTTCTCGCCGTCTGAGAGAATCTCGTATGCGTGAGAGATCTCCTTGAACTTATCACCAGCTCCGGGGTTCTTTTGTGTGCGTAGTAATAAGAGCAGTAACAGGTAGCAATAATAACATAATTGGATAAAGAAGTGTGTATTTGTTGGTTAATATTTCATTATGATAGTGATAGTGATAGTGATAGTAATAGTTTAGTCATCCATTTTCTATTTTCTATTTTTTATTTTATTTTTGCAAAACTGCGTAATACATTTTATATAGAAAATGTTGTATTTTAAAAAATAAAAGTAAAATAAAATTATTATTACCTTGTCAGGATGGTACTTCAAGGCAAGCTTGCGGTAGGCCTTCTTGAGTTCACCTTCGCTAACGTCAGGGGAGACGCCAAGGACATCGTAGAATTTGGTTTCACGGACCATGATGATGAATGAGTAAAGATGAGGGAGGGAGGGAGGTAGGGAGGGGTTAATAAAAAAAATTAAGACTGATGAGTAAAGGAAAAAAAATTATAATATAAAATAAAATAAAATAATTTATTTATATATATAATTTTTTTATTATAAGGGGGGTGAGTTATAGGCTGTGGACCATTTTATTAGGTAGGTTGGCGTTAGGGTTTTTGGATTGTGGGTGTGGACTACAAAATGATACTTATTCCGCTTCTGTGGTTGTTATTTTTTTTTTTTTTAATTTTTTTTCCAGGTACGGACAAATCAAAATACAAAAAATTTCATCGTTCTTTCCCGAACATTCTAAGCCATACTATGTTTTACTTTTGCTAAGCAATTTTTTTTTCTTAATTTTTTTTTGTATTGTATTGTGTTTGTAATAAATACGCCTAAAAAAAACCAACCTGAAACCAAATGTTCTGAAATCCACTCCACGCAACTACACATCTTTTTTTAATAACAGTAACCAATTAAACAAGCCAAAAAGGACTATTAGTGTTAGTATTAGTCTTTTGGTTTTCATAAAAATAATTAGGAAGAAGTTATTCAATGTCTTTCCCTCTTATTTTGTTTCAATTTCATTTTCATTTTTATTATTATTGTTGTTGTTATATATATCTTTTTTAGAAAAAAGCAAGTATGTAAATATATTTGTTTATATATAAAAATATATATGCGTTTGTGTGTATTGTTGTGTATTTGTATATTGTGAGAAAGATACCATTTTTTTTGGTTTTTTGGTTTTTTGGTCATAATTATTGATCCTGAGGTTGGAAGGGTTCGACCAACATCTTACTAAACTCTTTAATGTCTTCGGTTCCACGGACTTCCTTTGTCAGCAATGGCATGCGGATGATGTGGAAATCCTCATAGAGATCATAGATCTGGTCAAGGTACTTTTGCTGCATCTTGTATCGCACATTACAGTGCTCACAGTTTGATCCCTTCTTAGGGAACAACAACTGGTTGACAACAATGTTGTGAGTATCGATATGGTAAGATGTCAACTCCTGGATCATTCTCTCAGTCTCGTACAGTGACAAGAACTCGGAAATACAAACACAGACAAATGTGGTCTTGTTCTGTTACATAAATAAAATAAGATTAAACCTATACATACATTTATATTTCATTCACATTATTCACTTACTGGATCCTTGAATTGGTTGTTGACTTCAGTAATAACTGAACGCATCTCCTCTAGTTTGGAAAACATATCCTCTTGGTTTGCATTCAGACCCATCATACCAGACACCTTTATTTTGTGATAAAAAAAAACATGATTAATAGATCACAATCAACCACAATCATACCAATTAATCACAAGACAATACAGAACAATACAAGGTCAGACTAGAATAATCTAGACAAGTCAAGATTGTTCAAATTTGTTTACCTGTTGAAACATTGGTCCAAATCTACCACTAAGATTACTAATCTTTGCAAGAGCCTTTTCGAGCACAGTAGGGAAAGACAAGAATCGAAGGGTGTGACCAGTTGGGGCAGTGTCAAATACAACTACAGAGTAAGACATGGTCTTGACTTGTCTATAATAAAGTTATTGTTATTATTATCAGTAAATAATATAAAAGAAAGCTTTTCTTCCCAATACGATATACACACACAAATTATATATATATAAGCAAGTTCTTACTTCATAACTTCGGCAAAACCCATGGCTTCATCCACACCTGGGATAGCATAAGCTAGATCCTGAACCATTCCACCCATAGCATTACCCTGATCAGCTGTAAGCGCATAGTAAAATTATTAATTCCCGTACAAATGTTTTTATACATATATAAAGGTAACAATAAATAAATCCAAAGCTATAACTTGACTTGCATTGTTCAATCATCTCTTGAATACTAGAAGTAGGATCAATTTCCTAGAGATATACCAAACAATATTTAAATAGGTAAATAAATAAAGACATAAGAAAGAAGTATACACGTGTATAGTAGTATATAGAGTGAGACATATGCACACATCAATAAATTACACAAGTGCATATAAACTCCCTCCCCATACACAGACACATAATATATATGTATGTGTGTGTGTATGCATGCAAGTATATATGTACACTTTATACTCAAAATAATGTGTACACTCACCATGGCATACAAGTTTTCAAAGCCATTGACAAGGGTCGCTTCTTTAGAGAACTTTTGCCCAAAGGCATCTGACAGGTTGTGAGCAGGATCGGTTGAGATGAGCAAAACAGATTCGCGTACTTTGGCGAGTTGAACGGCCAATGAACACGATGTGGTGGTTTTGCCTATAAACCACAATTTTTTAAGTACATATATGTATGATATGACAAGTTCTTCTTTTTATCTTTATCTTTATCTTTATGTACATATACTTTATTTTATTTGCTTTTTTTGGGAGGTGTTCCCAATAATAATAATGACTCAAGGGAAAAAAATGTCTTACCAACACCACCCTTGCCACCTACAAAAATCCAGTTGAGCGATTCTTGGTCAAGGACATTCTTAAGAGTAGGCTCAAGAGGCTGGAAATCGTCATCCGAAATATCAGACATGATGATGAAGAATAAGAAGAAGAAAGAGTATTTGTCTCAAACGATGGCGGAGGTTGAATGAAATAAGGGTTTTTTATTTTATTTTATATAAATAAATAAAGTGAGATTAGAGTAAGTGAGTGAGTGAATGAACGAGTGAGTGAACGAGTTAAAATTGGGTGAGTGAGTGAGTAACTAGGCGAGCGAACAAGCGAACGAGGTGATAATGACGTGGCCAAGCACCGACCAAAAAAAAAGTAATACAAAAAAAGCAAAAAAAAATATGAGAAAATTAAAAGAGGATTATACTTTAAAGACATCTATTCACTTTATATATATATATATATACTCACAGGGACAATGTACACAATATTTTCTTATATACAATTATATATAATAAATATACGCGTGTATGAAATGCGAAATGTGTAATGTGTAATGTGAAATGTGCAATTATTATGCTTGTGTAAGTTGAGCTGAGAATCAAGAAAATTTTCAATTGGAAAAAAAAATGTATTGAATGCATGAAAATGCATGTAGACTAAAAAGATAGACCACGCTCACGTATAACACACATAGGCAATAACATGGGTTCACTGCACTTTTTTTTGCTATTGATTATTTGGACAGTAATTTGACATAAATATACATGTAATTATTGTATATTTCCAAAGATATTTCTGATTGAAATTAGTATATGCATATAATTGAGTGAGTAAGTGAGTGAGTGAGTGAATTTGTCTCCTAAGACGAGACTGTAATCTGAAAGTGATTTAAAAGTGTCCGAGTTGATTAAACAACTATTATTTGGGCCCAACGCTTTTCCTCTTGGGCACGACGTTTCTATAGAGTACGAGAAATATTATAAACACCGCTTTTCATCATGTACCAGACTCCTGGAAAGTGACTATGGTCCGGCCTTCTATGATAGTAAAGTATCGTAAAGCAAAAAAAAAGTTGTGCCCTGAAGAAATTAGAGCGTTACTTCTACCATTATAAATTAGCATTTATAAAAACGATGTTAACAATCGCTCGAGAGAAATCACTTCAACATGAGCACTATCAATAAAGAATCAATTTTTATCGGTGGAAATGAAAATTATCCCGTTCAGCAAAACCTTCCTACTACACAAACCAATGGCTATGTCAAAATGACTGTCAATTTCTAAAATGCAGGAGTATGCACTTGCTAACAACTTTACTCTTGCAACCAAAGATCATAAACCAACTCGAGCTTACTTAAAGTGCACCAGGGGGGTCACTATAGAAACACTTATAAGTTTGAAGTCTGCGATCGTCTAAAAATTCATCCTAGTTCGAAAACCGGATATCCTTACATTATAAAGATATCTTTCAAGAAAGGAATCAAAAGATATCTTCCTTTGAAAGCTAATAGCTATGTAGATAACTTCCATAATCATTCTCTTGATGATAAATGTTTGGAATTGACTCTGAAAAGCAGATTGTTGAGAGTTGCTACTGAATATGCCAATCAGATCTCTAAGCTTGTAGAGACAAATGCCAAAACTCGTGAGATCCAAAGTCCCGTCCCAGATGAAACAGAAGATAGTCGTAAGCTGTATAATAGCGATATCAACAACATCAGGACTGTATTTTCTCGAGTTTCTGCCCATGTTTCCCAGAATGCATTTACTAGACTTGTTAAGATGGTGAAAGGAAAAGGCTACTAGGTACATTATGATGTAAACGGGAATAATTGACTGTCGAAGGTCTTTTTTTACCAATAAAAATATTATGGAGAGAGCTCGTCGCTTCTCAGGAGTTATGGTGGTAAATGCTACGTACTCTACCAAAAGCTTGTCTATGGCACTGATTTTTGTGGAAGGTGTCCACAAGATCGGAGGATAAATCCTCAAATTTTTTCCAGTTTCCTTTGCCTGGGTCTATAATGAACAGCAAGGCACATATCTTTGGTTCCTCCATCATCTCAAGGTGGGGACAAGGTTCCTAGCACAGTTTTTGAGACATACAAGTGGGATGCACTGATGAGCGCTCTTGAAATTGTGTTCGCGAACAACAGTAAACTGCTCTGTTACTGGCACATGCTGAATAGGGTGGAAAAGGCTTTGTCAGGAAAAGTCGGTTTGGTACAGAAGAAAAAAAAAGTTGACATGATATATATCCAACATGATCGATAGCAAAACTAAGAAGGAGTTTTATTGGGCTCTGAATAAGCTCAGCGATGTTTTCGCTGGTTCCTAAGTAGACAATGGTAATGTGAACGCACCAGTTTCAGTATATTTTCATAACAGGTGAATTACATGCCAAGATAAGTGGGCGGGTCATCTTACTCAGAAGATAATATATTCTGAATGCACAACATTGCAAAGGGCGGAAAGTGCTCACTAAGCCTTAGAAAGAGGTTTGTAATAGCTTCTTTGGATTTCGCCTATGAAACTATTGCAAGGTATATCGAGAGGCTTGAAAGAGACAACCGAAATGTGGAGATCAGGGAATATATGACGGTTGACCCTTTTGTTGGACGAAATAAGTTTTTGGCAATGATGTTTGCGAAGCTGTCAAAGCGAGCATTACTGGTGATAGATCAAGAGATTTGACTGAATAGTGAAAGCAGTATTGTTTGTGAATGTATGAACAAGCCTCAGTATGGTCTACCTTCTCGTCATTATTTCCCTGATATAAGGGATCTGTATTTCTGATATTCCCGAAAGGTGGACTATTGATCTTTGCGTGGTAAAACCAAGGGATAATACTTTCCAAGAAAACATCTATCTTGATGAAAAACCAAAGGTGTGAATAAAGGGAATCATCAAACTTGAGGCAATATTTCGCTCTTTTGAGGGCAGCCAGCAAGTGATTAACCTCTTGAGTAAGATCAATAAGTTTACTTCTGAATTCGAAGGCAAAACTGGGCACCCTTCTATCAACTTTAAAGGTCCAGAAAAAAAAACAAGTATTCTGGCAGACGAAAGGGTAGTACACATCCAAGATACCTTCCGAAGGACTTTAGTCGAACAAATTGGAAACAGATCACTGTTTTGTCTAGCCATATATGTTAAAAAAACTAGAAATTAGAACATAATAAAGAACTAATATGTATTTTGAAATTCTAGGCCGGCATTAAGGCAATGGTCAGATTAAGAGCGATAACAAGGGCAGGAAAGCCTGTAATAAGCAAAAAGTACTAAGCAAAACAAAAACAAGCAAGATCCTCTTGCCTCAGGTAAGAACTATTTTTATTTTAAAGCGTAGTTGAATCTATTAGAATGAATCTTCTCTTTTATCTCCATGTATTTTTAGTCGATGCCACCAAAAACAAATCAACCAAAACAACAAAATAAAGGCCTCTTGGACAGGTAAGATGTGCTTTTACTTTACAATGTAATTAAATCTATGGAGAGAAAATATTGTCTTATATTTATATGCTTTTAGTTGATACCCCCAGAAAGATGGCTTTAAAATATCTGAAGCTGCTCAGTACGATTATTAATATGATGATCGCACCTCTATTGGCAAGAAGGTTAAATACTAGCCCAACTTTCCTGTATCTCATAAGATAGTAGAAAATGTCAAGGGTGGTTTTAACCCTACCACTGACGGGCGGTATTGTTTAGCACACCCGACTGTGCTCAAATAGCTACGGGCACATACAAACAATTTATCTGCGTCTACTCAGAGAACCCCAACGCCCCCTCTACATCTTTCCTTCCATTCACTCCCCTTAACAACAAAACAAAGCACAAAAAAATCTCTGATTTTTTAATAATGTTAACAGTAACCGCTGGGCAACAGTTTACCTTTCCCATAATATCTCGAGGAAATGGCCAACCATTCCAGAACCATTATTTTTAGGCTGTTCCAGGAACAAAATTCCTGATGACTTTGACAGCCACTGGAATAAGTTCAAACAATTTAATAAGCATTATTGCTTAAATTCCATAATATTTATCCTTTCTGAGCAATATGAGCCAATTGGTCTTACGCTAAGTTTCTTTTTTTACTTTTCTTTTATTTACATTATTCTTTTCATTATATTTTATTAGCTAGACAATATTCTTTTTCACCTTTATAAATCTTATCAATCTGTTACTTTGCGTCAACATAATCTATCTATCGCTCGTGAGTTAAATAATTCGTGGGAAGTACTTTACCCTACAAGTTACACATATATCCAGCAAGTTAAAAATCATAACTGCTGGATACCATTACACAAGTCGAACCAAGCTATCTCCAGATGTGTTATGTTATGCATTTGTACCTTTTTATTTGATCAATTCAAATGTTAGCTCTTTATAGCTTTGGATCCAAATGTTAAATACGTATATGTATGTGTGCTAAGAGTTTTTGTTGAATTGAAAAGGCTTGATCACGAGAAAACTGACATAAAATCCCAAAAACCTACATTTTTCAATAAAAGAAAATACTTTATTTGCTTGTAGAATCACTTTTTCTCATTTGTTTTTTATAAAACTTTCATTGAATTCATATCTTATCTAAATATATGATTTCTGTCTCAAATTAAAGCACAAATCGATTACTCACAAATCCTGATATTTATATTTATAAAAGCTTTTACTATCAATGAGCAAAATATTACATCAATAGTTTTCTTACACATTTATTATATCGCCACTTTTGGGACATGACCTTTTACCTCTCGAACACGACGTTTACAAATTATACAATTTATATATATTGCATATAGAAATAAGAGTACTACTCTTTTTTTTACTTAATTAATGAAAAAAGCACTTCTCTATTTAGTGTACAATAGAATTTATTGTTATATTTAAGTTATCTATCTTTTAATAAATTGATTTTACTTACAAAAACTACTTTGGATGGTTAGGGACAAGATAAAATTACGGGGTGCTGGACCACAAGTCACTTTTTATGAGACTAGTAAATGGTAAGAGTTGGAGATTAAATAAACGTAGTACTCCAGAGAAACGTCGTGCCCGAGAGGAAAGTGTCGGGCCCTAATAATTAGCGAACTAAATTATAATCGATTTTCACCAAATAATATCTGTGATTAAGCTATGTTACTAAGGGTGGTCGCCAATTAAGTCAGAATGCAAGTTAGCGCGACCAATAGTATGTAATAGCTATAAAATAATTAAAGCGATTTCTTTCAATAAGAAAAAAATATTTGCTATATGAGTTCAACTTGAAATTTTTGAGATTGAAAATATATAACCACTCATTATATTTAATGGTGATAAAAAAGAGATTTGGCATAAATTGTACAGTGGTCTCTCGATAATTTCGAGGGTCTGGCAGTTTCCCTTCTAAAAACAGGGCTAAATTTTCACGACTCTTTTTAATTTCACTTTCACAATAATTTTTGGCCCTGAATCCTCAACGAGAAAGAATATTAATCAATCAAGTTACGCTGATACTTAGCTGACAACTTCTTTTTTATTGTATATAAGAGTACTTCTAACAAAATATGCTGTGACACTCCCTCTACTTTCATCGGAAGATATATAATCCGCAAGTTAACTTCAAGGCAATTAGTCCCTGCCTTGGCCTTGAAATTATCAAGGGACCACTGTATCCTAATACCATCTGGGAAACCTCTATAAATCCATTTTTACATCTGTTTTTCTCACGTAGTGGTAACAAATTTAAGTAAAATATAGATATGAAAGCAAGTACTCCGGCCTATATAGCTGTACAATGTTTTCTGGTGGGTTTCTCGGCCTCTTCACTGGTGTGTTAGACTAAATATACAATTCTCTTAATTTTACATATAATTCATGTCCACCAAGTTTAATTAATCAAAATAAAAAATCCAGATATGTCCTTACCAAACCAGAAATTCGTGTTTAGCTTGCTTTTTAAAAATTAAGCAAAATTGTTGATTGGCTACAATATGTATCTCGCATTAACATACATATACTATGTATTTACAGATGTAATCGATTATTCAACATCTTGAAAGTTATTTGTGCTTAAGGGATATTCATTAAGCAAAAGCATAATAAAAACAGTCATAATATAGCTATATATATATATATATACTGTATTGTATTATTGAGAATATTACCCAATTTGCCAAATACTAAAAGTTTGGAAACCAAGTGTCTGTGTGATAAGTTTATTGCCTTTTGTAAACTATTATAGACTGACAAGTAGAGATATTAAGCTAAACGGTTGTAGAAGCAAAATAATAAGTTTTTGGAGCCTATAACTGTCTTCATCAAACTTTTCATGTCTATTACTATACATAAATCAATTACAAAGATACATTACATTGAAATGTGGTTAAAACGGAAAAACTAGCGTGTCAATTGAATCATGGAGGAATGGAACAGTGGGGACATATCTTATATATGCAGTACTAAAATAAAAAATAACCATAGATAATTCAATGGTAAGGATAATTGAAAAAATAGCGTACTAGATAAAATAGTCTCAAAAACATAGTCGGATAAAAGGTAACGTGATTAAAAGCTGCTTCTGTGCAGAAGAGGGAATTGCTTTTGGAGATTTATGGTTCTTTTAATTTCTTGCCTAAGCCAAATAAGTATACATATTGACTAAAAAAATGAGCTAATATATATAGTCATAGATGGCACACAATATTCTACCCAAAATGGTGCAATCAACAGCTTTAAAAACTGTAGTCAAATGTTTGCTATACATATTACAATTGGGTAAACTACAAACTCCACAGTTATGACTAGATTATAACATTGCTAATGAACCTGTCAGGGTCACTTTTCGTAAATGTAACACATGACAGGTACTTATATACTGAAAATTCCCTAAGTAATACCCAGCCATTAACAAAAAAAAAGTTCTTTAAAACAGAGAATCAAATTACTATATAAACAGCTATAATTTTCTTTCTTAAACAAACAACACTCTTAATATATATATTACCTTCTTGAAAGTTATTCGTTTAACTCAAAAGGCTTAAAGTTGACTATTATTAAGTAAGATAATTAAACTACTATCGTCTGAAGTATAAAATATAATATTTCAAGTCTAAAAGTACACACGGATAAGAAATACTGTAAGCGGAGAACCTGCTTAATGCTCAGAAGAAGATATGTAAAATGTATGTTAACTCAAATTAGACACCAACTTCTCTCACGTTAACTATTAGCCGTGTCTTTATATACTTTATCTTCATCTATATATAAAAACTATAAGTACCCTTTTATGACTCGGATTTAAAGTTTTTTTTTTAAAAATAAATAAATAAATAGAATAGAATTGGGTCTTAACACGAGTATATAGTTTTTATTCTTTTCATAGTTGAATACTTCTTTTTATCTCTCAATCTACTTGTGTTTGGTAGAATTTTACATTACAACATCTAATCTACAAATACCCTTTTATTAGATATGCTGTATAATCAGCTATTGCGCTATTTTTATTTTGCGTCAATAAGATTTGAAAATATTTTCAAGAAATATCCAAATTAATACAAGTATCCTTGTGTTTTTATCAAGTCAATTTCTTGTATACGGACAGTAATGCTGTTAGTATTACTACGACCTGAAAGAAATTTCTAGCAGTTTATACACCACCTTTATAATTTTAAATTTACTTATTTTGGTAATAAAAATAAGTTCGTGTAAGAGAGATGAAGAAACACGCCGCTTTAACCTTGCCGATAGTGTAAAAATATTGGGCTATTCTTAATACTACGACTACTGGTAACTCACGTTTTTTTTACTGACGAGTAATAACTTATGTTCGCGTTGTGCTGTATTGCATCTTGGTAGATAGTATTTTATAACAACACAAAGACATATATATATACTTGAAGAAAAGATAACGGGCTATTCAAAATCAAGTGCCTAAAGCAAGTAAATAAAAATAGATTTTTACTTCCTTACTTGTACACAAGATGTGGGTCTGTCCCCACTGCGTTTCAAACAGAAATATTATAGGAAAATTTTTATGGGTAGCCAATAGTGTTTAAGTGCTAGCAGCGACATCAGAAGTAATATTTAAAGGCTCCTCTTTGTTCACAAATACTTCTTCTAAGATATATATATATATGTACTACAATTATATCACCATACTCCTTGTAATAAAACCCTCGGGGTGGTTTGCTAGTTTTGATTTGTAAATTTTAATAATAATCACAAATTCACACTCATATCAATATAATATATACCTATATATATATACAAGGTGTAAACCATTATCACAAATACAAATACACAATATAGCATAATATTTATTTTCTATTTGTCTATTTAGATTCAATTTTGGAATCTTAAATCTTGTGTGAAATCAATAAAGCAAATAAAAACACGCACCCCCTTTATTACCATAGCAGTGAGAACATAGATCTGGTTTAAAAAAAGAAAAGAAAAGTTGACATGTAGGGTACTATCTAAGTTTTCTTCCTCGTCTTCTTTTTCTTTTTATAAAGTTTAAACTAATATACAAATCTGGGTTTGTGGCGTTATACTGACCACTCTACAAATGTTAGTATCGAATAAGAAACAGTTGTTAGTCTCGTAAAACACCAAATAATGATTCTATAGAGAATAAAGAGTGCTGTCATTTTTTTATTTTGAATAAGTTCCATGCTTTTTGTTACCGCTTCTGCTTTCTCTTGCTTAGATTTGTGAAATATGTGTGTTGAGCCGAAAAGAGTAAACACAGGCCTGGGTATGATGCTTGATACAAGGTTCCTCAAGAGTATCCGATGTATACAATATGTATACATATAGGGATATATCATATATGTCATGAGAGTTATAATAATAATAATATATAATATAGTAGTAACGGTAACCAACCTCACACTAATACTTTATCCAAAAACAATTGTATCAAGAACACAAGATGAAACCAACCCAGCTTTAGTATAAAGTCCATGATTATCTTTTCAGGTTTTTGTTCTGGAATCTTTGCAAAGCCTTGAAAATATTTTTGCTGTTGTTGTTGTTGTTGTTTTTTACTGTATTTAGTTTAAGGGAATAAGCAAGATAATTTTTGTTAGTAATGCGTAATTTTTCATAATATTATTTTAAGCCAGATATATACACAAATAAAGATTGTTTAAAGCTTGTAAAACTTTATATCAATTATACAGGTATGGTGTAGGAAAACAAGACAGATAAAGGGGGAAAGGGGAGGAAAAAGTATAGCTATATTTTTTTAAGATTATCATAGGGTAATGTTTGTACATGGGGGCTGTGTATCGTACGAGAAACAGACAAACCTTGAAATGCGATTTGAAAATGTTTTATATATATTTTTAAAAATAAACTACATGTAAAAATATGCATAGATATTACCGCGTCGGTTGCTCGGTTCCTTGGTTAGTTAATAGACCAAAAGATAACGAATGGCGAAAATCAGCATTGATGTGCTATTTGAATTTGAAGTATAAGGTATAGAAACAGAGAAAAAGTGTTTATTGGCTATTAGTATTCTTTTATTTACCCATCTCTCCACTGCAAAAAAAAAGTGGCTTTCTTGGGACAAGAAATTCTTGAATAGGATTTAAGCACGTTTTTTTTTAAAACTGTAAGAAAGAAAAGATAATATAAATACCAAACAGAATTCAATACTTCAAATACAAGGCGTTTTAACTTCTTGAAAATTCTTTTTTATTCTTTGTTCTTTTATTCTATTCTTGTTTTGTTAATATTTACAAATATAGGTAACTAAATTCAAAGGCGCTATAAAGCTCACTTTTTAGCGAAGACGTGTTTTTTTTATATAAATTAAAAGTCATTTGTTTGTAGATAATTCTAAACTCCTGTTTATTTTCAATCGAAATAAAGGTCATACAACCCCAGGTTACTTTTAAACTGACCCACAAAAAATAGAATAAAAGAATAAAAGAATGAATAAAAGAAAGGAGAGAAGGAAGAAAAGAAGAATAGAAAACAGGGCAAAAAGATACAAAGAAGATTCTTTGTTTCCATGGATTCAATTCTAAATTGTATTTCGAGTTATTCTTTTTGGTATCTGAGCTTGTAGCTATCAATATACAGCACAAGATAAACACTAAATTCGCAATGAGTATCAAATCGCCTTCCGTTAAAAGTGGTGACAGTTTTAGTAATATCTATACCAGTAGAATGAGATTCGATATGGTATCCTACTAATACAAAGGTTTCCAGGAACCCATACTACACTTATATCTTATATAGTCCAGTTAAAAGAAAGAAGAAAATAATTCTCACATTGACAGAATATTCTGCTACTAGTTTTAGTTTGTCATACCATACAGTTGCGATCTTTCTTTTAAAAGATAAAAAAAAACTGATGTAATGGAAAGAATAAAAGCAATTGATAGTGACAAGGGTTTTGGTTAGTTTAATAGGAGCAGTAAATGTATGTAACGTGTCTGCAGGAGAAGAATACAAATAAGATGTATATACTTATAAATTATGTACTATTGGTATTAGGATTAAATAATTTAATTAAAGTCTTTATTTTATATACAATGAATATATGTATAATAGAGAGCTGTTTAAATTTGAGGCGTATCCTTTCATCTGATGCAAGCCCCCTTTTTTTCCATTTTTGAATTAATTTATGCAAAACCATCTGAAACATCTGTTTTTAGTAAGTCGAATATCTTGATTTTTCTTGTTTGAATAAGAAATATCGATGATATTTTGCAAGCATAATCATTAAGCTATATAAAGCCCAGTTTTTTCAGAATTCTAATATTTTTCCACTCTTGCTTCTGTTTTGGACATGGTATATATGTACTGATCGTGTCTAGAGCCAACATATGGTCCAAGCAAGCTGCTTGTGATCCCATCAGGAGTAACAATAGACTGGTACTTCAAAGCATGCATGTGCTTCCAATCATTGTAAAAAGCTTTTTGAACTTCATTACCTTGGCTTGGTCTTGATATTGCTTGCATAGTACCATCAATGAAACCAACAATGTTTGGCAGTGCTGCGCCTTTGTCGTAGATTGCACTTGCAAACCTTTCCAAGTTTTCCGGGCGAAATTGCTTAATATTGAATTGAAGTCCCCATTTAATCTGGTTCATAACAATGCTCTCAAATCCTCGGCAAACTACAGATACATTGCTTTCACTCATTCCAAAAAGTATAGACATGTCACCTAAGCGTCTTGGAAAGCTGTACCGATTGAGTAACATTGCAAAGCCAAGGTTCTTACGGACTTGTATACTTGAAAAACGGTACACATGATCCAATCCGAGTGCTGTTGTTATTCTCTCAATTTCACCCAAAGTGAAACGAAATAGATATATACAAGTACCGTCACTCAAGAGATTTAGGTTTAGTTTGCTATATCTAGCTCTCCTGGCTCTTCTAATCTCTTGAGGTATGGTTTCTTCTTCATTCTGCTGTTGCTCTTGCTGCTGTTGCTGTTCTTGATGTCGTTGTCGTTGTTGTCTTCGTTGTTGTCGTTGTTGCCTTTGTTGCCTTTGTTGATGAACTTGGGCGTGATTGCTAATGTTATATTCGGAACGATCGGTCATTTTATTTTGAATTTAGATGATCAATTTGAGAATAAAGAAGTTGTTAGAGAATGAAGCTCATGCATAATATTTTCACAAGCTATATTGTTGACGCAACATGATGGTACACGTATGGTGTATCGGAGAATAAATTTAAAAGAAATGTTCCAACTTAAGTGCCTTTTTTGGGCGTAGATACAAGGCAACTTTAAACAGCTCTCTAATATAATATTCATGTGTTGCACCGATTATCAGGCTCCCGTTGGAACAAATAATGTGTTCTCCAATGAAATTACTACAATGTAAAAGGGAGATGACTGGATGATAAAAATGAGCATATTATATACAAATGTATATCTATATATGTATATGCATTTCAAATCGCGTCGATTGATGTGAATATTTAAACCAATCCGCCTAATTTGGAAAAATGCTATTCTCAACCAAAGCCTTTTTTTTATGGCTGCTTTACTTTTCTAAAGAAAGATACCACTCTTATTCTTAATATTAAAGTGTATAGTACATACATATAAAGTGAGATATAAATTGTATGTTTTTATATAAAGAAGTTAGAATTTTAAACATTTACAAGTATTTATTTATTTTTGCTTTAATGATATAATAATAATAATATAATAATAATAATGATAATATATAAAAGACATGGATATTCTAATAGTAATATTTTGCCTAAAAGCAAAGTAGAAATGAATAAATGAATAAATGAATACCATTTGTATGTGTATTCATCAAGAGAGAGAGAAAGAGAGAGAGAGTATTAGCATGCTGTTGGTAAGGAATATGTGCGTCTGTATGTACAAGGTTCAAGATGTTTTGGTTTCTTGATGATATTCTTAATCGTCGTCAACGATCGGCGAAAGCACATTTGCTATAGGAATACGTGTGTATTGGATAGAAGGGATAGACACTATGGAAGGTATGGAGGGAATGAAATTTGTAGAAATAGATTCATTTGAAGAACCAAACACAGATCTACGAATGGGTGGCAGTTGAGGAGAGGAGCAGGTGTTACCAGAATCTCCAATATTGTCTGTATCGATCATCTTTTGATTTTCTGTACGTTTTTTCGTCTTTGGCGCAGTGTAGTATTTATCAGACGTTCTCTTATAAGAGTTTTCTTTTCGAATTGATATCTTGATTCCCTGTCTTGCAAAGCATCTCGAGAGCTCTGTCGAATCTAAAAGAGTGAGCAGTTTCAATGAAGTACAGATATTGGAATAAATGAATATTTGTAAAATTCGAATACAAAAAAGAAGAAGAGGGTTAATATATCATCCACCGTAAACAAGAAAGAAAAATTTGCGCAATTTTTTTTTCGCACAACAATAATCTGTCTTTTTATTTTCTTTCGAAACTTGCCCGTCATTCCGGGGAACTGTTCGTTTAGGCAAAGGAGTAATTTAAAGAAAAGGTTAGTGTTATTAACAACATGGAGCTAATGGTCGTTTAGATTCCTGAACAGGATCTTAGTGGGCTTTCTATATTATTTATTTATTACCTTTTTAGCAGAGTACACCGTAAATGGATTAGAATACATCTCAGTCTGGATATTTGTACTCATTGTGAATGGTTCTCTACCAGAAAGAAGGATATGATAATCATGGTTAACAATATATACCTCACAAAGATCTGGTCTATATATTTCTGTTACCCTGCTGCTAGGTTCATAAGCATAAATTTGAGTGTAAATCTACCGTCTGTTCGAACAGACAGGTCATGAAAGATAAAGTAAACACCCATTTCATTGTTAGGATTCATGAGATGGTAGGCGTTGGAATTTATAGATCCAGTTAGATTTCGTAGGAATTGGGGTTTGCGCAGTGAAATAACGCCCGACATCGAGCCGGGAGTTTGGGTTTGGGTTTGTATTTGAATTTCTCTGTCTTTTCCCTGTGTAGGAGTAGATGGGTGTGTTGTACCAGAAAGAGGCACCGACCAAGGTGCATACACAACACTACGATTCTCAAGCTTGTTCTCACAATAAAGATCGCATTGAACAAGGAAGAACATTGAATCTGATGGACTAAATTATTGGTGTCAATAATCCCAATCTTAATACTGCTATCGTGTTTTCTTATTTTCTTAGAGGATTTTATGTATTATTTTTAGCAATCTCTATTTATTTTTTATATTCCATTACCTGACTCGGACAATTTCTCCATTGTCTTGTTCAACAAATAGTTGAAGGATAGGGGGTGGATCGATCAGACGTCTGTCCTTTTCACCGAATCCACAGCTTCGTGCTCGAATAGGATTCTGGACTACAACTAGTGTAACGAATAGTAAGAATGATAGTAATTATGATAATCAATTCATCAATTCAATGTATAGAAATATAATTATATATCTGTATAGACTTCTATTTATTTATTTACCAAGTCGATATCTTGTGTCCGTTCGACTGGCTCTAGGAAGTCCAAGAGGTGGAGGTGGTCCGTTATTCATAATGTAACAATGATGAGATTTGCTGTGGCGTAGTAATGTGCAGTAATGTGTAATTGAATGAGGTAAAATGAGACAAAATGAATTCAATCAGGCAGTCGAACTTTCTGATTCTTCGCTTTTTGTTGTCGTTGCCGTTGTTACTCTACAAAGGAAAGAATGGTAGACAAGGTAACCCATTCAAAACTCAACATGTAATATACCAAGTCCTTTTTATATATGTTTATTTTTATTTATTTTTTATTTATTTATTTATTTATTTTCACTTTAGGTTTAACCTGCATTTTGGCATTTTCGTGCCCACCAAGCTGAATTCAGTCACGTGGTAAACATGATCTGTAGCTCATAGTTGCACGTTGTACGACCATCGTCATGGCTGTGGTTGAGACGCATCGGCCTAAATCATAAAACGAGTACGCGACACAACCACTTAAGCCGAGGGATGAACAGTATACATTTTTTACAGTTGAAATTGTACACAAGAATAGTAATTGCAGTGTAATAAACAAAATAAGAATAAAAAAGGGAAAATGGAGGGATATGAAGAGGGAGTTATGCAAGGTTTCCAGGGGCTTATATCAAACAAAAGTGCTTTATTGTACCTGACAATTCTGTAGTCAAATAAATCAGCAACCTAGTGTCTCTAACAAGTCTTCCTTTCTCTCTCTCTCTCTCTCTCTCTCTCTTTCTTTTTTGATCCATTGGTTGGTTGCTTAATATATATATATATATATTGGAGTAAGGGCTTGTTATTATTATTCAAGCTTGGTATTCAATCCTGGCCTAGGTGGTAAAGCCTGTTTTTCGGGTCAAGATATAAAAGAGAACACTACGGGAAAAAGGGGTGTTTTTTGTAATTGTGACTTCATTTTTGGCCTATAATAATTAAAAAATCACCAAAAAATCAAAATGAAACAGAAAATTCCACCACCACAAAAATTGGAAGCCAAATATGGTAGGGTATGGTACCCAAACAATATTATTGGCCTAGAGAATTTTTCTTTCTATAATTTCGTGAGTTGAATATTTTTTCTTCCAAATAAAGGAGGAAAGAAGGTTTGGTCCTACTTCAAACTTTTTTGATCACAACAAAAAGCTGTTCAAGTAAGACAAAACATTGAATAAGGAAATGCGGAGGCTGTATTGTGTAATGAAAAAATAATTCTGTTAAAATTTGGTAAAGGCAACGATTTTCAGCATATAAAACGACTTTGTCAAAATTTCAAATAAGAAAAAATATACGATTTTTTTTATTTCTTACATAATATTAGTAAAGAATGTCTAGCAAAGACAGCCTTCTAAGGCACGACTCAACCCAATGAAGATATAAATATATACACATATTTTTTTTAATAAGTTACAGCTGTAATTTCAATTATTTGCTATTAGAACATACCTCTTTAACTTATAAAAATAAGGCAAACCGAGAGAGAATGACTTAGCATTTTTTTTAAAGACATTTCTGCGAGTTTCACCATTGGTATTAAAAGCCAAAAGACCAATGAGAATTTTTTAAATCGATTTTGAATAAGTGTGGGATTACATCCTTCGCGTTGTTTCTTACTCTACTTTACCAGCAAAAGTTTGTTCATTACGTGTGTTTACATATAGTATATTATCTTTTTAGGAAACGTGTCTATATATTCTTGTTTTTGAGGTATATATAATAAAAAAGCAATATTGTACTTTGTAATGCAGTTATTCATCTTGGGTCTCATTAGCTGACAATTAGCCTTTTCATCATCTGGTCAAAATGAGTTGAGGTAATACCTGCACACCTAGTTTACAAAGTAATTGAATACTAACCATCTTTTATTCATTTTTACTTGTAGAGATTCTAACTTTTATGAAATTCATCTCGTCAAACTCAAAGGTAAGCTTTCATTTGACTTATATTTTTAAACTGGAAATACTCATTCATATTTATATTTTACTAGATTGCTCTTGTACTCCACTATTACGGGTGCTCTTAGGTGCTTTTGTCTTCAAGAATTATAAGGGATATAGACTCCATGACCCTATCTTTAGCTTAGAATAACTAGATTTAATTTATTATATATTTCTGCTCATAAATTATATGGTGTAGCTATAGCTTAGCATTTTTTTCTACTTTGAAACAAAAAATAAAAACCAATTTATTTGAAACACAATTTTTTTTGAACCATTTTTTTTTGAAAACGCATTTTTAAATCCGTGATTTATTTCGATCAGAATTTATCGCAGATAATTGTATCTATATATGGGCATGTAAGGTACATCTATATTCCTACACAAGAAATTTCTCTGGCGGTTATTTGTTAAAGAGCGGAATTATAAACTAATCCATAACAGGCAGGAGGTGAAAAAGTGGGTAGGCGAAAAACACCCAACTGGACGACCTCCTGAGCGGACCCCCAGTGAACCCCCGGAAGCACCTCTTTTTTTCCCGTAGTGGAACATTTATGAAAATGAATTGGAGATTGGGTAGATTACATGCATTTGTGTCTATATATATATAAAAATATAGTTTTCTTTTTGGTCTGTGATATCCTGTCATTCCAGATCTAGATTGTTCTTTTAAACACCAACATAAGATATAAATATATAATATAAGAATATGTTTAAAAAAACTATGTGTGTGTGTGTGTGTGTGTGTTTTGTTGTTTGTCTGGTTATGGAATGATCAAGAAGATAATACCCACAATAACATTTCGTGTAGTACACGATGGGCACAAGGATGAGAAACCTACACAATGGACTTTGTACAGACAGAAACAATTAGAAGTTCTCTTTTCCTTTTCTTGGCTAAATGGTCATACACGATAAGCTCAAGACGCTTATTGTTTTAAACGGCCTCGGTTGGACTGTCCAATAAACAAATCACCATCAATGCATACATAAGTTTATTCATTTTGTGTGTGTATCAAAAATAATAGATTTACTTTAGTCATTTATTAATAATAAAACACCAAATCGTTTAATTAAACTCCTATATGAACGCCCGTTGATTCTCAATTCGAGTCTGTCCATGAGCGGCATGAACATTCACCCAGGTACAGCTGGTGACATCTTCAGCCATTGTTAAAAGAAAAAAGTACATTGTACTATGGCTATCCCACTCCATCGGAACAATGTCATACAAAGACCAAGAAACCTGTAATTTCGTGTGTATTTGTAAAATAATGAAATGCATTTTTATATATATATACAAAAGTCTATTTCAGAAATAAGGTGCTTATTAATTGCTTATAATTTTTATTCAGTGTGTGTATGTGCTATTTAATCAAGTGATAAACACAAGAAGCTTAGAGCGTGTCCAAAAGAATTGATTAGAGTTTCAAGAACGAATCTATGATATGTATATGTATATGTATATGTATATTATTATATATAATTTTATTATGCTTATCGATGAGAGCAATTTTTTTTTGTTTTTGGAGAAAGGGAAAGGAAGGGAAATTATTGAGCTTCCAGGTTCGACTGTACAGAAATAGATTTGAATCTCGATAATCCTTTTCTTCTGCTTCTTCTTTAATTAGTATAATTATTATCAGTTTTCTTCTTATGATTATGATTGTGATTATGATTAGAATTATAGTTGTTTTGTTTTTTTTACAAATCATGCCCATACTGGTCTTCCATTTCCAGCCGGTGCACTGGTTGATCTCTCTGGTTCAATGCATTCTCCTCCTGCTACTGTACCAGGATCTTTTTCTCCGTCATGGCTCAACGATCGCGATGAATTATCCACAAATTCTGGTAATGGCTTATTCACCTCGCTACTGTCCCTGGGTGCCTGTGTTGGTGGAGGAATGTTCATCTTTGGTGCAGAAGCCTTTCCTATCCTATCACCTGTCACACCCAATTGTCGCAGTGTTTCTGACAAAGCTCCCATACTAATTGACAGAAAATATGGAACACGTATATTATAAAGTTTAGTGCCCTTCTTTGTTTACCAACATACAAGACCCGATTTTTTTTTCTATATTTTTTTATTTGTTTATACCTTGCGTAAAACATTTGTAGTCGGAGCCGAATCATCTCGTGGTAAAGATCCTGGACTGAGCGGCTGTTGTAGTATCCCTGTCGCACATTGCGAACAAAAACATAGAATTCACAAACAGCAACTAGCCTATCGCGGCAGAACCGATCGATGCAAGCCCAATCGTCAAAGTATGAAACCCGGAACCGGTATGACAATGGCACGCGAGGGTCTTCCCGGCCACACGCCTGACAGCCGCGGAAAGTAGCGACTTCAGCACCATTTAAACGTTCCCACAGCATCGTTTTGGAAGCAGAGATCTTGAGTGGCACATCTGTCATTCGTTCAGCTTGCTCGGCTGCATATCCTGCTGGGGTTTCTTCGATAAAGCACGTATTCATAACAATCGCCTCATTGAGTTTCCGGACCGAAAGTCGTGAGTTTGGTCCAAAATGTAAACAGGAATCAACACCCTCCCGCTGACTGTATTTTAGAAACGGTACAACATGGATTTTGTTTAGAGGCACACGGTCAGCAGTCTCGACAAACTCAACGAACATGTCCATTAGCATCGGATCCACACCCATAAGCGAGTCCTCTTCACTAGGCTCCACCGCAAGTTTCTCTGGAAACAAGCCGGCCAAGTCGCGTACAGCTCTCTGATCGGGATCATGCAAAGGTCGCTGGTCAGGGTTGCTTTGATCGCGGGGTTTGTCTTCTTCTTGGGGTTTCTGCTCATCCATAGTCGACATCATTGTCCTCAGTTCATTCAATTGGAGTTCTTCAGTTGACAGGCGCTCTTGTGTCTCGGTAAGTTGTTTTCTGAGGTGTTCATAGGCCACCTCGATCTTGTGCTTCTCTCTCTTTTCGTTAGCCACCATACCATTGGCTTCCTCAAATAACTTGCGGGACAATTCCTCAAGTTCACTCTCCACAGCGTCTTTGGCCAGCTGAAGTTCAATAACCTTATCCACCTGTCCGATATACTTTTCATTTAACTTTGCCATATCACTTCGGAGAGCAGTCAGCTCTTGCGATTTCACCTGGACACTCTGGCTGAGATCGTTGGCCGCTGTGCTGAGCTCACGAATGGTCATCTCATGCTGTTTGGCCCGATCGTTCTCTAGCTTGATCTTATCACGGAGTTCTTTAATAGCCCGCAAGCCTGCCTCCTTTTCCTTTTGCAACTGCTCGACTATTGGAATAACTCGGTCGCACAAAGCACAGTACATACTATGCTCTGAAACCAGAATATGATGGCATGGACAGTCTGATTGGTCGTTTGATATCTCTTTATTTTTACTATTGCTATTATGGTCTTCTGAGATCTCTGGCAAAGGAGCTGTCAGGCAGCGCTGAAGAGTGTGTCTGTTGCTGGTGGGAATCAAAAAGAGATCAGGTGGAACGGCATCTTGATGTCTGGGTTCTTTTGTATTATGTACATTGTTGATAACAGATTGCAAACTGGAGTAGAGATTGGCAATGTCTTTTGCTGTAACACTTTTGTTGTTTGCATGCTGTGTGTAACGCCCTTGCTCGTTTGCCGGCATTAGTGATAAGATGTAGATTGATTGGTGATGTAGTGTGATGAGAAAGGTAATAAAAAAATAAAACAGAAATATTAAAGGCTTTAATCTGATAAACACAAAATACTGATAATAATAATAATAATAATAATAATAATAATAATAAATGTATATTTTCAGACAAGAATTATAATTTTTTTTTTAAAAAAAAGGCAAAAAGACAAAAAAAGGGTCTTTGCGTCAAGACTGTCGGGAATGAATATATATCCAATCACATGAAGCAAATCTTACAGGCGGCATTGCTGTGAGACCAGCCCATGCTTCTTTGCCAACAAGTATGTCATCACATGAATAGAACCTACTGTGTCTGTGTACTAAGACAGTCACCATGGCTCTTTCACACACACATACATACATCTTTGCTCTAGACAGCGAGTTAAGTACTGTGAATTTTCGCTCACTACACAGATTTTTCTTTCCAGTGTTGACCCACATTACCCATAACTTTGGGTTCTTTTGGCACCTTCGTTTTTATATCATTCGTTTCTTCTTCTTCTTCTTCATATATTCAAACATAATTGTTAGATGATTTATATAATTTGATGTTACAATCAAAATATATGGTTTCTATATATTTTGAAGCCACAGATTTGCTGCTGTACCAAATTTCTGTAATATTCTGCGTGGACTATTTCGGCTATCATGTACCCCATAATACTATAGAATCAGCAGGCTTATATAGTGCACTTAAAAAACCGGACTCCGTTCAGAAGAAATTCATTTTTTTCTATGTATCTTTTGTAGTTCTTGGGCAAACTAAGACGTCTGTTAAAGAAGTATGGTATATTATATTATTAGCTATAATTATTATGTTGATAGAAAGTTACATCAAGTTATTATGAAAAACCGAGAGTCCGATTTTCTTCAGTAAGGGATGTTTGTATTTGTATTTTTATTTATTTATAAAATGTCCTTTCTTCAAAATTCATCGATGTATTCTTCTTTGCATTGGTGCCATAAGATTCAGGAAGATCTCCTCTGAAATACTATCTCAATCTTTTTGGAAGCGGGTTCACAGCTCTCTCGTTGGCTCGGCTGGCTTCTTATGTTTGTACAGCTTGTTCTTACTGTATTCCCAAAGGTTTTCAATAGGATTGAGGTCAAATGAATAATATGGTATAAACAATGGCCAATCTTCTCTGTTTTTTTTTATTGGTCTCAGCTACAAAGGCAGTATATGTAGTGGAACTTACGATCAACCGTGACAATATAAAATTCATTATTGCCATGCTTATCAAGTACAACAAAGAAAAAAAAACAAATTCACTGTGTATGTGTTAAGAAACGGCTTGACAAATGGTTTATATCAAGAAAAGCTTTTATTATTTGAGCTGAAAGAAAAATAAAGAAAAGAGTACTGGTGTATTGAGGATCAAGGCATTATGTTTACATTATAATTATGACGATAAATGGAGTTTGATATACTTTTACTATTTTTTTTTCAAGGTTTATTATGCAATGTCAATGGTAACGATTAAAGATGTTTTCCGACTAAAGACCAACTCCCTTTGGTTAAAGAAGTCTTTGAGCTGGGAAAGAGTGGTAGGTGAAGTGATAGTAGTGTGTGTGTGTGTGTGTTGTTCGGATTAAACTGTCATCAACTTCGAATATCAGCTCAAAATATAATTTCATATCTTGATCTTTAGAAAAATTCAGTTTGTGTGTGTGTGCGTGCAACACCTTAAAGCACAAATGGCTTACCATGAAATCTAATAAAACGCCCTTTTTTTGTCACTATATATATGCATGAGTTTTGTGTGCAAAAATAAATCAGTAAATACAAAGAATAAATTTTATTGGATAGAGTGAATATATTATATGTCAAAATACAACAACTATACAAAAATTTACTTGTAAATCCTTATTCTTTACTCGTATGCTAATCATACTGGTTTCTCTCATCAATATCAAGCGCTGAATTTTGAATACTTGCACGAGATGTTGTGTTGAACAAACCATTTCATGATCAATCTCTATAAAATTTTAATCATGAAAAATTCCCTTAACATACACACATCTGTCTGTCTATCTGTCTGTAAGCACTTGCAAACCGAGTATTTTCAGGGTCCTCAAACGCTCACCCTCTTTTGTTTTAATAATAGATAGTTAGACAGTAAAGCCTAGGAAAAATGTCTGCCTAGTTTTCTGAGAGAAAAAAAAATGAGATCCATTGACCCTGTCCTTTTCATTTTTTTTTTATGTACATAAATGCTCTTACCATAGACTCCCATTGTTACGCCAAGCGGCTTATTTTCTACAATACAGGGTCTGCAGACAACAGGAAAAGGTTTAGCTTACGCAATCATTAAATTATATATATATATATAAAGAGCAATTAAGGAAAAAGCCAAAAATCTTTTTTTTTGTTATTTAAATCCACTGACTTGTCCAGTCAACCTTGATTAAGATATATCCCAAGGATTCATATACCATTATTTGGTTTCTTTAAAAGAAACATTTTTAGTAAACTGTTTTGAATGACCAAAGACACTGATCATCCCTTAAGATCTGCAGTTGGACAGTTACTCATCTGTGGATTCGATGGACTGACTCCGACAAAAGGAATCCTCAATCTGATTCAACATCACAATCTCGGCGCAATCATTCTGTTTTCGCGAAATATTGGGACGCCTCATCAAGTACAAGAACTTACACGTGCGCTGCAAGAAGCCGCAAAGAACGCCAACCATGCACGTCCACTGTTAATAGCAATGGATCAAGAGAACGGCGTGGTACGGCGATTGGGCCACAGCGGAACCTATTTTCCAGGTAACATGGCTCTTGGTGCGATCAACAATTTAGAAGCAGCCCAGGCCGTGGCTGGCATGGTAGCCGACGAACTTCTGGCCTTGGGAATCAATTGGAACCTAGCGCCTGTTTTGGACGTCAATAACAACCCACTGAATCCTGTGATCGGTGTACGGTCTTATGGCGAAGACTCGGAGCTCGTAGGCCGACTTGGCATGGCACAAATTGAAGCACACCAGCGCCACGGTGTAGCCACCAGCGCTAAACATTTTCCCGGCCATGGTGATACAGACACTGACTCCCACACAGGAGTGCCGGTGATTAATAAGACCCTCAGGGATCTCGAACAACTCGAACTCAAGCCATTTCGCAAGGTCATCGAGCCCAAATCAAAAGGAGGGGGAGTAGAAAACGATTATCAGCGACCGGCCTCAATTATGGTTGCTCATATGTCTTTACCTAAACTTGTCAAGCAGCCAAACCAGGTCTCAAGTCTATCCCCAGAGATTGTGGGCGGCTTGCTGCGGACACAGCTTGGATACGATGGAGTGATCATCACAGATTGTCTGGAGATGGAAGCCGTCAAGGAAACAATTGGAGTTCCAAAGGGTGCGCTTATGGCACTCCAGGCCGGAAATGACATGGCCATGATCTCTCACACACTTTTGTATCAGGAGCAAGCGTTTGAGACCCTTTACGGTGCCCTTGAATCAAAGGATCTTGATCCCAAGCTACTAAAGGCATCTATCGACCGAGTCGCGAGTTTGAAGGACAAGTACCTGTCTTGGCCCAAAGTACTCGAGAAGCGTTCTATTGATGTGGTTGGCTCACCAAAGCATGTTGCACTAAGCAACAGATTGTACGACAAAGTCCCGACTGTGGTGCGCAATAACCGTAATACCATTCCACTTCAAGCCAACCATGTTTATAAGAAAATCCTCTTTTTGGGTGCTCAGGTACCAGTGACCCTAGCAATCGACTCGGAGGAGGAACCATTCAAGGCATTTGAAGAGTCTCTAAAGAAGCGGTTTCCGGATGCAGAGTGTATCCTGTTTGACGAATCAACTCCTCCTGATCTGCCAGACAAGATTAAACAAGCTGATCTGGTGATTGTTGGGACTGGAAATGCAAATCTCTATCCGTTCCAGGCCAAGGTGGTTCGGCTGGCCTACATATTCTCCAAACGACTTGTGGTAGTTGCAGCAATGAATCCATATGATCTGACTGTCTTTCCAGATATCGATACGTATGTGGTTACATTTGAATACAATCCGCCCGCACTTGAGGCAGCTGTCAAGTTGCTGGTTGGCGAAATCCAAACCACAAACACAATGCCGGTTACCCTTCCTAGCCCCCAATTTGATGTGAGCCCCTATATAAAAAGTGATCATCTTGGGGTTATTTGGGAGATGTGGAATGCCAATTTTGCAGCTCTGCCGCTTTCCTGTGCAATGTTTGAGCACGTCCTGGATCGCATGTCCGATCCGGCTCATTTTGTTTGCCAGGATGGCACGACAAAACAGATCGTTGGCTTTGTGGCAACCCAATACATTCGAGCAACGAATGATGGCCAGTTGGGATTGCTGATGGTGTTACCACCGTACAAGTCGCGGGGTATCGGTAGTCGTCTTCACGACCGTGCCTTGGCAACACTTTCGCAGCAAGGAGCGACGCATTTTCGCCTTGGATCGACATATCCTCGGTTTTTCCCTGGCGTTCCTGAGGAGGAGGATGTGGACGGGCCAAAAAGCCGGAAGTTTTTCGGGCACCGCGGATGGAAGCTTAGACATATCGTGTGGGATCTTATGATGGATGGGCTTGAGACTTACGAGACCCCAAAAGCGATTAAGGAGCGCATGGCTTCTGAAGACATTTGGTTTGGGCGCATCCTGCCAGATCAGCTAGAGGCCCTGATTGGGTTTCAGGAGAAGTACTTTCCATTCTGGGTGTCGACTTACCAGCACCATGCTTACCTGGGCGACTTCCAGGATTTGATTGTTGGGCGGCAGAAGGATAGCCAAGGGCCTATCATAGCTTCTCTGGTGCTGAATACGACAAATGTGTCTCACCCGCTGCGGTCTGATCTGATCTGGACGGATGACAGTCTGTTTGGAGCCCGAAGTGGAGGAATGGCGTGTGTTGGAGTGGCCAAAGAGGCTCGTGGCCGTGGAATTGGGTTGGGGATTGTTGCTTATGCAAATGAGGTCCTGAAGGCGCGCGGAGTCAAGAGATCTTTTGTGGACTGGGTTGAGGCTGTTGATTTCTATCGTCGTACTGGATACCAAACATGGCGAGCCCATCGTATCGGTGCACTTTAACAAGATAATCCTTTGAACCAAAACAAGACACACACACACACACACACACACACACACTATATATATATATTATATATTTTATATTAGTAAGAGAGACATCAGATAATGATATATATAAAAGAGAGAGAAAGAAAGAAATACATACACACGCTATATAAAAAAAAATTATAGTCTTCCCTCCTATATGTCCACTCGACACGTGGATGAAAGACAAGACTGATTATTATTCTGTGTATTCTCTCTTGATATTGTCAATCCACCTTCTTATTGTCCTCGACTACACTATCCTTTCTACCTCTCCTTGGTCTTATTCTTTGTTCTAATCAACAAGGCTGAATATATTGTTTGTCATTTATTATTAACCCGTAATACATTTTATTGTTCTCTATTTTATTTTGTAAAAACAGAACGAAAAATATCTCTCTCGATACATATTACACTACACTACACTACACCACACCATAATATACTATATTATACTACGCACACAAGCACAGAAGCACACACACACAAAGATATAATATATATATATAAAGGAAGGAAGAGAAAGAGAGGCGCACCTGGTTTAATTAGTCTTTATTTTATAAACGATCAACTTCTTTGATTATCATTATTGTTGTTCAAGAAATATAATAATAGCAATAGTAATAGCTGTTATCGGCTGTTTCTTTATGTCGCTTTACGTCCAGACAGCTCCCACAATGCTTGAGGATCAATTACATGCCGATCATCTTTCTCATGCGTCATCCAGCACAATGGACATTGGAATGGAGAATAAAAAGAATGGAAATCTCGATTGGTCTGTGGAATCACCAAAAACAGTACAAACAGAAGCCGTTCCAAATCGACCATTTCCGCTCAATAGTCTAAAAGACAACCAGTTGGCTCCCCGACCTAGGGAACATAATATTGACAGGGCACATACTGAGCCTATCCGAACAATTGATGACAACAACAATAACAATAGTAATGGAACACCCAAGCGTAATTCTACCCATTCTTTCCTCCAACGTCACTCCCGCCAGCTTTCCCGTAACCACACTATCGGACCAGATGTTGCTGCAACGACTAGTTCCCGATTGTCTGAAGACTTTGAGAGAGAGCTTAGTGCCCGGCGTAGAGCATTCCGACGATGGTCACGCCACAGATCCTTGTATGCTGATGATAATGAAGATGAAGAATACGGGGAAGGAACAGGAACTGGAGCTGGAACAGGAGGTGGAGATAGGGTGATGATGGGGACAAGGATATCAGAGGGACATCAGAATTATGTTTTGATGTACAATATGCTGACCGGTATACGGATTGCAGTTGGAAGAGTGTCTGCAAAGACAAGTCGGCCAATTGAAGACGTTGATTTCAAAGCAGCTCATAAACTTGCATTTGATGTGTAAGTCTTTTTCTGTGTTTGTCAAAAAGAAAAAAGAAAATCAAAGAGGAATGAAAATCAAAGATATGATTTCTTTCAATTGGGTTTTTGATACTTTTTTTTTCTTCTAAGATTAGTACAGGTGATGAATTGACTCCTGGAGCAAAATATGATTTCAAGTTTAAAGACTATGCACCTTGGGCATTTCGACATTTGAGAGAAAAGTTTGGAATTGACCCTGCTGATTATTTGGTACGTTTTTTTTTTGTATTGGAAATTCTACGTTTATTTAAGAAGTTTAAATCGCAACAAACAAACAAAAAATCGTAAAAATAAAAAAATCGCAATAAAAATAATAAAAATGAGAAAGAAGAAAAGAAGAAAAGTTTATATGTTTTGTTTTTAAAAATAAATAAATAAATACAAACATTTTCTTGTACATTTTTTTTTTCTCTTTTGCTTTTTATGGCTCTTGATTCTTTAGTATCCAAGTTTCCTTTTTGTCTTCATCTGTTATCGATGAACACAAGAGAGATTATCTTGGTCGTAATAAAATAAATAAAAAAAGATCTAATGTTTTTTTTTGTTGGTTGTTATAATATTCTTGTTTTGGTAATGATTAGATATCCCTGACTAGCAAATACATCTTATCTGAACTGGGCTCACCTGGAAAGAGTGGGAGCTTCTTTTATTATTCACGCGATTACAGGTTTATAATCAAGACGATCCATCGTACAGAGCATGTTTTTATGAGAAAGATCTTGAAGCAGTATCATGATGTAAGATGATATACTTTCTTACGTTTATTTACCTCAATTACTATTATCATTACTAAATGACAATCGATAACAATTAAAAAAAAATAAAAAAAAACCTCTCACTCTACAGCACGTGTGTAGAAATCCAAATACCCTTCTTTGCAGATATTATGGCCTTCATCGTGTCAAACTCCCTCATGGAAGGAAGATTCACTTTGTAGTCATGGGAAATGTGTTCCCACCAAACAAGGACATTCATGAAACGTATGACCTGAAAGTAAGAACCTTAATACATTTCTATACATTTCTTTCTTTTATATATATAGAAAAAAAAAGGGAAGAAATCATGACCAGGGAAATGCAATAAAAAATAGTCAAGCACAAAACACAAATTATAGCTAAATCCAAAGCCAAAAAGCCAAAAAGCCAAAAAGCTAAAAAGCTAAAAATCTAAAAAGCTAAAAATCCAAACCAAAACCAGAACCAGACCAAAAGAAGCCAAAGTCATCTCTCATACTATCTCATCAGAGGCATTTTTCCTGTTTTTGGTTCTTTCTTAATTTTCTTAAACCCTTTCCTTATCCCCCCCCAAAAAATGCTAATCTGTTTTTGTCAATTCTGTATATATCACAATTCCAAAAAAACAAGGGTTCAACATTTGGTCGGTTTTTGGCAGAAGAAGAGATAAGAAAGAACCCATACGCAGTCATGAAGGACCTGAATTGGGAGAAGCGTGCAAAAGAGCTACAGTTGGGACCTAGCAAGCGGCGAATGTTTGTAGTTCAACTCTTACGAGATGTCAAGGTGATAAATATTAACAATCTTATTGATACCGATACCGATAATTTCTTTTATTATTATTAGTATTATTATTTGATCAACTGAACAATATACACACACAAATAACAATTGATATTTTTATTTGAGTTGGTTCGGTTCGGTTTGATTTTGATCTTGATTTTGGATTCGGTTGACCCATTGTGCCTTTATTATTTGAGCTAATTAATTTATCTTATTTGTTTTATGATTACGATTATTATTCTCAGTTGCTGGTCGGATTGAATATAATGGACTATAGTCTTTTGATTGGAGTGCATGACATGATCCGTGGTAACAAGGACAACGTACGAGACTCTACACTTCAGTTTTTCCAGGTATGAATGAGATTATTAATAAAAATTAAATATTTATTTAAATATTTAATTATTTATATAGCCAGACACAAAGTCTGCTGAGCGACGGGCATCGATGATGAAACGAAGGGAGAGCAAGGCAGACGTATTCCGTAAAGTGATCGCTGAAGCAAACCCAGATCCTCTGGATGTATCCGAATTGCCTGATGGCCTGTTTGATGAGTAAGTGTTATCTACACAAAATAATATTACAGATGTATTTTAGGATAAGATAAACTATAGTGAACTGATTGATTGAATATAAAAATGTATAAAAATAATTTTGCTGTATCTAATAAATGGAATTTAAAGACGTAGCAACTGTGTTTTTTATTCGAATGAAGGTGGTTTCCAGGCTACAGATGAGTCTAACCGTCCTCTACCCACTCTTTATTTCATGGGCATCATTGACATATTAACACCGTACGACATCAAGAAAAAATCGGAGCACTTTTTCAAGGCCATGACCCAAGACAAGAACTCGATATCGTCTGTGAAACCAGCTGTGTATGGAAAGCGTTTCATGAGCTTTGTGTCTACATCCCTGGCTCATCACACTGACATTTCAAAAGACTTGTAATAAATGCATAATATATAGTCTATAGTATATAGTATATTATACGAGTTAAAGAAGATCAATAGTAATAAATCGATAATCGACAATCGACAATTTAATTATTGTGTTCTATTGTCTATTTTATCAATACAATAAAAAAAAAGCGCAACTTTTTTCTTATTCTAAAGATTATTATACAAAATGTGTGTATATATGTTGGTTCAATCTGGTCCTTAAAATTTGAAGACTAGCAGCACCAAAGCAAAGGTGCAAGCCAATCACAGACTACAACCTTGATTCCCCTTCTCAGGTTTCCGCGGGTTTCCTATCTTTTGCATAGATTTTCGTTATCATTTATCTTTTTCTTATCTCAAGCAACATACGAATTAAGCAAGAGCGATAATCGCCTGTCAAGGTTTCTTTCTTTTGTTTCTCTGTCTGTCAGACCTAACCCCCCACCCCCCAACTCCGTTCTATTAAAAAAAAACAGATATCGAAATCCTTTATAAAGGCGCCCTTTTGTTTCCCTTTTTTTTTCTTTCTTTTCTTTACATCAATTTACATTTATCTTATATTACATTTCATTTCGTTTCATTTCTTTCCTTTTCTTTTCTTTTCAAATGGCTGATCCCACTCCTTCAATGCTTCTTGACAAGGGCGACACAGCTTATGTCTTGGTTTGCGTTACCTTTGTCTTTTTGATGGTTAGATTTTTATTTATTTATTTAGATAATAAATATCTTAAATAATACATGTATTAAACTTTTAAGCATTTATATATATATATATATTAGGCACCTGCACTAGGATTCTTTTACGCTGGACTCGCTCGAGCAAAAAACGCATTGTCATTAATGTACCTCACCGTCCTATCAGTAGCAGTCGTCTCCTTTCAAGTAAAGCACTCTCCTTTTATTATATATATATATATATATATATAAACTTTTTTTTTATTGGACGTATTTATTAACAGATTTCCGTTTATTTCTTTTTTGGTAGTGGTACTTGATTGGTTACTCGCTCACATTTTCCAACACTGGCGGTGTCTTTATTGGTGATTCAGGTAAATTTTGTCGATCTATCTATTTATCTATATTTTTATTATTATTATTATCGCACCAATTACTAAATTACGTTTTTTTTTAAAAAAATAAAAAAATTACATAGCTCACTTTTTACTTCGTGGAGTCGGAGAACTTCCTCAAATAGCATCGCACACAATTCCAGCCTCAGCCTTTATGATATTTCAGGCCATGTTCGCATGTCTTACGCCAGGTACATACATACATACATACATACATACATACATACATACATATAGATTTAAATAAATAAATAGAACCAATGCAGTCTACAAACCATTACTGCTGCATTGTTATTTTTTTGCTTCCTTTTGTATTAGTCCAGCCAGTAATTAATTTACTTATTTTATACCTTTATCTTAGCCCTCGCATTTGGTTCTGCAGCAGAGCGCATGTCTGTAAGTTTAAATATTTGCTGTACAGAAAGACAAACAAACAAAAAAAAACACATGCTTATTAGCATAATCTCTAAACCTTCTTTATATATATATATATATATATATATATATATATAGCTTGGACCAGCTATGCTTTTTATCTTTGTGTGGACTACTCTTGTCTATGGTAAATCATTGATTCATTAAATATTATATTGTATATTAATTTGTTTCTTATTGTTTCAATAGACATCATCACATACTGGGTATGGTCTCCAAATGGCTGGTTAGCTGTCATGGGCGTTATGGACTATGCAGGGTAAGAAAATATTAAATAGCTCACCATAATAAAATAAAATTAACCTTTATTTCTTTTGTTTTTGGTATTTGTTTCACTAGTGGAATCACTGTGCACATTTCAAGTGGTTTAGCTGCAGGTAAATAAAAATAAAAATAACAACTATATTTATATTTATATTTATATTTATACACGCATTTGTTTTGTTTAACCTTAAAAAAACAAACCCAAAAACTTGTTTATTACAATAGTCGCATATGCTGTAGTTCTAGGCAAACGTCGAGATTACAACCAAAACGTTAATACACCTCACAATGTCTCCTTTGTATTTCTTGGAATGGCTCTCCTTTGGTTCGGTAAGTCTTCAAACCAAAAAAAAAATCTTTATATATATATATATATATATATTATATACATTAGTAACCAACAGCAACAACAACAACAACAAAAAAACATATAGGTTGGTTTGCATTTAATGCAGGAAGTGCATTGGGCGCAAATGCCCGCAGTGTAAACTCCTTAATCGATACCCATCTTTCGGGTTGCGTTGGTGCAATCGTCTGGGTTCTCATGGATTACAGACACACTCGCAAGTGGAGTATCATTGGTCTCTGCACCGGTGCCGTGGCTGGTCTGGCAACAATCACCCCAGGATCTGGATTTGTTTCCCCAAGCAGTTCCCTTGCCTTTGGTGCTCTGGGATCCATTGTCTGCAACCTTGCAGTCCAATACAAACACAAATACAGATTCGACGATGCACTTGATGTATTTGCAGGTAAATAACAATCAAAGAATTATTATCTAGTTAAGCTTCTTTTATTAAAATTAAAACCAATATTTTTTTTATTTTATTTTAGTGCATTACATCGGTGGCCTTGTTGGTCTACTTCTCACTGGTATCTTTGCCCAGCGCTCAATCATTGCTCTCGGTTACCCTGATGACACTCCCTGGGACTCCCTTCCCAAGGGTGGTTGGTTAGATGGTCACTGGATGCAGGTTCCCATCCAACTTGCTGCAATCGGCTCTGTTTCTGCCTGGTCTTTTGTTGTAACGTAAGTTGAACACTATATATACATATATATATATATATATGATTAACAAATCATTTAATAGTTACATTATCCTGATCGTCATCAACCTCACTCCCTTCCTCCGCCTTCGATTGAACGACGAAGACGAATTGATCGGTACTGACTGGGCAGAAATGGGCGAACGTGCCTACGGTTACCTTCCTTTCGAAGAAGAGCAGCTTGGACAAAACTGCTCTGCAAGCGGAAGCAGCGATGTCAGTGCATCCCCACAAGCAACCCACGGCGGAGATTCTGCAGCCCAGCCCGAAAAGAAGAAGAGCAGTCTGGGCCACTTTAGACGATTCCTAAAGGCCAATAACGACCGTGCCATTCTCAACGGCCTACCCAACCTTGTCGAGCAGCCTGCGATTGGTTATGAAAACAAAGAAGTCGCGGTCGTCAATCTCAACAACCTGTCCCAGCCCGAGAGTAACGTTCAAGTAGGACGAAAACATGACAGCCAGCATCTCCAAGAAAAGGAAGATCTTCCTCAACTCATTCGTGTTAAGCGACCAACCCCCACCGAATCCTCGGCAACAACAACTACAACAACAACTCAACAACCTCATCCTCAATCACAACCCATCACCGACCAGAGTGCCGATCCAACACCTGAGAGCAGCAAGTCTGTTCCAAAGTCATAGAGAATAGCATTTGTATACATATTATATATTATATATCTTTACCTTACCTTACCCTACTACTTATTCTACTTCTACTTCTTCTTCATTACCTTGTTCTTTTCTTTATTTTCCCTGTATTTCAACCTTTATTTCTTTTTTTTTATTGTAACCTTTTTGTTACATTGTTTGTCCAGTCAGACAACGCATTCCGTCATTCTTAATAATTGTAAATTCCCATCTGCATCTTAATATCTCTCTTCCATGACAATATTCAAATAAACATTTATCTTCAACTTTCAGGCATAATCGCAACGTTAAAGTTCAAGTTCCCTCTGTGAGAACATCTCTTTCCAATCTTTTCTCTTTTCTCTCTCTATCTCTTTTTTTTTGTAATTTAATATTATACAAGTATATACATTTAACAGCAAACAAGTAACGAAGAAATCGAACAAGCCAAACCAAGTCAAACCAAGCCAAGCCAAACCAAACATTTATCCCATTACATTCATTAGATTCATTTATTGCTCTCATGGCTCTCACTGAGAACCTCTTTTCTCTTGACGAATTCCTCCCGCTCTTAACCAGTCAATCTCTACACTCATTTACACCTGTCACTCTTACTCTAACACACTCTACCACTGTCACTGTGCCTCACTCAACTGCATCTGCCGTAATTTCGGTATTACCGCCGCCGCCGCCGACCTACTCACAATCATCAATATCTTTGTCATTTTTACCAACACAATCAGAATCAGAATCAAAATCAAAATCAAAATCAAAATCACAATCAAAATCAGAATCAGAATCAATAGAAATATCAAAATCAATATCACAACATCAACATCAACATCAACACCACTCATCACTAATAACAACATCATCATTATCATCATCATCATCACTACCATCATCGATTCAGACAAGCAATCCAAATGCGAGGCTACCTTTCCCACTCCAGAGCTGGGACCAGGCAAGGTATCTCTGGCCATTGTTACTGATCTTTGCTGTCCTGGGTATGCTTTTTTGTACGAGCGGTCTTGTTCTCAGTCTATTTATGTGTTACCGGCGCAAGTACCACCCAAAGAGCAGAGAAGCCAATGACAATACCAGCCACATCAACAGCCACAGATACAACCAAAACAATAGCGATAACAATACCAATAATACCAATAATAATAATAATAATAATAATAATAATAATAATGACAATAATAGCCACCCACCCAGTCCAACTATACATTCCATCTTTCCACACACCACAAAATCCACACCAGGAAATACAGCAAGACCATTGTCCCGTATTCTGCCCTGGCTGTCTGTCCGGTCTGCCACCAGCCGTGAGACACTGTCGTTTGAGAACTCGGCTCGAGATCTTATGGCTAACAAGGAAACCTACACGATCAACAACACCAACAACAAAATACTAAATGACAGCTGGATATCACGCTTGCTACACAGATCGGGTCAGACGGCGTCTCCGTCAAGCCCGTCGATCCAGTTCATATCAACCTTTGTGCCCATGGATCGATCGCCCCTGACACTGGTGCCTCGAGCTGAGATTCTCAACGACCCCGAGCGCAGAAGAGGCGTGGACGAGGTTGATCTCTGGGAGCAAAAGCAAAAGCAACATTCCGCCGTCTGGAGATTCCCGGCAAAAGACTATCCAGAGTCGCCAGATGCAGGGCCGTCCACATTCTCCAGACTTCGCCAGATGCAAACAAATTATGAAGATCATCCAGACTCAAGCACCACAATAAGACTCAATTCACGTCCAATAATGGTAAACATTATCCACAGCCACAATTAGTCAATTATATATATATATATAAAGGACCATCTTTTCTACTCTTTCTTCTCTTTCTCTTTATGTGTACGAGTGCGAATACGAGTACGAGTGTAATTTGTGTAAAGAATATTAAATAGCTGTCTTTTTTCTCTCTCTCTTTATTATATCCTTTTGTGTATATGTGTGGGTAGAAGTCGCATGGGTCAAACGGATCGGACGGATCAAACGGATCGGACGAAACTGTTGTCATTATAGACCAACAGCAGGCTTCTGGTAGCTCAAATTCTGAACCCGGAGTAGAAGACGACAGACCGTTTTCAGAATTTGCATCTACTGTCATTCACTGCAACAGTATCCGGACCTCGAGCCACATGAGCGATGTGACCATGGCACGTGAAGTGCTCAAAGCCAGTAAACTGCACAATAGCAGCAGTCAATGGTTTGGCCCGTCTGGCAGCAGAAGTCTCTAAATATACACACATACACACATACACACATACATACATATATACATATATACATACATACATGCATACAATACAATACAATATAATATAATATAATTAATTAATTAATAATTTATTTAATAAATCCTCTGTATTTCTTTCTTCATTTACTAATATTCTTATTAATATCACACACACGTATATCATGAATGGTGAGCACTTTATCACTGTATATATATATATATATATATATATGTATATATGTATATATGCTTGTGTCTTGTAAAAGATATTTGTTCTCGTAATAAATTAATTAATACTTATAAAGAAGACGAAGAAGAAGAATCCATCAAAAAACCTTATGGATCAATAACGGACGAATTGGAACGCCTAGACTTGGCTGCTTTGCATACCCAGGTCGAATCTTTTATCAAGAAGCGAAATGATTCTATCAAAGGCATAATTGTTTTTTTTCATAGTTTCTGTAGATGGTTTATATCTTCACTGTGCTTCCAGAATAACAACAATATATAATATATCCATGTACATAGAGAACATGGATTCTATTATTCGATCTATAGAGAGCTTTAAAGAAACCCTATTAAAACGATTGGAAGAGAACGACAGGAAGATTCTGGAACAAGTACAGAATGAGCTTGATAAGATTCCAATTATGGAAGAAAGTCAAGGCAAGTCTTTCTCTCTGCTATTATTATTTACATGTATAAATGTATATGCTGTATTTAAATAGAAGACTTGCGTAATCAAGTTTTACAGTTCATGCATGCTATATCCTCGACAGTTTCCCAGATATTTGAGGAGACTTCCTAAATAGTCTTTTTATATATATATATATCTTTTACGTACAGGACGGATCAAATGTAAATGTAAATGTAAATTTTCTTTTATTTTATTTTATTTTATTTATTTTTTCTTCTAACGCTCCTTCAACAGTTCTGGATAGGTGTCCCAAAATTCCTGTCCAATAATATCATCATAAAGTGCACAGGGAACAAGCTTTGTACGTTCTACCGGCTTTCCAGTATTTGGAGAAATGGATGTCACCAGAGTCTAGTTATATTGCAACAAAGTATCCAGCATTCAATAATCACAATTACATTTGTGATCGAAATCGTAATAAAACTCTACCTTTTTTCGAATAATTGTAGAACCCTTTTTGTAAATATCCTCAAGCTTATTGTAATTGATATTGTGGTTGGTAAAGAGGATCTCATGCTTATCTTTTGAGAATGTTCCCTAGAATGTTTGTACATAAATAAAAAGTATAATGGCGTCTATGCATTCTATATATAATGTTCTTTCTAAACAGCCAATACAAAAGATACTATATAAGAATGTAACAATCTAAAAAAAAAAAAACTTACCCGCAAGATCTCTTCGGATTCGATTTCAGTCTTGCCAGAATGAACGATTGCCCAAAAGGTTGTATTGTATAGATTGTTTATGTGGCCTGTAATCATATAGAGTGATATTTTCAGTATAAAGTAGAATCAAAATAGTTTAATATTTATACTCACAATCTGCTTGTCGCCAGCTGAGATAATCTCGTAGGTTCTGGTCGCTTGGATAACACACAACACGAGAATCGAAACAAGGTGCATATTGCAATTTATGATCGCCAAAATATTTTCCCCAGTGCATTACATAGTTTGCTGCAAACAGACTAGCCACTGTTGAAGCAATCTTACTCGCTCTTCGTGAATACAAGTTACAAGACTTTGGAAGAACAAAACTATATAAAATAATAATAGAAGTAAAGGCATATACTTAGATACAGTTACCACATGAATATCACACATAATATGTACATAGCCATAGTATGCACATAAAGATATAATTTAATTTAATTTAATTTAATTTAATTTAAATTTAATTTAAATTAAATTTAAAACATTTTTATATATTACTATTACTATTACTATTACTATTACTATTTATTACTGTAGTTTATTTTATTACCTAAATTCATCACTTTGTCCATAGGCTAGAATAATATCTTTAATATCTTTCATAACCTCAATCGCACATTGGTTCATCAACTCTAATGCTCTTCGATCGTTGGGTTTCTGGAATTCATGAGTCTGAGAGAATCTAATTTGAATTTGTTTAATTTAATAACCAATAACCAAAGCAATAGTAATAAAATCTTATTGTTGTTATTGAATATTTTTTTAAGCTTTATATATACATATATACATAAAAAAAGAAAATAATGAATATCTTGCTCTCACCGATGGAATCCTCGACCATCAATTCGCACAACTAGCCATGTGTTGGGCAAAACTTTGTCCACAGTCTCGAAATGGCGTACATATTCATACTTTGAGTTGGCCATGGTTTAGGAGATCAAGTACATTAAAGACTACTTTTTTTTTAAAAATAAAATAAATAAATAAAATAAAAAATAACTACCACACACAGACATTACTACACAGACACACAGACACACAACCTTTGGGATTGACACAGCTTACCAGTCACATATATCTTACTTGAGAGCATTAACCAAGATCCACCCCTTTTCTTCTTTTTTATTTTATTTTATTTTCTTTATTAAATATGTATACAAACCTGTAGATACCATCATATATATATATATATACGCACACTCGTCAAAAATAATAATAATAAATAAATCAGGAACATTAATTATAAGCCATGTATAATACAAGTACATATCTATATATCTATCTATATACTGAAGACGAAATAAAATAAAAAGGAAATTTTCTATGGTCTTGCACTATTGCTATTTTGTGAAGATTCTCTTGTCTAGACAGACAATTGATTTAAAATAGAGAAAAGAAAGAACGAGCGCCTTTTAGATAGCACGGGCAGGAAGCTGGGTCAACAAGATGTTGTATCTCTTCTTGATTGTAATGCGTTGACGGGAGAACTTGTCATCAGGAGAGAAGCGAGCAGGATGTGCTGACTTTGTTGGGAACCCAGAAGGACCAGTTTTCTGTTTTATTCCAGTTCGTTATATATATATATATATATATATATATATATTGGTTTCTATAAAACACATAAATTCTACACTACCTTGAGTGTGTAGACACGCTCGCCCTGGGGGTTCAAATAGTACATCAAATACATGGCTGATGAAGATCTAACAAGAATTGCTTTACTTTTTTTTTCTTTTCTTTTTTGGCAGACTTATCAAATGAGATGTCAAACCTAACTCTAATCTCTATTGGCGTGACTCTATTCACCCTTTCACAAGCCACCCAGCCATGCAAACCATTCGTCCTTTTCTCCCCTCCTATTAATATGCAAATATAAATTGCATACTCAAAGTGAAACAAGTCAATAAAACTAGTAACAGACATTAGATAAACAAAACAAAAAGAAAGTAAAATAAAAAGAAGAAGAAGAAGAAATAAGGAGAAAAGTAGGATAATGAAGATACAATGCATCGATCGCATGGGAGCACCCCAAAATACATTCTTAGTAAAGATTAGACAACACACAATCCTGTTAAATTGTCCTCTCGAAAGTACTGCCCTGAGTGCATTTGCACGTCCAGCTACCCAACCTCTTTACCCACAACCACCATCATCCATAAATACACTCTCGTCAATCCTGTCGAGTTATGATGAGACCAGAAAAAGTGCAAACGACACAAACTATTCTCTGGCTAGCTCACAACTTGACAATTGTGAGGATCGATGCGTATTCAGAATAGCCGACTTTAGTCTTGTAGATGTTCACAGCATTGATCTAGTCATCATTGCTAATTCGCAACTGATGCTCGGTCTGCCTTTTTTGACCGAGTATCTTGGATATAAAGGAAAAATCATTGCTACTGAGCCTACAATTGAGTTTGCAAGGTGAGTTATTAAAATACAATAATAATAAAATAAGAAAGGCTCTCCATTTCCACATTTGTTATATATATATATGTATCTTTAAGATATCTTGTTGAATAATTTAATGTATATGATATATATATATATGTACACTTGAAGATATCGTATGGAAGAACTGGTTTCCTATCATGGACACTCCATAACATCAATTGCCCCGAAATCCTCAACCCACTTTTCTCAACTGGGTGCAATGGGACAATCTTGTATCGAACAAGGATGGCGCTCACTTTACACTATGAAAGAAATTGCTTCTTGCATTGAAAAAATCCAACCCGTCAGATTTACAGAGACATTGGTGAGCCACCAAACAACAACCAACCAATCAACCAAAAAAAAAAAACGATGAATTATATATATATATATATATATATATATAATATTTAGATTGATATTTGCTTTGTAAAAAGACTCTTTTCTCGACACTACGTCTCGAAGCACACAGCTCAGGCCATTCTTTGGGAAGTGCAAATTGGTTACTAGAAACAAGTTACAAAAAGATTGTCTTCTTGTCCTCTTCATCACTGGTCACCGGACTCCACCCTCTCGATTTTGACACTTCTGTTTTAAAAAATGCGGATGTGATTCACGTCAGTGATCTTACAAACCAATCTCACCTTGATCTTTCTTTCCAACGCTCAAAAGCCAAGATGATGTCCTACATAGGTATGCCAAACTAAAGATAACATTAAGAAGAATAAAACCCAATACATGTAGATTTTTCTTTTTAATTTCATTTCATTTCTTTTTTTTTTTAACAATTGGGCCAACGCTAATAGTAATAATATTATTATTTTATTTATTTATTTTAAAAAAAAATCATAGGGAGAGCTCTTCAAGCAAGGGGCAATGTATTGTTTCCGATCCCAACAATGGGTATTATATTTGACTTGATCGGTGAGATTCGCAACTACCTCTTGTCAGTAGGTGTCGAGATTGGGCACGAAACTCATCAAATACCAATCTACATGGTTGGGCCAATGGCAAATCGAAGTCTACAATATGCAAACATCTGTGGAGAATGGTGAGAGTACAGAATAGAAACAAACCCACACATTATTAATGTATGTACGTCTATGCACTTTTTTTTGTGGCGATTTTTTGTGTAGGATGACACCAGAATTACAGGAACAACTATATGTCCCGAAAATGCCTCTTCCTCATGGTCTCTTGCTCAAATCAGGTGGACTTCAGGCTGTCGGGTCAATTTCATTAGATGTCAAGGCAAAGAAAGACTTTAAGGAACCATGCATTGTGTTTACTGGCGATTATGCATGCCCAACAAATGGACCGGTTTCATGGTTTCTCAAGAAATGGGGAAACTCAGAGCACAATGTGTGTATCGTTGTTGGTGAGTGATCTTATTTTCATACTTTTACCTGATATATATATATATATATATGTATGTATGCCGAAAGACCTGTGCTTATTCATCTTTTCTCTCTCTCTCTCTCTTTTACAGATCCTGAAGTTCCTTCATTTGATGTACCTTTAGGGTGTCGAATGACAGTCTTACGAGCCCCTCTGGATACCCGTATTACTCTAACTGAAGTGGGCCGCCTGTTAACCATGAATTGGATGCGTAAACTTGATGGTTCTCCGCGACACATCATTATCCCTAAATGCCAGGGAGCCACTCAATTTCAGGAGGATTGGAGGCAAAAAGGAGCAGATGTTCACATATACACATCGGGTGACATTCTAGACGTTGACCTCAAACGTAAATGGGATAAAGTCACAATCTCCGAAAAGGTATATGCACACAGACATATATATATATATATATATGTAAAAGAAGAAGAAGAGAAAGAACAGGGGAAATAGTTGATTATTGATTATTTCTAATTTATTGTTATTTCTACTATTATTATTATTATTATTATATACTAGGTGGGTAACAGTCTACAGCTGTCTCAGCTAGAGCCACAGGCACCTGGATCCGCAAGTTACCTGCTACCTATCTCTGGATCCCTACATCTTCACAATAACCAGTTGGTGCTAGGAGACATGAATTCAGGCCCAAGCACTCGTGCAATCACACTTGCTGACAATCGCACCCCTATTCAACCGGTCGATGCCATTTCTATTATGAAGAGGCTTAAGGAGGTAAGGAATTGAATTAATATTAATCTCTTTTAAAGAGAAAGAAAGAATTATAGTAGTATTAGTAGTAGGGATAGTAGTAATAGCTGTATTAGCTTTTGTGGTGGTGGTTGTGGTGGTAATTGTATTAAGAATAGTATTCTGATCATGGAACTGTAGAGCGGAATCGAATATGCAGCACTACGACTTGTACGCGATCATTTAGGAAACCAGAAAATTATTCTACCATCATACATGGAAGCTTCCATTGTGTTTGAACCAAACCAAACAACTATTCTGGCAGACGACCCAGAAGTGAGAGAACTACTGTCTGCCGTTGTTCGTGGTACAATCCCCAACATTTAAAGAAGTATTTGGCATATGGGCAACACCTATATATGGCAACACTTACATGATGTGCTCTTGCACACAGTGAACAATAAACTCTACATCTTTTTAACGCCCTTTCTTATTTTCTTTCTTCTTCTAAATAATAATCACTTTAATTCTTTGTACTTCTTTAAATCTTCTTCCTTTTTTTTCTTTTTCTCTCTCTCTCTCTTTCTCTTCCCTTTTTTTATTGAATTACATGTCATCCAAATATGAGCCGAGAAGAGACCGTGAGTTTCTTTCTTTTCTTACTTCTCATTTTATTAACTCATTTGTAATGAGTAGATGTCAAAACTGAAATGACATTTAGTAGAAAAAACAAAAAATAAAAAAAAAGTAGAAGAAGTAGAAAACAGAAAATAAACTTTCTAAATTCTGTATGTAGCAGCGAATACGTGGTATTTATAAGCAACCTACGCCAACCGGAAACCTATCCAAGAATGACCAATTTAACACCAAACAATACCAAGACCTCAAACCAAAATCACCTAAGCGCGTCACGCCCACAAAGACACTAGTAACGCCAGTGTCAAACACATCCTCAATCGCTAACAATCATGTCAATTCAACCACATTTCAACGCACCTCAAACAATTCTCTTTTTGACAACTCTGCCAGGCCAAGAAGAGCCAGCCAAAACTCGACGCTTTCTATCAATTCAAAGTCAAGCGTAAAAAGCCAAAGCCAAAGCCAAAGCGAAAGCCAATCCAGACCAACACAGAAAAATATCGTTCCACGAAGCTCGATACACAGGGCACGAACACCCCAGGCCACCACTACCTCGATTACTCAAACGGGTCCCAATGAAAATATTAGTAAAGTTGACAAACCCGTAAACGCCCCAACCACAAAAACTACAACTACATCACCAGCTCTGAAAGAACGATTGAATGCCCCGACCACAAAACCAATAGCCAGTACACAAAACACTACGAAACCAATGCCAATTGCATCCAGAAAAGATAGCCTGTCTCGACCAAGTTCCAATCCTGAGAAAAAAATACCTTTTTCTAGTCAGCGCAAAAGCAGCAAATCCGCTCAGACTCAATTGAACGAAACTAAAAACCAAAAGCATCCCCCTATCCCACGCCCTTCTTTGGCTGACCATGTAGTCGACAGTACAGAATCGGTGCTGGTAACAGCGACTCGGGTGTCGGCTGCCACACCGACCATATCCTCTCGTGCGCAGCACATGCATTCCTTTCGGCGCAAGGCAGACTCATCCCACTCAGACATCAAAAGAACAGCACAGACAAGGAGCCGACAGGAAGAATCTAGAAGACAAGAGTCATTTGCGAATGAGATCAAGACGATTGTTGAATTTGAAGGAATCGCTTTACCTTGGACAGATTGTGTGGCCTATTCAGTCTCATCCGCAAAGTCAGCTTCGCCCGCAAAGTTTGAGGCTGATGAGCTAGTTGAGCAACTGGCCGGTCCATTTGCGATAACACTTGCGTCTGAATTCCCTACAGCATCAATGACTCATCTCAAGGAACTACAAGAGGTAAATATCAATCAGTATCAAATAGGATCAATATATATATTATTCATTCATTTATTTATTCTTACAGTTTAATAAAAGCATATCAATTTTTTTATTAACATATGTCTCTTTGTAGAAACATAATAAGAAATCATCTAGGTTAAATGTTCTAAAGACACAGCTTAAATGCGAAGCATTGATAAGATCTGCCCTAGTTAGCTCCCTGAGGCTTGAAAATGTGGATCCAAGCTTGATGAAACAAATTAACGAGAGTGACGAACAGACAGAATTGTTAACAGAGCAACTGTTTCTGGCCTTTTCAGAGCTTTCGGATGACCGGGCAAGATACCTTGAGCACATTGCAGGTACAATTGCTGTCTCTGCTCGCAAGCAAATGATGGGCGATTACACAAGAAGCCCGCCAGCTGCCGCCCAGCAGACAAACGAGTTGGACATCCTACGATCGGCTCTTGGTCAACTATCGCGGCAACTGGATCACATTGTCCACAGTTACATAAGCCCGAGGCACCAGAGCCAAAGGACCACACTGGGTGTGTGCAGTGTGAGTGACAATGGAAGTATCTCTGGAGACTCTCGGTTCTCGAGCTCGGTCAGGACAAGTGTGACGAGCGTGGAGGACAGCCCTGGCGAACGCTTGGACCAAGAGTACGCAAGATCAGAAGAGTCGTGGGAAATCAGCAGCATCAAAGACAAAATAGAGACTATTGGGCAACAGCTGGCATCAAACGAAAAGATGATGGAAACCGCTAGTCGGGACCAACATCAGGCCCTTCTGCATAGCCGGGAAATTGATCAATTACGCGATTCGCTCGATCAGGAGAGACGGTACAGAAAAGACCTCGAGAGCCTACTGGAAAACAGACACATACCAAAAAATGGGTCGAATATCAAACACACTCTGAACAGCTATATAGATTCTCTCGAAAACCACATCAGCCGTCAGGCAAGCATACTACAGAAATCTAAAAAAGAAGAAGCTGAGTTGCTGGATGCGTGTGATCGGGCAACAGGACTTTCGAATAAATCAATCCATGATGCAGTGCAGGCATTGCTACAAAACAAGGGTATAAATCAAAACGAATTGTTGGAAAACCCAGTGGGGTATTTTGTGCAAGGAGAGCACGGTGATCAGAGGATGTATGAAAGAGAATTCGAAGCTGATGGCCTAAAGTCTCAAGTACAGACGATTGAACGAGAGTATAGACGTGTACAGGCAGAACACTCGGACTGCCAGAAGGCCTTGAAAGAGTGTGAGCACAATCTTTCGAATAGTAAAAAGGCTCTTTATGAAGCCACTCAACAATCGAACGTCTATCAGAAACAACTCAAGGATCTCCAGACGTGTTCCCCGCAACCATTACAAGCACCAATACATCTTTCCGCCGTGCCTTTTGAACGCAACAAGGCTGTGCTTGATGCTGAACTCAACAGACTCCGGTCGGCTTTCCAAGATGCCCAGTCGAAATTTTCGCAAAGAGAAGGTGCCTATATGCTCCAATCGGCCAGCCTTGAGGCCGAACTGAGCTGTATTCTCAAAGAATACGATCGTTTGACTCGCAATATGACTGACTTTAAGCACGAACGTAAGACGTATGAAGATCGTATCTCGGAACTTAGACAGGCACTTCGTGAGCGCGAGCGAAGTCTTGCTGACGAACAAGCCAAGCGTATCGGAGGCGACAGCGGGACTCTTGAGTTGCGAAAAGAATTTAGGCAGATGATGGCTCAGGCAACAGTAGGCCATCAGAGTGAGATGGAACGTGAAGAGTTGTTGCGCCTAAAGCTTGAAAACGAGTTGCGAGATGTAAAATCTATGCTTGAGTTAAAACATTGGGATCAAGTAGATATGGGTGTTCAGACATCGTTTGTTGTGTGCTCCCCTCTGTAGACTGTAATAATAATAATAATAGTAATAATAATAATAATAAACCTGCACTGGATGTAGGCTATTTTTTCTTTCTTTTTCTTTAATTTTAATTCTTCACTTCCTTTCTGCTATTCTCAATATATATATATATGTATTTATATATTGTAGTGCGTGCTATTGTCTTTTTCTTATTTTAAATAGAAAACTAAAGTTAAAATTAAAATGTAAATAAATTAACATTCAGAGGAATAAATAATCTGCATTATTAATATATCTGTGTAAAGGTACTGAAGACTAAACAGCCACTTGATATTACAATGATTTCTTGTTTTTAGCTATTAATTAATTAATTCTAATTAAATTTTGGACAAACTTCAATACATCTTTAAAGAAACAAGCTGAAAATTAGACGTGGGTTTGAGGATATGTTTTATCAATAAGTGTTTTTTTTTAAAAAAATAAATGCACCGATTGACTGTATTCTGAGCCATTTTTCTGCTTCTTTCTCTCTGTTGTATATGTGGAATTGTTTCTGAGGCACAATATTCAATTATTACTACTATTTCAGTATATTTTCTAAAGAATAATAATAAATGTATTTGAAATTTGAAAGTAATTGGATACTTTTATTTGTTCAATCTAGTAAAATTAATTACACGCCTAATCATGAAAGTACAAGATGTAAATCGAGATTAGAAAAAGAGAAAAGATGAGATATCTTGGAAATGCTATAGATCTTACAAATCATTCATTCGTTCATTCATTATTGCGCTTTTTTTTGGGGGGAGTCAGTATTATGGTTAATTATTGTACAGACTATTGGGAATGATAAAAATAAATCATGATAAGATAAGACTTTGAAAAAAAAAACAACAACAACAAGATTCTACCAATAGATTCTCTCATCTAATCTCGTAAAACAACAATTACTCAAGATTAATGTTATATTTGGTATTGTGGTTGTAAAGACTTGGAGTCTAAAAAGATAAGAACGCCTATAGTCATACAACGGTACTTCCGATGTTTCCCGCCTCAATGTGAATTACATAAAGGTTTACCTGATTTTATTTTTTATTTTATTTTATTTTAAGAAAAAGACTATCTGTTCCACCTTCAAAAAATTTACTAGATATATTCGGGTCTGTAGCATCGAAGCAGAGTGACTCTGTGTATATTTTAGATTTTTCTTTTCTTTTCTTTTAGTATTAGCGCAAGTATTAGTTATCTGGATCTCATTTTATACCTTTTTTTGACTGATTTTATCACAAACATAAACCCACACGCGCAAAAACCCATATGAAAAAAATAAAGAAAAAAAACCAAACCCCCAAACTCTGTTTTGTTCTTTGCTTCTATCAAACAATTTCCTTTTAATGGTATTTTCACAGCATGTGAGGTGTATACTATACATGGTCCACAACAGCAAGGTACTCTATGTTGTGAATCTTCCCTTCTTTCTTATCACCTATAAATTTCTTCTTGATGAAAGATAGAAGAATGTTCTCAGTATGATAAACACTGAAACAATCAACAAATCTGTCAAGTAATAATAGCAATAATATTTGTACATTCATTTATGAACAAGAAAAAGAAAGAAGTTCATAAATCCGCCCCTTCTTTACTTTGCCTTGTCTTGTCTTGCATTCTCTATCAATCTATATCCCTTTTTTATATACATATATTTTAAGTAATAAAAATAAATAATAGATAGTCGAAGCTCAAACTGCTTTCCAATCAGAGTGCTCGGCAATCTATCAGAATAAAGCATTTTACTGTGTATCTATTTTGTTCTTAATTTAGCACTTGCTGTTAAAACCCTGGAACTAGGATCAATACAGAAGTCTCACATGAAACCACAATATGTTTTCTTTATGTTATTAAAGTCACTTGTTTTTGTTTTCATCTTTAAAAAGGTTCAAAAAGAATAGGCAGTGTATTAAAACATCTAAATCACTGTATAGTTCGTACTAATGCCAAATAATACACATGTAACCAAGTGATCGAGCGTTCAAGAGATATCTCTAACAACAGTCAACCTAGCCTTTGATGGCTTGGTTATGTTTACACTGTCATATCCAGCCTCTGGATAACCCATGTTCGAAAGCGACATGGCTCAATTAGAACTCATTACATCTTTTCTCTATCTCTAATGTATTTTATTTATCTTACCTACCCATTTAGAGACCAATACTTAAACAGCTATCTTTGATAAAGAGAATTTAGCTTTATATTTATTGGTTCTCAGTAGACAAGTCATATAAAGAAACAAGTATTTAATACCTCATAATTGTATTGTCATTCTAATTTATAGGCCGTGATATTGATACAATCAGACTGATATATACATATACACATATATATAAAAGGGAATGTCTCTCTTATCAACCAAGTGTGACCAAAGATATGTATGTTGCGTTTACATTGATGGTCTTGTATCTCGTTAATCAAATGTGCTCATATACATATATATATTAAAGCACCTGAAGAAATAGAGAACTATATGGATCAAAGCAATACTTATAGACTTAACATATATATATGTTCTATATCAACATACAATTAAACGCAATTTGAATTTATTTGTCTCTGGGCTTGTGAATACAACAAAGTAGTCAAAGTTGGTATTAAATAAGAAACATTGCGCTGTGAAGAATATAATCCTTGATAATTTAAAACTTGGATAAATCTTATCACCATGTTTTGGAAAGTTGATTGACTGACCATAAGTAACGAATAGTACTTCCTCTAGTGTCATTTTGTTTTAATACTGCTCATCAATGATATTTACCAAAAGATGTTTGGCTTGACCTCTAATGTGTTGGTGGTTTGATAAAAGCAAACTAGTACACCTTTCCAAAATAAATAATAATAATAATAATAATAGTCAATATTATAAATGATTAGCTTACCTTGGATCTCTGAACGTTTCTGTAAGACTTTAAAGATTAGGTTACAAAGACCAAGTATATTCTCCATACATTAATCCAAGATCTCGAGACTTGTATCGTTAAGGAGGTTTGGTGGGTAAATACATAACTTAATTCATAGTTTGTAGCAAATATTATTACGATCCTAGCTCTCTCTCTCTCTCTCTCTCTCTCTCTCTCGTTATTGTATATATCAAAAAAAGGTATTTGTTAAGGAGAAAGAGTATATATAATTGGGCATTTAGAAATATCTCTTTCTTTCTTTCCTTTGATGAGATGAGGTGTATTTTTAGCGAATATCTTTGAATTTATATTCATAAGACACAGCTTGTACGCTACAAAGTACGCCTATGATCTACAAATTGGTTACATTGTTGTCTGCAGGATCTTGGGTTTAAATAGAATCAGAGAGCAGTAGGGTCTTGACATGGTCTTGTAAGGAATCCTTAAAATTCAACCAAAATAAGATCAACATTGGGTCTATATGATCTAGTAGAGTACAATCAGTGAAGAAATAAAGTAAATATATCCTGTTTTGTTTCCCTAGATGAAGAGAGTCAGATTCCTACACATTCTCCAGAATGACAAGGTAATGTATGTTCTACTGTCTTTAGACACATCGATTTAAAACCCACAAGTTTACTTTGTATCTTTAAATATTATGGATATTAATAATTTTGGCTCCATAGATTGAAATAGACACATACTAGTAGCCTCTATTTATTACCCTATTGCATGCATTAGGTAAATATACCTTTTATGCTTTCTCTTTCATTCTATTTTATTTTTAAAAGGAGGGGGGTACAAAAAGGAAAGGATCTGCTTACTGTGGCTCGATTCACAAGATATGACTTGTAGAGTACAGATGTCATTAACGACGTTTGTCTGTTAATTCGATACAAAGAGGAAGAAGAGGAAGAAGAAGAATAAAATAATAATAATAAAATTTACTATATACAGAAACTTTCATACAGAAAAAGAAAAATGAAGCCTTTGACACAATAGACTTGAATGAATTCTCCAAGCGCTTACATCTTGTGTTTTGGGGAATCCTTTCTGCCAAACGGGAAAAAATGTAAAGCATACACCCGCCCACAAACATATAAGACGGTAGTATGCTTCTATGCAAAATGAAAAATTAGATTCCTATAGTCTTTTTTTGGTCCACCTTGTTTTCTTGGCATTTACTCCAAGTCTTGGTGAGGCAAGATGTTTGAGGAATATGCAAGAATATGTATATATATGTGTGTATAAAGACCATCTCTCCTCCAAAAAGAAGAAGAATAGAAAATAAAAGAAATATTGGCTTTGAACCATCCCTTTTCTCCTTATTTTTGTTTGTGTTTCTTTTAAACACCAAAAAATAATCAAGGAGAAAGAGTGCGTGTGTGTAAGAGCGAGTAAGAGCAAGGGGAACATGTTTTGAGTTGTATGTTGTATGTTGTATGTTGTATGTTGTATGTGTAAGTGTAAGTGTATATGTGCGTGTGTTTTTGTTTTTGTTTTTTTTGTATACGAGACTGCGCCTTCATTGAAATTCGGTCGTTAATGGCTGTATTTTTTTTTCTTCTGTTACTTCAAAATTTCACAGTATGGATCTTGATGACACCTTGAAACTGCTTGGATTCGTCGTTCTACTACCTCTGCTACCCAATCGAGAGGAGCAACATGGGCCGATCTGTGTAATGTTACTCCAGGAAAAAATGGCAGATGTTCAAGGTCGCCTGCAAAATAATAGTTCTCACTAGTATACTTGACTGTGCAGTCCAGAAACTGAACCAGTGATCGAAACTTGCCAAAATTGATCAACCCGGGCGAAGAAGAAGACGATGATTCCGGCATCATGGTCGCATTTCCGTCCATAAAAAAAGTAACATCTTTGAGAACAAGCGGAAAAAAGGGAATCGCGGGTGCCTTTGCCTTTTGCAACGCATTACGATACACTGACATATTGTTGCAAACGTCTAGATTCTTTTGAAGGATTTCAAACGTGTGCGTGTCACGGTGAGGCAGGGATTGCCAGGCATCTTCAAGACGTTGGACAGCTCCACTCAAAAGTCCCATAGTAATCACCATACTTGTGTGAAAGTTGTTCCAATCCAAACAAAACTATATGTCGATATACACACACACATCATTATTAGAATTATTATCATTACTATCTTTCTTTAAAAAAATTAAACCTACAAGAAATTATACTCTTTGTATAGTATATATATATATATATATATATATATATTGTACCTTTGCAACTTCAATTAATCGACGGATAATATTACGCTTTTGCTTGGCTGATTGAGATGTACATACATCATGAATCACCCAATGACTTATCTGTTTGACGATAATGAAACCCAATATATATACATATACATACATAAATAAAAAAAAACCTAAAGGTTATATCCTTTTTCTTTTTCTTCCTTTGGTTCCTTTCTCTATACCTCTCTTCTTTTATATATAAATATATGTATATATTTATTTATTTACTTACCATATTAGCTCTCTGAGCAAGCAAGCTAATTGAGTCATTCGGGTCAAAGGGCTCATTGGCTGTATTGTGAGGGTCTCGCCAGGGACCATGCATATATTCGTAGGCAGTTATACACCGAAAGATATAAAAATCCGCCAAGGTAAGGTACCTTGCGATATCTTTGGCCTTCAAAGTCAGCACACCTGGGATAAGAGTTAACCCACTAGGAGGAGGCATGAAAGTTGGAGAGTCGGGCGGGGTACTGGTATTAAAAGATACGAATGACTGTAAACTTGGTGTGGTGGACGGACGATAGTTTGCTGAAAAGGGGATCGAGGAAGAGGGCGAAGGTGGGCTAGAACCATCCTGTATTGGCATTGACCATGCTCCAAACGAACTTAATGAATGAGATGTTAATGCCACAAGAGAATGTCGTTTACGGGCTTGCTGGGCGAGCTATTGATCAAAAAGCATAATACAATACAGTATAATTAGGAGATCAGGTTTTACATTCTGAGGGAGAAGACAAAAGTTCATCACAATGGACCTTACCTGGACATCCAAGGCATCTTGTATTAAGCCAGCTTCTATACTAAAACCAGCATGTGCTACTCCATGTTCAATGAAATGAGCAAGTCTGTTCCGCAAACCAGCTTGCTTAAAATCTTGGCACTGCAGTTTAACCCATCGAGAGATGACATTCAGTACCCTTTTTTTTTAAAACAAAAAATGAAAAAATAATAAATAAATAAATAATAATTAACCAAAGGTGTGATAATAAATATGGATCAGCTTACTTTGCCTGGATACACCTTGGTACCTTTTGAATATTCCCCTGTCTGTTGACCAGTGTAGGTGGATGGAATCGTCTCATTAAACTATCCAGTAATCTCATGGAGCTTGTAAAGCACGCATAACTCATCAAGAACGTATCCACATAATCAAGATCTAAATAACTCCTTTCAATCATAAGTGTCTTTTTTTTCAATTTTCTTAAAGCCTTTTGGCATCAATTATAGTATATATAATTTTACCTTGAGCTGTCTCATCTGCCAATTTATCAAGCAATTTGTCAACTGTACCAGCCATTATATCCAATTTACATGATATTTTCTTCAACACCAAAACGTCCTGGCCATTCTCTGACACAAAATACAATTCGCCTTCTTTTCGAGTCCTTGTCTGGGATGCGCGAGATGGCGAAAGATCCGATGGGAAGCCAAGAGATAGAGAAAACTGTTTTTCCTTAACTGTCTCGCCTTTTGGTATTGGTATCGAAAAAGACACAGGTTTTGGTGTGTTTGATCCAGGACTGTGGAGTGATTTGGGCAAGTCCTGAAGTAAAAACTCGGGCCGATCTAGCAGAAGAGTAGTGGATGACAAAGGTGTATGGCTTGGATCAGGTGTGGGTGTATGTGTGGGTGTATGCGTAGGTGTAGACGTGGGCGTAGGTGTAGATGGCTCACCTAGAGTTTCTTCTGAATCGATTGCCTTTCTGTACTTGTTCAATTCGCACGGCTCACTAGCTAAGGAGTGTAAGGTGGAGTGAGAAGAACGAGCCGAGAAATATGATGATCCAGAAGATCGAATTGTCGGACATTGACTTATACGACGGCTAGGACTTGTTGGTTCTGATGTGCTAGGTTCTAGGGGACCAGTTAAATAACTAGCTAATGTAATAGATGATGACGCCGGCAAAAATATTAGATCACTTTCAAGCGAGATCGTTGAAGAAGCCATGTCAAGATCAAGGTCTAGGTCAAAGTCTTGGCCTTGGGGTGGTATATCACTGCTGGCCGACATTTGAGGCGCTTTTGAGATAATTGACAGTACATGGTCCACTCGCTTCTTTGGCCGTCGAGTAGTGGCTGTGTGGCGCAAGGTAGAAAAGAGTGTATGAGTATGTGTCTGGGGTGGTCTTCGGGCCGTTTCGGCGGATTGGCTTGTAATTGGGGATTTTGTGTCTGATGAATATGAGTGGAAGGTCAGGGTCCTTGAAGGATATGCCTTTGATGAACACTATATGACCAAAAAAACAAACAATAAATCAAACGATAATATATCATTCAACGCCGTCTAATTAATTACCTGATTAACTGAAAAGGTATTAATGGTCCCTCTTCGTTTAGCCGCATTAGCCTGTTCAATATTCTCTTTATGGCCCGCGGAGATGTGAAAAAGTTCTTTCAAACTTCGTCCTCCACTCGTTTTCTTTTCGCGTTTGCTGTGAAAGAGTTGCTTAAATGTATTGTTTTTAGAGCCTCTGTGGATTAGTCCAGATGATTCAGACGTATCACTGTCTTCTGAATCTACAAAGAGCTTTTCTTTTAAAGGTTTATCTGGCTGCTCTTGCTGGTCTGGTTGCTCTGCCTGGTCTGGTTTCTCAGGCTTCTCTGACTTCTCTGATGCTTTTGTAGGTACTTGTGGAAGGGGAGTGGGCCGGGTCTTGAAGGCTGCTAGACTGTGGATAAGTCTCTTTCCGACTGGGGTTGTACATATGCAACGTCGTTGGTCACAGATTTCCACGTGTAATCCAAAGGGTTTGTACGCTTACCTGAATCGGACCGTTCACTACAAAATAAGATAAAATAAAAAGCAAAAGCAAAAGCATTTTTTTTGTTTTTGAAGATTGAATAATCAAGGTATTGATATATATATATGTATTTGTTTTTTGGTTCGAACAGATATTTTGTGGAGGGTTATATTGAACTATGTTAAACGTACTTTTTCCAAGGAGACAGTGTTTCTACTTTGGAACAACTACGGGAAGTTAGCAATGGTGGATCCCTGTGTTGGGTCCCTAGGGATGATGAACTAGATAGACTTGGTAATGGTGCGTGTACTTTGGACAGTAATTCAGAAATGCGTAGAAAATTACAAAATAAAATTGAGCATGGGTTGGGTTGGGGAGGGGTTGGGTTGTACAAGGACGATCAACAGTGCACGGATGATGTACCAGAGAAAGTGAGATATGAGAAATAAGAAAGAAAGACGTTTGTAGAGTCGAGGTTTACCTTTGCGGTGGATTGCGGCATGAGCCCGGGTGATGGATAATTGAAGGTTCGAAAGTGCTTCAGTTAATTTATGTAGATGGCTTAAAAGGGTTGCTTCTGAAAGCTTTGGCGATCACAATAATAAAAAGAAAATAAGACGGATCAGGCCATGCACTCTACAAACAATAATAGCATCACATCATCAATTCTTTTTTTTTCTTACTTGGCATGTTTGGTGAGTGAGTGGTAGTGAAGTGCGTGTGACTGAATTCACTCGTCGGCCAAGTCTCTCGATTTCTTTGTGGATTGCGTCTGTTTCGCGTTGAATGACACTAGAGAGTGCCTGTGGTGTAGAATATGAGATTGACTGGGAGGTACGTCCGAGAGATCCATAAAGCTTAGTGGGACGGTTATTTGATCGATGAGGGGCTAATAGGGTGCTGATAAGTGATGAAAGCAGGGTTGAGGCAGTTGAAAGTGTGATGAGATGAGAGGCTAGTTGTGAGGGATGGCCAAGACGAGAGAGTGTGACGAGATTGGTGAGTGTGGATAATAGACGCTGTCCTAAGGGAGGCTAAGGATAATTATAGGCGTGTTTCTTAAAATGATAGACTTACGGTGGTGTTTTTGCTTTCTGGGAAAAGAGTCAATGGATCTATAAGATTAAGCTTCTTTATTATCTGGCTGGCTTCTTCATGAGCAGCCAGACTTGTATGACGCGTTCCTGAATTGGACATAATAAATAGAGAAGAAAAGAGAGAAGAAGAAGAAAAGGGGGAGAGAAAGAGAAGAAGAGAGAAAGGAAAACAAATAGAGAATATAAGTTGAAGAATAAATAGAAAACGAAACTCAACCCACAGCAAAGTGACGGGATAGAAAGGGCCAAGGTCAGGTCAGGTCAGGTCAGGTAAAGTAAGGTTGATAGGTAGGTATATTGATAGGTAATTAGGTAATTAGGTAGCTAGGCAACCAGACATATATACAGACAGACAGACAGACAGACAGACATACGGACATACAGACAATTAGATAGTTTTGTTGGTTGGTTGGTAGGTGGGTAGTCAGTTAAGGTCTATTGGGCCCTCTCCTCCTTCAACCTGTCCCCCCTTCCACCCCTTATTTATTTTTTGTCAAATGTTCAGGCTGTAGACAGCAAGAAGAGCAAAAAGAAAAGAGAAAACTCTCCATATATGGAGAGCCAAAAAGTGATAGGAAGAGAGGGGTATGTTCTTGACGAATGAATACATTAGGGGATATAAAGCTATAAGAATCGATGAAAATATATATAAAAAACAAAGGCTCCTTTGTGTCCATTTGACTTTCAAAGCAAAGCCTTGTCTGTTGCATTAAAACTAACATGGTCTTACCAATGGAGTGCTAATTGTAATCTCAACTATGCAAACCCGCGCTCTTTTATATATATACATGTGTGTGTGTGTATATATTTTATTTTCATTTCATTTCATTCCATTTTATATTATATTATGTATTCATAAAGTCTTTTTATTTTATGCTTTTTTTGGGGCTTTTACTTTATGAATTTTACTTTTTCTTTTAAAAAGACTTATTTGGTAGTATTTAAGTGCATGCAATGATTCTATCAAAAGACCAGGATTGGCACCTTTGTAAGACACGGCTTATCTACCAAAACACACATATTATTCTTCAAAGATTTTGACAGAAATAAATAAAAGAAGAAAATCCCTGAAGAAAACGAATAGTCAAGGGAGTCCTTCAAAAGAAAAGAAAAACAATGACCACAGAATAAAGGGGAATAAAAAATAAGATATACAATAGAAAAAGGAATAAGAATAACACTGTTACTACTACTAAAAAGAAAGAGGAAAAGAATAGAAAGAAGAAAAGAAGGAAGAATCCTATATTTGACCAGAGCCTAAATCCTGCAAAAAAAATACACCTTCTATATATCTATTTTCATTAATAAATGCAGGTTAAGATATAACTATACATATATTGATTGACTCCAAAAAACTGTACTTTTATATATACATATCTACCTGTAGAGACTTTTTTTCCTAAAGCAAAAACAAGAACAAGAACAAGAACAAGAACAAGAACAAGAACAAGAACAAGAACAAGAACAAGAACAAAGCTGCCAACAGTCACGAAAGTTTGTTAAGCTATTTAACCTCTGTGCCAACTATTGCAGATTCAATAGAAAGGTCATTGAGATCTACTGTTTTTTAGATCCTTTCCTAATCCCTAATCTATAGATGCATTGATTATATAGCCTTATTGTTGATTGACCAAGGCATGTGGAATCTAATACTGCTTTGGGCTAAAAATAAGAAGAAGAAAAAGGAAAGAATATATATAAAGTGCAATCAGGTATGACTGCGGTTTCTAAACAATCGACCTTGTCACCAGTGTCGTACAGAGCCCACATCGTTTTAGCTGTGGGGTACGAGAACCAAGAACAGCCTTGACCACTAAATAAATATATACAAATAAAAAAAGGAGAGATATAAATAAAGATAATTTTGACCTTGACACATTCTATTATTACAAGTATAAGATATTTTGGTTTATATGCTAAATACTATGTTGCAACGAGCTTAACACACAAATGTCCAGCCTATGGAGCAATGGTATTTTGGATTGGAATTGGAATCTATAGGTATACATATAATTTAAAGACATATATATTTATCAAATATAGCGATCATTTAATGAGCAGTCTATTTATACTAAATCTATAGTATATCAATTAATAGTAGTGTTTGATTCCATTCAATGGTACAGTGCGCAGTAAAATAAAGTCTCGTATAGTATCGTCTCGTCTCATCTTTATTTTATTTTTAAATATCTTCTTCCTCTTAAATATACACTTTCTCTTTACAATTGAATAAAACAGGTACATCAAAATGAGTATATATATATATATTAAATATAGGTGTGCTGTTTGCTCACATTAAGACGTAAGAAAAAATCTCTTCAATTAAAAGACTTTTAAAAATTACCTTTTCGTCAAATGACTCAAATGATAAGTAATTATTAAACGGTGTTTTTACAGCTATATTCTTCTTTTGACATATAAAAACGAACGCTCTAGTTGGTTGATATTTGGACTCTGAGATGATCAGCTACCTAAAAGGTGTACTTAGTTAAACTTAAATACCATTGACTTATCACTCGCATGATTATTAGTCTTATCCTCCTGGAACTAAAACTTTCTTCCAGTTCTCTCTCTCTCTCTCTCTTTCTCTCTCTGAGAGATTGTGTGTATGTATGGTGTCCCTGAAGGCTTTTAAACACACACATACAAAGGGAGTGATGTACTTATTCAAATACACAGAGATATCCAAAAACCTTCCTCAAGAGAAATGGAAATGAATGCCATGAACTTATATTAGTCTTTTTTTTTGCTTATACGACTAGTATTTCTTCAATTAACTCACTATAAAGTTTGGGCTACGTGACTTATCCATTAAAACCAAGTAACTTCGCCTCTTCTTCGTCTTTTTATGCTATCTTGACAATCATTGCTTTGTTACGTTTGATAGAACAACGCCTCTTGCATATATTCATGTTAATAGCTTTTTACTCCTCTTACAGAGATTCTTTTTTTTTTAATAAAAAAATCTCAAGGTTGTGGGTTAGAAAGTTTTGGAGGACATACGACAATTCAAAAGATTATATATGATATCTATCATTCCAATACTTTGAATCTTCGACGGAGCCCCAAGAAAATTTTATACTAAAATATCTATTGCGCCATTTTCGCAAAACTTTGTCAAGCCTTGCGTTGTCTTCTTGAAAATAATAGTTCAGAGATCTTGTACAACCATATTCTATAGGATGGGTTAAAGTCCTGTTTTTCTTTTTTTTTACAAGTCCACAGTACATGTTATCATTTATAAAATCAAGTGGTTAAGCACCACCACCAATTCAGACACATTCCCATGTGGTTACCGATCATATATTTCATGAGAAACCTGGCTGTAAGCAGTCGTTATTGTGCTTCTCACCAGCCTTTATCCAGACAGGCTTGTACCCACTTCTTTTAAAAGAGGAAGCCGAGACTCGCCGCTCCAAATCACGTTCTTTCATTCTTCCTAGTTCGTTTTTTGTTTCAATCTATTTATGTCGTGTAGACATATTCTTCAGGGTCAGGAAAGTCTTTTGCCGATATGATACTTTTTTTTTATTTGGCTCAAAGCTGCGTAAAGTATTACAATCAGTACGTTCTAAAATTAGGAGTGGAAACCATCTCTTCAAAGGAGAGGGTATGGACTTGTAAAAATTTACTCCACTACTATATATTGATTGAGCTTGATGAAAATTTTGCTGAAAGTCTACATCCTCTCTACTATACTGAACTTTGGCTGTAGTACATCGGATTAGAAGCGGGCTATAAGCGGGCTAGAAGATGGTTAATGAACCAGGTTTTATCAGATTTAATTTTTGTTAACTTGCTTTACACCACGATTCATTACCATAGGGGTACTTTAACAAAATTTTATGTATAGTCTAAAGTACCAAAGATAATATCATTAGACGAAAAGTCTTTTACCCATGTAGAATTTTTTTACGTCCAAGAAAATTAATAAAGAATTGTTACAAGTCTACACTCTCTCTAAAAACTCCTTCACACTCTCTTTTAAAGGCTAATTTCAATTTAATTATTACGATTTTCCGAATATGCCATTTGCCTCCTAAACTAAGAAGTCTTGGGATTCCCAGACAATTTTTTTCTCTTGCCAGTACTGGTCTTGCTCTATATTTGCTTTATACAAAAAAATAGTATGTATTTAGATATTCTAGTATCAGGAAATCTTAGCAATGATCAATGGGATTTTCTGAATCGCTCGTTCATAATGTTTATTTATATATTTTCCAGAAAATATACGTATCTTGTATCTGTCACAATAAATCACTTCTTTGTTGTTAAAATACGAAAGGGATCCCGTTTATATAATTCAAAACAACAAGAAAAGAAACAATAGTGTGCCAAGAAGAATACTCGGAGTTCATAAACAAAGTTACTTTTGATACAGCTCTACAGATAATCTATAAATGATTCGTTCTTTCAATGGCATCCTCTAATATTAAAACCCTGCTCAAAACTGTAAACCGCCATGTGGGTAAAGAAGTTTGGTTTTTAAAGCGCCCAAAAAAAATCCATTTAAATTTGCCATATTGGAATTATTCATCTCAATAAGCCTTCTAGTTTAGACTCCTCGCACTAAGTAAACATGTGAACAGCACAAGTTGAATATCATTTAAGTTGAAACGTGTAGAAGAACGGAAGTTGAAGGCTTGTACAATACTGCAAAAGATGAAAAAAAAAAGAGATTCGATGCTCCGAATAAAAAGGGCTTTTTCATTTGACAGGTGTATTTACCATGCAATTCTATTCATAGTAAGATACTCCTTGTCTTGTTTTACCCGCTTACTACCCAACAAAAACCATGCCGGTGCCGTTCTTCCCTGCCAGCAAACACCTCACTATCGAACTGGCTGAGCCGGTAACAATTTTGAGAGGACCACCCACTGATCCAGCTACTCATGTTCTCCGAGGAGAAGTTGAATTGGTTCTATCAAAACCTATACATGCCTGTGATGTGATAGTCCAATTAGTAGGTAGATCTTATATGCTGTGGCCAGAAGGTAAATTTCCAAAGTGGTTATTTTCTTGGTGGCTATTCTGATCGTAAAGCAGGTCTCGGGTCGCGCGGAAAGGTGTATCATGAAAAAACTATTCATGAGCAAAACCTTATTCTCCAGACATTACCAGAAGATCAATCGGTCATGATCCCGGCCGGATTGAATCGTTGGCCATTCACATTTCTCTTACCGAACACAATGGTGGAGACGATCGAAGATGAAATAGCAAAAGTATATTATTATGTTAATGCGACAGTTCATCGAAATGGGCTGGGTACAAATATAAGATGCAGACGCAACATCATGCTCCTCCGTACATTGACATCCTCAGATGCATCCCTCATTTCGTACGCTCTACCAAGTCCTTCGATTGTAGTAGATCGTAAATTTGATGCCTGTGACGCCACAATTTGTATCGATAAAGCGATAGCTTCATCTGGAACACAGTTTCCTATTTCAGTTATACTTGCACCTCATCTTAAACATGTTCACCTAGAATCAATAGCAATTGTCCTAACTGAAAGAAGAGTCTATCAACTACCGGAGTTCAATGCATATCGCAAAGAATCCCACGATTACAAACTCCAATTGACGTCTGTGACCAACCTAGAGGACCCTTCTTTGGCATTGAATGGGCTTGTACCATGTTCCGACGTACCACTGACACACCTTAGAAGAGCACTTGCGGCCAAGAATGCTCACATCCCGCTCTCAAATCCCTTCCAACATCGCTTTATTTTTACCTTGCCAAACTGCCTCACACTTAACCACACTACCTTTTTTTCTCAGATGAAGTTTAATCACAACCTTCGGATTCATATCGAACTTTCCGTCCCAGATTCTTCTGAAAGGGTCCAGATACACCTCGATACACCCATCACAATCTTAGACTGTCGCTTAAAGGAAGAGTTTGCGACATTGCCTACCTACAAAGAAGCATTGAGCGACCCCATGGTCGATGCCCAGAACACATTAGAAAAGCCGGGGTTTTTTCTTTGTCCGTGTTACCTTGATTTTAAGAAGAAGAGTCGACAGGCAGGAAGGCAAGAATGGATGATGGTTCGCCAAAATGGTGGAGCACCTATGCAACCCCCTCCACCATATTCATTTTCTAGATAAGCTTAATTAACGTAATCATTTGACGAGCATATCCACATAATGTATATGCCATTTAGAGTATACATTTTTTTTTCCTTTTTCTTATTCTTCTTTTTTCATTTCCTACTATTCTTATCATTCCCCTACCTCTCTCACTTTGACTCATTTTTTTTCTGCATTCTTGTATATAGAGGCCCACTTAATTTTGCTGCGCCATTATTTTAATTTCGTTATTTCTCTTTCCACTTGTAATAACTCAATTTATTTTATCAATGACAAACTCCAAAGAAACAGACCCTGCCACTGAATTGGCATTGCAACTACTGAATGCTTCCCTTGATGACAATTCCACAATGGACATGTTTGAATGTCAAAATGACTTGCCAATAGAGCGCACTCTTAAAGTATATATCGTACACGAATATGCTTTTTAGTTTTTGAGAAACACAAATCAACGTTGAAACGTATATCGATATTACATCAACAACAACAACTAATATGTATATGTATAAATAAAGGATCGATGGCTACACTCTACACCCGAAGATATTGCTTATTTCAAGGACCTTCTTGAAAAACGAATGAAACAAGGGCGGGGAGAAACTCTCCTGGAGCTTGGTGTGGAGGGTAAGTATCCCAAAGTCATTAAAATTAAAAAAAATCAATTGCTTAAATGAATCATCGTCAATATAGAGGATGGTGCTCCTATGGGACTGACTCTCCAAGAATATGGTGTCTGTAAAGCAACCTTGGGAGTCATAGTTAAGGATCTCGATGCCGCTTACTGCGAATTGGATGAAGACCCAGAGGCTCCGAATGCATGTAATGGAGAAATTACTCATATCATGATTCGAAAGAAACCTGCATCAGTCGAAGACCTCCTAGAAATTCGGATAGCGGTTGTCGGAAATGTGGTAAGTAAGACAATACAATATATTTAGTGCCATTTTTGACTAAACTAAAATATAGGATGCTGGCAAGGTAATGGGGATTTTTTGAACGGGATCTTGGGGGGTTTGTTCAAAGAACCAAATATATTAATAAAATACAGTCGACACTTTTGGGAGTGCTTACAAAAGGATTACTGGATGATGGAAGAGGAAAAGCACGGTTAAACCTGTTCAGGTATATATACATATATACAAATATATCATGAGAATCTTCCTTCTCATTATATCGATAGACACAAGCATGAGATCGACTCTGGCCGAACTTCTAGTGTGGGAGCTGAAATAATGGGATTCGATGCAAACTCTCAACCGATTGTTCAACCTAACCATGCGGGGCGGCGGTTAACATGGGAAGAAGTCTGTCAGAGATCAGCGAAAGTATTGAGTTTTGTGGATCTAGCTGGCCACGAAAAATATCTCAAGGTAAATTAATAGACCAATTCTTATTATCTAATATTCTTAATATTTTCTCTATAGACAACCGTATTTGGTATGACAGGAAATGCACCGGAATTTGCAATGCTCATGGTAAGATCTAATATTATTTACTTTTCTATTGTATAATTAACAAATCCATTAGGTTGGAGCAAACTCTGGCCTTGTTGGCATGACCAAAGAACATCTTGGATTAGCTCTTTCATTAACAATTCCCGTATTCGTTGTTATTACAAAAATTGATCGATGTCCTGAAAATGTCTTACGGAGTACCGTCCAGGATCTGGTTAAGATCCTCAAAGGAAAATCATGTCGCAAGATCCCTCTCTTTGTGGAATCCAAAGATGATGTAGTAATGACCGCAGTAAGTATAGCTGATAGTCGTGTTTGCTCTCCTTCTTCTTTCTTTATTTTACTAATGTTTCCACAAATAGCAACATTTTGTTACTAAGCGTCTCTGCCCTGTCTTTAAGATCAGCAATGTGACGGGCGAAGGTCTTGATCTTTTGCGCAGCTTTCTAAACATATTGCCGTCTTTTGCTCATTATGACACAGAACAGCCATTCCAGGCCGAAATTAATGAGACCTATTCAGTACCGTTTGTGGGCACAGTAGTCAGCTGTATTGTTATGAGTGGAGTGATCCATGTTGGTGATAAATTATTAGTGGGTCCCAACTATGCTGGCCAATTTGTTCCGACTGTAATAAAAGGAATACATCGTAAAAGAGTATCTGTGCCGATTGCCAAAGCAGGCCAGAGTGTAACATTTGCACTTAAGCACGTACGGAGAAGTGGATTACGAAAGGGTATGGTGCTACTGACGCATGAAAAGGATCAACCAATGCCGAAAGCATCGAGACGCTTTGAGGCTGAGATACTCATCTTGTACCACTCAACTACCATCAAACAACGTTACCAAGCTATGGTTCACTGTGGAGCTGTACGACAGACAGCCAGTATAGTAGCAATGGAGCAGCAAGTGCTGCGGACAGGAGACCGTGCAACAGTGGTAGGTTGAATGAGTAATAATGAATAATAGTGAATAATGATTGGTATTAATTCAAATGCCAGCAATTTGAGTTTGTCAAGCACCCTGAGTACCTGACCAAGGGTGCACGCCTAGTAAGTGCATAATTTATTTATTTTTTTTAAAAAAAAAGTTTCTACATAACTAACGAACTGTAATTAATACTGCGCCTACAGATATTTCGCGAGGGGCGCACCAAGGGTGTTGGTCAAGTCACTCAATTATTGGATTCGTAAACAAATTAGTTTTATTATCAGATGAATGTTATAATACGATATACATGTGCTTTATATATGTAAATACATTAATATACTATTATTATTATCATACTTTTTAATATATATATATAATATATTCATTGACAGTAATAGAATTATAATATTTTTGAATATTGAAAAGTATATCAAGTATACTTAAGCTGTAAAATCAAAGTCCACTAAGATATAGTGTATAATTCACACACACACATATATATATATATCACCGAGAAATGAATTAGAAAGCACACGTTTTGAATATTAAAGTATTTTGAAAGCACAAAAGCAAAAATATATAAATAAATAAGCTTAATAAGTACAATGAAATTGACTTGTCGGTCTCATATTTCTATTAAATATTCCCGAGAGGTTCTAAATATTTTGCATGTATATTGAAGAATGTGAGATCATTCCTGCTACAATAGGCTTTAAAGCACTAGAAGACTTATAATTATTCTGTATTTCCTAAGAGTTCTTTTCAAACAGTATAACAAGTCTACGAATTCAAATTATCATTAGCTCAATACCAGTTCTTTATTCTTTTTCTTTTTAAATGTAATACACAACAATTCAATCATTTTATCTGTTTTGACTTTATATATATAAGTTATTACTAATTGATCGGTTGAATTACATAGTCTTCAATGTTGGCTAGAATTATCAAGATTGAATATACTCTGAGTTATACTGTTATGCAATTGTTAAATTATTGGAAAATTATATGATTAAAATTTCTTTTGAACTATAAACACCAATTGATTAAATCTTCATTCTTAAAATGTTTTGTAAAGACATTAAAAAAAAGGATAATATTTCTCATAGGAGAATTGTGGAATTCAAACATCAAAAAAAGCCTGGAGCCATATTAAAATGGACCAAAATGTATTAAGCTTAATAGTTATAAACTTTAAACGGTGATGTTAAAAATTTAGATGACTAACATTAAATATTTCTCTCAAAGCCAAAGTCAAAAATCAAAGCCAAATCCACATAAACAGTAAATATAACATTTATGGTCCAAAATATCACTTCTTAAACCAAATCCCCACAGTAAACTTCTTTGTGATTTTTTTGAATTGCATATTAGTATATATAGTTTCACAAAAAGAAAATCAATGCCATCAAAACCAAAAAGTAGCTCATCAACGCTTCTTTGGCTTGTCTGACGCATTAAGCCCAGCCAGAAAGCAAGTCACCGATAACAGAACTTCCCTCCTCCAATCCCTTCACTAGATAACATCTTTTTATTCACCATGTCTTCAAGTGTTGGTGCTCATTGCACAGAACTCAAGCAAAAATATGACACCTGCTTCAACAAGTGGTACTCTGAAAAGTTCTTAAAGGGAGACACGACACCAGAATGTGAAGATTTGTTCAAAGATTACCGCGCTTGTGTCATGGTAATGAATGATCATGCAACAATATTTGATTCCTGTTTATTAACATTCTGTGTAGATTACTCTAAAAGAAAAGGGAATTGACAAGCTACTCGCAGAATCTCGCAAGGAGACACAGTTTCCTTCTGCCTCTTCGGGTGACGAAGAAGCCGGGCCCAATTCAGCATGATAAATTACAAATCTTTCTTTTTCCCTCTGTTTCATTTTATGTGTCCAATCCAAGCAAAGCAAAACAAAACAAAAAACGTCTACTTTATAGAATAAATTATGAAAATTATCATAATAAATGCATGCGAATAAATATAATGTTTTGCTATTATATCTAATGTACTTGTGTTTGACTTTTATTTCATTTTGAACCATGAGAAAGACATTATACGGTAATCATATAACAATGCTTATATCCGCAGTAAAAACAACAGAAAACATTATACCAAGCCTGGGGGTACTTTATACATGTACTAGTGTATAAAGTAAGAAGCTGATGTCATTATATATCCATTCAATCTCTTTTTCAAACATGTAAAAATGAAATGAATGATTCAAATATTCATCTTGTTGCAAGGGTATATTTTTTAGAAGTCCACCTTGTTTCTAAATTGGAATTTTGTACATTAATATTTTTGGAATTTAAAAGCTGGTTTCAAAAGCATAATCTTATGAAATGTTTGAAATAATAAAGACATACATACTTTCAAGAAGTGCAAATAAGCTATTATATATATTAATATCTATTCCTAAACTTACCTGCGGATTGAGTTGGTTGTTAAAAGTATTTGATTTGTGTGATAAATTTTTAAAGATAGAAAAGATGAATACAAACACAGTGAAACAATTACTCAGTGCACTTTTACAAGGCTTTACATAATTACGCGAGCCGAATATTTAAGATCGCCAATAAATCAACAAATACTCTTTTTCTATCGCTACCTTTTTTTCTCTTTGGGATATTTACTCTATTTTTACAAACAAACAAACAAACAAACATGCAACCAAATTACAACGATACTAAGAAGAACACACCAATGTTGGCTCCAGAACCATTCCGACCAGCTAATGTACATCCTATCGCTGAAGAGATGCAAGACTTACAGCCGGTGTATCCACCACAAGCAGTTGTTATACATGGTGGTAGTAGGCCGGTCAGTATGGATCCCTCTGAGAGCACACTCTCGAGAACAAGTAGCACCCGCGCAAGTGTTGGTTATGTATCCTCGGCATCTAGCACAGTAATCGGATCAGAGTCAAGCCTAGGATCAGATTCGACTCTTTTGAGTTTCAGACAACCCATATCAGAAAAACCTTCGGCCTGGCTCCACCGTCGCCAAAGAGGATCTGCTTGCGGTAGATGCATACTGGGTATGGCCGGACTAGTCGTCTTCCTTGTGATGGTGGCTGCATTTGTTCTCTGGATCAGCAATGGTTACATCTTTCCCGCGCCTCAGTATTCAACAGAATATGCTCAAAGCCCACGCTCATCAATAATTTCAGATGTCAAATATTCTTCAGTAATAGAAACCGCATCAATCGAAGCATTAGTTGCTGCACCAGAGCCAACCTATCTAATGATAAACGGTGAAAAAGTTCCCAAAAATGCGCGTAGTCCAAGACTCCTTTAGTTTATTCCTATTGATACTACTATTATTTAACAAATACAGCCGATAAATCTGCTTTGGACAGACATATATTTCTTCTTTTGCTCAAATAAACATTTTTATATATATTATAAAGCCCTTGCGAGTTAATAATCAATCATCATTTTTCTTTAATATATATATATATTCCAAAAGTCTTGACCAAACTGAAATAGTTATAAATGACCAAAACGATGAGAACAACATTTAGTAAATATTTATTATATCTTGTGCTTTATATACATTGACTACAATCTCTTTAGGTTTCTATAACAGAATGAGTGTTCTACTCTATCTAAAGAGATAATTTTGATTACAATTGTTGAAAGTTGTATATGTAAGTTTTCTTATTGCCCTTTTATACTCTAAGCTCCTTTTAACTATGCAAATTCTACGCATTTTTTATATATGTTCTTTTAAAACAGCTTTCTCATTTCGGATGAGAATAATGAAGGATAGTTTGACAGAATAAAATCAATTGATAAAGACTTTGAAAACCAAAAAAAAAAAAAATACAAATACACCAGATGTTCAGTTTGCATAAACGTGATGACACTTTTTCTCATTATGCCCACACACACGCACACACACAAACTTTAACACAACTTGGCGGAGAGCAATAAAATCCATAAAATCGGCTTCGGATAATAAAAAAAAAAGGCTATTGTTTTACGGACAAAGGTTTCAGTAATACATCAAGAGCTTTCTCCAACTTTGATAATTGGGATATGTCTTTGGATCTACCCAAAAGAATCGTACCACTCATATATATCAACCTAAGAGAAAAGGTATATAAACGAACTGATTCAAGATACATAATCATCAAGTATATATTATTAAAGGTATTAAAGATAAAGAATTATGGAATAATATCACCCATATCTTCAAGTTTGCATATGTTGACTCCAAATTTTGTGTTGTGAAGGACTAAATGTATATATGGAAATGTTGTACCATTAAAAAAATACAAAAATAACAAGCGGGGTAAATATAAGTATATACTCAACATCTGTTTCATAAAGCATAGTGACGTGAATACTCCAGGTACGCCGTCAATGTGACAGGTCTTTATGAACTCATAAACCGTGATAATCAGACTATTGACAATCAATTCAGACAAACTCTCTAATGTCCCTTCCATTGCCTGTAAAAAAGTCACTCTATGAGATCCTTTTGATCAAAAAAGATGCCGATCAAGCTGCCATCAAAACAGCTTATCGAAAACTAGCCTTAAAACATCATCCAGATAAGCAACCTACTACTTCAACTGAGGAAGAAAAACAGAAAGCCACCGAAACATTTCAGCAAATTGGTCTTGCTTATGCAATATTGAGCGATCCCTCAAAAAAATCACATTATGATACTACAGGAAACATCAGCACAGATAATTTGAATGACGGTGATAAATCATGGTCAGATTATTTTAAAGATCTGTGGTCAGGAATTGTTAGTGCAGAGACCATTGAAGCCCATTCAGAAAAGTATAGAGGTATTATCTGTATTCTTAAAACTATTGCACAAAACATGAAGAATACGATGCTAAATCAATAGCCTTTTAGGATCCGAGGAAGAGGAAAAAGATGTCCTGAGATTTTATGAGCAATTCAAAGGCAATCTAGATTCTATCCTTGGTCACCTTGAATGTTCTACTGCTCATGACGGTCCTCGCCTAGAGAAAATCGTCAACAAACATATTCAGAGTGGGGCTATAAAATCACGCAAAGCTTTTGAGGCTACAAGTACTTCAAAAGCCCATGCCAAAAGATCTAAGCAAGCGAAGAAAGACGAGGCTGCTTTCGAGAAACAAATGAAAAAAAGCAAAAATCAAAAAGAAAAGGAAAATGAGAGCGATAACACTTCACTCGAGGCTATGATCCTTGCGAGACAACAGAACCGACAAAGTGGTTTGAGACACACTCTCGACTCTATAGAAAAGAAAGCCAAAAAAGAACAAGCTTCGTCCTCCGAGTCTTCTTCCAAGCGTACTTCTGATTACATCGAACCTACTGATGATGAATTTGAAAAGATCCAACAGCGCCTGATGGCAAACAAGAAACAAAAGAATAAGAAATAATTTTATAGATCTCACATTTAAGATAAGATATAAACAAGCGTTTATTAATATCAAGTTATGAATTGTGAATAATAAATCAATACAGTTACAAAGTGTATATATTTGGTAGCTCTTGTTTTGTGTATTTTTAATACCAATTGATTTTTTTTCTAAGAAAAAATGGAACAGTGGGACCATCTTAAAAAGTAGTTGGCTAATCAACCTACTCTTTTTTTTGTTTCTGCTTTTTATTTTTTGTTTTTGTTTAAATTGAATTTAGATTAACATTATAAGCTGTACTTAGATTCCCACCTGGTTCTTCAAATCCAAGAACCAACCTACAGTTTCTACTCGTCGCATATCCGAAATACCTGTCCCGCTGACAGTTTCAAACAATAACTTCAATGTAGCTTTTTGCATACCTGGTGTTTCCAAGTTAAGCACCAATGTCCTCAGCTTATTCAGATAGACTGCATAGAAAGGTCCAAGTGAGAGTGGTTTCATAAGTTCGATAAGAACAGTTATATATTGTGACCTCTCCACGCATTGCGACTCTTCTGTCAATCCATCAATCTTATCCAAGAGATGTCCAACAGTAAGCCATGCAATTGCATCATCCATATCACATAAAGCCTGAGTCATAGTTGAGTAACCAAATGTAAGCTGCTGTAAATTAATTCTCTCGGGGAAACTCTACAAAAAAAACACGGCGTATTATATTATTAGGATCCTGATGTTATTCTATATTATTTGTAAACTCACACTGATGAGAATATTGGCGTAAACACCCGCTACTTCACGGGATACGGGTTTTTTGGCAGTTAAGAGACTCAATATAGCAGCATGAACACTCTCGTAAAGGTCTTTTGATTGAATTGATTTCCATTTGAGAACAGGGTAAATAACAGGCAAAATTACATCTTCCAAAATTTGGTCTTCAATGTAGGTCATCACTTGTTCAATAAGATTTGTATAGAACAAAAGGCGGGATATATGGGTTGTAGAAAGAAGCTGAACAGGATGGGTTGTGTCGATTACATATTGAGAAGGAGCTATATAATAGAGGGTTAATTGAGAAGATTCTACAAACGAGTTTGTTAACTTTACCATAGTCTTTGTAAGCATTTTTCAATACATAGTTTAGTTTGCACACGTTATCTTCGTGGGTCAAATATGACACTGCATTTGTTAACGTGTCTTGGTAAGCCTGAAATCCTGTATTTGTACCCAGATGTTCGGTAATAAAATGGAGGTTGGCATAAAGGTTGATTGCATTTTGGGCTACAAAAAATGATGATGAGTACTGAATCCAGGACAGTACAATACCATACTTAACACCCTACCTGCTCCAGACACCAGTACTAGTCCTTCACCATTAGGATAATCAACAGCCACAGCCTTAAAAATGACAGTAGTGGCAAACAAAAGCGTTTTGAAGAAGGACCAGATAGAAGTATTGAGATCCTTGTTCATATCATCGGTACCTTTTGTTGTATTGTATTATTAATATATTTAAGATCACTCTTGTTAGTTAACTTACCATATCGAACTACAAATCGGTCCCAGTCCACAAATATCCGATAAGAAAATCCTGTCAGCCTGCATGACACATAGAATAAGTATCGTAGCCGTATATATCTTTCTTATTTCCTGTATACCTATCTAATAATGACTCCACACATTCTATGCATATGGGGTCACCAACTGTCAATATGGCCTGTATCACCTTGGCTGCAGCTCTGGAGATTCTGCCTATGTCTTTGTGAAGAGGATCCTGGATAATTTTATTCAACAGTTCGGCATCTTTAGGTTCGTTTGATATGTTCTCAATAATTTTCCCATCTTCCCAAGAATATTTGCTTGTAATGAGAAATGATTCAATGCAGCTCAAAATAGCCTTAAGATTCATTCCTTGAATCAATTTGACAGACAATGTAGGTAGGCACTGTCCAGCAAACAGAGCAATGACATCTATATTCGAATATACGCCAGTAAAAGTGAGATATACACTATAATTTAAGTACTGGAATATTTTGATATTACTTACCCTGATGTTTGTCAAATGAATAGACTTCTTCTTTGCTGACAGTTTCTGTAACAACATTGTCAAATGCATTGACGAATAGGATTTCAACTTGCTTTTGGAAATCAGCAACTTTTGACGTTTTGGCACCTTGATTGAACTGTAACATGCGTCTACATATATATCCCCTCAACACGTGAGCAAAAAACCCTTTTTTATACTTTTTTTTTCTTTAAAAAAGTATCCACAAAACCTACACTACGCCTACAAGCACTGCCACTCGGGTCATTTTCACCTTGAGTGGTTCTTCTCTTGGTTCCACGACTGTCTTTGTCAGTGCGATCAGGTTTCCGAGATCGGCAACTGCTTTTGTTACAGGTGTCTCCTTGGATCGTTTGTCAACGCTGTGTTCAAACACGTTGATTACTGGTCTTAGACGATGGTCTGGAATACGAGACACAAGTTGTATATACACCTCTACCAGGCGTTCGCATGATCCAATTTCAAATGCATTCAGTGCAGTGGTCTCTGCGAGTGCATGTGCTACGCCTGCTTCAATTGATTCAGCCATATCTGTATCTGCATTCTGGTGTTCGATCACATCAGACATATCATCCAGGATTCGCACGTCATTGTACACCGAAGGTGCACGCCCCGCCAGTCCTACCAACCCTATCCAGGCTTCTTTTTGAACGGTTGGGGGAGGCTTGTTTTGTGAAGTTAATAAGGAATGCATAGATTCCAGTACCCGAACAAGATCTGACTCTGCGGCAGGGATTGCGGATGGTGCTCCTGACAATCGGCGTACCCAAACAGACCAGAGACTATAGATAGACTCAAGACCACCCCATTCCGGTACTGATGATTGAGAGATAAATTGGTCCCGTAGGCTGAAGCATATACTAATAAATGAAGGTGTGAACCATGGCAATGGAAGATGTTGGCTATGTTTAGACAGTTGGCTTAGGTGATTGAGGATCTGCAATGAATGGTTAGTTCGATACTCAAGCCGTCTTAAATCTTTATTTCATTTCTTTTTTAAGTTTTTTCCACCTTGCCTCATCCTGACCAAGGGTTTTGTATTGCATCAGAGCAGTATAGCTGGCAGAAAGTGTTTGTGCCAATGCATTTATATCAGACTGCTCAGTTGCCATAATTTTAATATGTGGTTAAAGGGACGCTGGGCAAAGACAAGACTAGATTTCATAGATAGTCTTCAGAGCATTGACGAAATGCGGGGTGGGTGTGAATAGCATTGTGGGGATTGATGACATGTGACTCTTTGTCAGACAAAGACGGATGATGGGAATAAGCGATTTGATTCATGCTTACTATTTTGAATTATTTATTATTATTATTTTATATTATTTTATATTTGATTTTTAGTATTTATGATTACATATAAGTGACTTTGGTACCCATTTGTACTGTTTGCCATAATTTCGCCATCAATCCTTTAAAAGCAGGCGAGAGTTGGCTACGGTAATAACGCAGTAGACCAAATAGAATAAACAATACAAATAATACACCATAGTTTGAGTTTTGGGTAAGGGGAAGAAGCCAAGTCCTGATGGATGTAGCCAGACTAGAGTCAGCCAATGTCCGAGGAGATTTGTCTTGTAAGGCTCTTGATGAAGTAGCCTCGGTAGCCTTTTTTGACTCTAAAGACGACATTTCAGCCTGTTTTGTTCTTGTTTGTCTCTCTATTTGTTTTTGTTGCAACTGTTGCTGTTGCTGCTGTTGCTGCTGTCGTTGTCGTTGCTGTTGCTCTTTCTTTTCCTGCTCCTTCTCACGTTGCTGCTGTTCTTTCTTCTCTAGTTCCCTTCTTTCCCGCTCCTTCTCTTTCTCTTTCTGAGCAGCCTTTTGTTCCTCCTGCCGTTTAGCTGCCTCTTGATGTGCAGTAATACTTTTTTCTAGAGTCTATATGTTAAATAAAGGTTTAGCATGTATCCAAGTATTTATATAGTTGATCCTTACTGTCTTTGCACTGGGAGATAAGAATGAATTATACTCAAGAAATGACCTTGCAGAATCATAATCATTCAGTGCAGGCAAGACACGACACACATACAGATCTACTGTCTCTCTGTATAGTTTCATCACGCCATCATCTTCTCCTGCAACCGACAAATGATCCACAGTTGCTTCTGAGAGACTGGAGTACCATTCCTCAACTACCTGTCTACCAACGGCAGGAACATTAAGCTTGAGAGACATCACCATTCTATACATATATATTACATATTTATTAGATTTTTCAATAAACTCTACGACTTTGAGCATAAATGATACCCTTACGCAGAAGTGACAAGAGATGGATCCACTAAATTGAGGTTTTGGTACCAGTCTGTCAAGTTTGTCCACAAGCCATAACAAGCAGATTTTTTGGAAATAGGTTTATCAGAGACAGATTGTGTTAGCCCGAGTGTGCTAAGGGTGTTTGGGGTAGGGTCTTCGGGACGATTCAGGAGAGTGGTTCCGATCGTTAGGTAAAGCGCCCAAACTTTTGTGCCATTAAGAGATTCCTGAGGTAATGGTAGAAGCTCGATTGCCTGTAGACAAGAGGCAGCGGCCTGCGCATACCGTGTGAGTAAAAAGAGTCGGAGTGCTTTTTGGTATTGTCTCTCGAGGTCAGCCATAGAAAATTGGGTAAGAAAATCAACCAAAAAAAAAGTAAGAGGGAAGAGGGAAGAAAATGGTAGGAGGAGAGAAGAGAAGCCTATTTGGGCCAATCATAGACACACCGCTTGTTGAACGGTGTCTTAATCTGTTAATGAAAGTTTAATGTCCTTTTAGACCATTAAAGAAGGGAAATAAAGGAGAACTTGTTTACCTCTCTTTCTTACTGGTTGATTCCAACGACAATAGCAGACATGCCATTGCCAACATCATCACGGAATACACTCATCACTCTACAAGATGCTATTACTGACTCCCCTGTCTACCGTGCAAATATCCTCCATTTTGACGAGCAACTGGACCTATTGGAAAGATGGCTCGAAACACTATCAAAACATATGAAGCTTTACTGCGATAGACTCAATAGTAAGCATACATACTTATATATATAGCACCAGACTAAAATCACAACTCACTTTTACCTTTTAGAATTCAATCTTGAAACAAACCTGGTCTGTAAAAAGGCTATCCCTGTTGGTATTGATGATACACTTATAGGTATGCTGGCATGGATATAAAATCCATAGTTACTGATAACAACATCATTAACTCCATATTTCACATCCATTAGACTGTAACTTCACCGGAGCAGTCATAAAAAGCTTTTCAGATGCACTACAGACTAGCTTGGCTTTTAAGACCAAACTGGTAATTACTTCTTTGCTTGTCCTGTTGATCAACAACCAAATGGCTGATTAAATAAATTTCCTTTTAGGTAACTGACCTCGAAGATAATTTTATCCAACCATTGCAGCAATTCGTAAAGACACACCTTAAAGAATTCAAAGTAAGATTTAATATAATGTTCCTTGGGGTATAAGGTGGCCTTAAAGGATATACTATAAGGACTTCCCACCCAAGGCTGTAATTTGAGTAGAAGCACGATAGTTACTTTGTGTTCGACATAAAAAGATATATGTAACGTGTGAACGTGGTGAGCTAAGCCATTTTGTTTAAAATAGGATTTCCGGCGTCAACATGAAAAATCACTTGAGAGGTACGAGGCGCAGCTAGCCAAGTACACTGCACAGAGCAAAACCAAAGAAGCTTCGGCGGTACGTGAAGAAGCATTTCGGCTGCATGAGGCCCGAAAATCATACGTCCGCATGTCGGGACAGCATGTATTGCGTATTTTACATTTCCGCTCCATCTTGGAGCATTGCCTCGTTGAGCACTTCTCGGCTGCTACACTTGCCCATCTCTCGGATCTGGACGGAGGAACTCGAGTTTGGCAGAAATTAGATAGCAGTCTAGCATCGTGGAAGCAATGGTTGGTCGACGTAAGTAATAACGTAAATCTAGATATTTTAAGCATTTTGTCTCACCGCGTATTCTTTACATTTAATTCAATTGGAATCTACAGGACAAAGAGACATGCGATTTCCAGTTACATGCTTTACAAGCTACCCGAAAAGGCCTTGAGAATGAATTTATCCAAAAAGTACAGCCTCCGCGTGACTTGGATCGCTATGTTCCCTCAGCTGTCACTACAACGCGCCACTCAATTGATTTCTCAGCACCGACTGAACAGGGACATACAAGCTACAAGTGGGGTTATTTATTTGTAAGAGGATCTCGGAGCTCCTGGTCCCGTCGGTGGTACTTTCTGTATGATGGTTACTTTGGTTCATGTCATGTCAGCCCATCTATTAAACTAAAGGGAGCAATCACTATGTCGGAGCGAGTATCAGTATTACTGTGCGACATCAAGCCTTTGGGCGATGTCGATCGTCGGTTCTGTTTTGAGGTTATGTGTGCACAACAGTAAGTTAAAATAATACTACTCTAACCCCAACAAAAGAAAAAGGCGAAATTTCTAATTATCTCAATTACCAAAAAAAAAGACCTTCATTTGTATTGCAAGCAGAGTCTGAGGAAGAAATGCGTAGCTGGATAGCTGCTTTTGAGAGAAGCAAGCGTTTGATGCTCCAAAATGAACATGCACCTGAAATTGTTGACGAAATCAGAACTACCCAAATGGATCCCACTAGCCCAGCTATAGTTATGCTTTCAACCACTGCCAATGTTGACAAGTCTACCCTTGCCAATGCCACATCTCTTACACCTCTATTGGTCTGGGAAGCTGCGAAATCCCAGATGGCAAGTAATACAGCCGGAAGTCTCTCTGTTCCCACATCGCCAACTGCTCCCACACATTCGCAATCTTTCCAACCTATTCAAGAACCTCAACAAGATTCACAAGTAGGGACTTCTTGGGGAATCCCATGGGCACTCGTCCCAAGTATGTTCCAGTCTACAGATGAAAATGGTTCGGATCATCTCCCTGCCCCGGCATCGGCCGCTCCTTCTACTCTTGCAGATATCGATGGTCATCAGGTTGTCTGGCCCAACCAAACTGACGACCTTGCCTCACTAAAGGTAGATCTTACCGGATATGATTCTGAGCTTGAAACCAAGAACAAAGAACTTCGTCGCTTGTTTGGTGGTGTGGCAACTCATGAAGTTGTTGTGGATGGTAACTATTAATACAAAACTGTAACAACTCTGGGCGTATTTTTTATTTTGCTTTTGGTTTTTATTTTGTTTTAGCATTTACTGGTCTTTTGAAAAAGAAACCTTCCGCTCTCCCTGAAGAACCCGCAGACATCAAAGAACTCGAATGCCCAATCTCACCTCTGCCTATGGATTCACTAGAACAAGAGTTCAATACACACTTGACAGATAGTGTCAAGAAACCAACTTCTGACTTTGGCTTTGCTTATACTGGTCGTGCTTTCATTACCCAAGAAACTTTTTGGTTCTACAGCTGTGTATTGATGACATGTGTAAACACCGTAAGTATATATTAACACAATTACCAGGATATATTTTCTCAGTTTTATATACATATATGAAAATATGAAAAATAGGTGGCAGTACGATTGAAAGATATCTCGGGAATCAGACTCGTGCGTGACCCATCCCTTGTAAACGTGGGTACTTCTTCACATATTGCAATTGCTATTGATTTGGCCCAATCCACAAGCAGCCTTGATAATCAAGGTCCTTTGATAATCACTGCTCTATTGGATGATATCGAGGTGGTTTCTGAACGCTTGCGATTTGCTGTAGACAATGCCAAGAGTTCTCATGTAAGAAAATAACTAAATATAAGTTTTTCAAGGTTCTTACCACACGTGTTTTTTATATTAGCCTCTCCCTCTTCAATCACTTTACGACATTCTGCACCATCTTTCTGCAGCCACTAGTAAGAAGAAGAAGAATGACCAAATCACTACAATTAAGGTGGAGCCTGTCAAATCAGCATCAAGCCCTGATTTCTCTACCACTGTGCCTGTGCCTGACATTATCCAACCAGAACCATCCAACTCACCTCAGCCAACAAAGGCTGAGAAGAAGAAGAGGGCTCACCGCAAGAGTACTGCTGCTGATAAACGACCTATATTTCCAGCCAAAACAGGAGCATTGGCAACTGCTATGATGGCAGCTACAGTAGCAGGTGGCAACGGCTTCTTTGATGTTAATCGAGTGGCACGTATAGAAGAAGCTCAGAAGCAGGTCAAGCAAACCCCAGCCTTGAACGTGGATAGCACTGTTGAAAAGGCGTCAACAGATGACTTACATGCAAATGCTGTAGAAGGTGAAAAGGGCCAAGATCAAGCAGATGCTCTACCAGCGCACATCAAGGCACCTTCTGGACCTTGTTCGTGCGAGTGTACCGACCATTTGGAAAAGTTAGAAGCTGAGATAGACCTTCCAATTTCTGCAAAACGTCTGTATGATCTTATGTTCTCTGAAGAACAGACAGGACCTGCAGCGAATAATAGTATCTGGGAACGTAAGACAGTCCAGAGTAACAGCAAAGGTAATACACGGTAGCTAAAAAATAATATTAGACCTTGCTATAATACAGCTTTATTAATGATAATAATAACAAAAGATTACCGGGTCAGCTCATGGGAGTCTGTGGATGGACATCAGCAACGTGTACTCAAATATATTATGCCTGTTAGTAATCCAATGGGTAAGTAATGTATATTTATATAGCCACTTGAAAAATAGGCGCTTAAAGATTATACTGACATAATTTTCTACTTAGTGAAAGTTAAAGAAGCCGAAGTCGTTGAAAATCAGGTTATTCTCAAGAAAGAGGATTATATGTAAGACTTTCTTATTATTCTCGTCAAGAGAACTTATAATCTAATATGTTATGTATTACAGTCGCTATGTTGTTCAGATTTCTACAAAGACTGCACAACTTCCCTACGCAGATGCATTTATTCCTTCCGTGCGTTATTGCATATCATGGATCAGCCCAACTGAGAGTAAACTAGTCTTCCATATGGGTGTAAAGTTTGTAAAGAGTGTCATGGTTAAAGGTGAGTTTATAGGCCTACTTAATCTTTTTAATATAATATTTATTAAAATCAAATGTATAGGCATGATTAGCAAAGCAGCTCTTAAAGGAATGGGTGAAAGCATTGCCATGTTCTCAACCCTTTTGGAAGAGGAAGCTAATAATATTGCCCAAGAAAACAACAAGGCTAATGGTGTTAAACCAACTGCTAGTCTTAAACGCACTGCTCGTGTTAACAGTATGCGTAAGAAACCCGAAGCTGCTGTAGAGGCACCTAAAGAAGGTCTTGACAAGTGGATGGAATTGGCTCAGGACGTGGTTGGTACCGTGATGGATGTGGTCACAGAAATACCATTCTATGTTGGTGTCAGTATTGCTGGTGTGGTTACTATTTGGATAATATGGATAATGTTGCGCGCAGGCTCGCCCAGCAAACATTCCCTAGATGTTTCCCAATGTTCCCCAATGTCGAACAATCGCTCGGTTGCGTCGCGCGCTGTTTATTTGCGTGATTTGGAAGACGGTTTATTAAAATCAAAATTACAGCCTGCTTATCTCCAATCAGAAAGGTAAGAGGGAGAAAAAGAGTTATCCAAGTCTTTTCCCCCAAATCGATTTTGACTTTATTTTTATACCAAAATAGCTTCAGAGCATTCTTGGCTACAAAAACTAATCCAGGAAGGGAAACAAATACACACGAATGGTCTCGAGAACGCCACCACCAGTTTGCTGTAGAGCTCCTGTTCAGTCGTGAGCGAATTGCGATGCTACGTCACGATACCTTGGTGATTTTCCAGTTACTGAACGAGGTCGATGCCCAACTGTTGGAGAATGAGTATATGAATTGGTTGATGGACACCAGATCCAAGTGCAGAGCATATTCTGGATCTTCTTCTAGTCAAAAACTATTGGAGTGTGAGCAAATTAATCATGCCTTAAAGACTTTCTTAGAATAGATAGCCAACCAAGCTACAGGAAGAAACTATATTTTAAACTTTACAGAGTAAACTTCCTTTTGTTTAAATTTTATTACCAAATAAATATTTTTCTAGAATTGATATTTTCATAAACTGCTGCAAAAAACATCTTTTTAAAACATAAACCTCGTCAAAATAAAATAGTGTTACTTACCCAAAAACAAGGCTTTTATTCTTTAGAAGTGGGAGATATCTGACCCAAAAAGCTCTCCATACTCGTGTAAGCAAGTGATCAAAGCTAGTGGTGACCACACTATATACTAACAAAATAAAAAAATGACCATTCATTCTACGATTTCCATTCCTTTCTTCTTTCGTTTAAGCAATGCACACAATGAAATTGAAAAATGAGAAAATGGTCTTGGAATAAAATGTTGGAGTAAGATGGTGTAAAAGGTTATTTCTTCCTCTTTCGTTGTGTCATACGTTATCAATTCATTTAAGCGACACTCCAAAGCTTTCTTGTATGGCATGTATTAAAAAAAATTCTGATTACTGGTTACATAACTTTTAGCGCTAGATTGTTAGTATTGATGAACTCATTATTGATTATTTACATAGGTTCTTTGTTTCGACATTTATCCCAGCATCTGAATGATTGTGGAACAAACCCTTTGAAATGGGTTTTCCTCTCAGTATTTATAAATACAATAAGGATATTACTTGTGTATTTAATTCCCCACGCCTTTTCTACCTCTCTTTCAAACACACATTTCTTTATTCTTTTTCATCTCTTATCTTATTTCTGGAGTGGCATCTTATTTTAAAAATACTTCTTTACCCAGTAAACGAGTCATTTGTTTTGTCATAATAGATACCGATACACGAATACTTTCTCTTTCTCTTTCTCTCTCTCTCTCTCTTTCATTCCAATTCATGCCATTCATAATCTCCATCCAGATTAGCCTAGGTCAGCAATATACAATTCAAGCCCTCGGCATTATCAAACATTATTTTGCAATTTATATACTCTATAAACAAAAGCAGTATATATATATTTAAACATGGTTATCGGTGTCACGTTAAAATATACAAATAGTGTTTTATTTTATCTTTCAAATTTATTCGACTAAGTTAATTTCTTCTTATAAATGAGCTCTCCTAATTACAAAATTGACATCAATCAAATAAAAAAAAAGTTTAAAAGCGTGTTTTTTTATTGGAAACAATACTAGTTAAAAAGGACTTTATTTATTTATTTATTTAAAGATATACATGTATATACATAAAGAAACTATTTTATTCTATTTGATTGAATTTCACTTAATGTTCTTTTACATGAGTAAAAGAATAAAAAGCATGACACCAAGTTCTTTGTCCCCGCATTACGCGGCTCAATCTCCTTCAGGACGTAAACCTGACTTGGTAGCGAAGGAGGTGCTGGAATGGTGGCAAACCAACGGAAAGCACCCGTTCATCCAGCCCCACATCTCGTCACCGAGTAATGTGGGTGCGAACTCGCCAGAGAACTTACCACTAGGTGATAAGGTCCAGCTCATTCGACTACCAGTAGCTTCACCGTCAGCCGTTAAAGAGTTCAGTCAGGTTTGCAGTGAAGAGCCAGCACATCTCACCACAGGTTAGACCTCCCTCCCCCCAGCATCATGATTCCACATTGGCGATGCGATGTACACAGTAGTCCTTCCAAAAATGAAAAGAGACCATGCCCCACGACTTCTCAGAATTAACTGAGCTGGCGAGTAACAACTTTCACTTTCCGATGCTTGTAGCATGGAAGAATCTCCCTGCAACGGTCGCAAGAGACGCCTCACTATGAAACCGGGACTGTTGTTGCTCAAGGAGAAAACAAACGACGCGCGTTGGAGGAGGTCTATAAGTAACAGAAATTTTTTTCATCTGCGATTAAAGTTTACGACTGCGCTTTTTGTCAGTCTTAGATGTCCACGTCAGAGCAAACGTGATATGGCTATATATTCTTTTTATTGGGTTTGTGTAACTGTTCTAAGGTAGAGTAGACAGCTAATAATATTGAATTAGATTACTAGAGAAGATGGCTTTTTCAAAGTAAAGCAAAGTAAAGCAAAAAAGCAAAGAAGTAAGGAAAGGTTCGGTTTTGATCGGTGTAGCAATAACTTTCAAAGTGGAGTACACGTTTCTATAACAGCGATTTGTAGGTTACTCTAAAGTGGTCTGTGCACTTTTTGGTCGAGGGCACAAGAGAAAGTTTTTTTTATTTTGCTTGCATAAATAAACACAAAAGAGACCCAATAGTCATTATAAAGTAAACATGCGCACATTTAAAAGCGATATTAAGCAAAAGGTATTTATGCATATTGCCTAGATCCCATCACATCAGGTACCGGGATTTTGAATTTCAGGTTGAGTCTTAATGAAATGTAGTTCTATCAATACTTGAAAGTATCAAGATGATTTCTCAGGTGAATGTAAGTGATTTATACCATATGTTAGATAATTATGATGTGAAACATAACATATATTTCCAGCCTTTTCTTTGTGAGAGGCTTAGGTACGAATAGTAAGCATATATTAATAAAAATACAAAAAATTAACAAATGAATACTAATGAAGATATTGGATATTATCCTTTTATTAGAAGGTGTAATTGGCACTGACAAGCCAGCTATTGCAGACTATTTAGTGTAGATTAGATGTTCCGGAAAATTGTAAAGTATATACCAAAGATGTTAATAAATTATGAGGTAGACTGGTTGCCACCATTGGGACAGTTTAAGAAGAAAAAACCGTTTGTCTAAGGTTATTTAAATATTTGATATTAAAGCAAAAACAAACACAACTCATACAAAAATTGAAAACCTTGGTTCAAACAAAATAGCAATAATTACACTTGTTGCTTAGTTTCTTTTTTCTTCATTTCGTATATTGTAATATTTGTTGCTAAAGTTTCTTATATACTTTTTATACTGTTATCAATTTAAATATTCATTACCCATTTGCACTACCCATTTTTCTAATCTTATAAAAGCCTTTCAAATTTCTATAACTGTCTTAATACCTAGAAATTCTCTTGTGTAAATTTAATTGCTGTAAGGCATGTCATTTTATCCCTAACTTTACCTAATTCTCTACTGCCTATTTCAATTGGACACAAAATTACTATTGACTATAATATGTGCAATATTCAGATATTCCCTTTAAAGTTAAATGATTACTTGTCTCTATTAATCATCTCAATTAGACGTACAATTACCATTGTCTATATTATGTGTGGGGTTCAAAGCTTCCCTTCACAGTTAATTGTTTACTTGTCTCCATTACTTATCTCAATTGAGAGCATGATCACATCGTAAGTCATCTGTGCAAGTAATTCATGAACTTGTTTTAAAAGTATAGAAGGGCCAAATGTAAATCATACGCAGAAATATCTCCCTTTATTTCTAAAGACGCAGAAGATTAAACTTTTAGATCTGCTCTTTCGCCTTTAAATAATAATGAAACAAGATTATTACTGCCAATATTGTCAGAAATATAATACTTTGGAGTATTTATAGACAACAGGATCAAAATACACCTGCATACTTAAGTCTGATTCCATCTTATTTATGAACAGACTTGATTAATTGGATATGATATTGATGACTCTATATCAGCAAGATTTGCTGTTATATATATATATATAGCCAAGGTTATATTTGTAATGCTTCCTACAAGCAAGTGAAGCAGTTACCCGAGCGAGATTTATACTTTATAGATAATAAAATATTATAAAATTATTATATCATTTTCAAAGAAAAAAGATAATTTGGTGTTAATATTTTTGTCTATTTATTAAAGAATAAAAGACTAATTTCTCTCTGGGCCTGTTCTTTCATTCTCTTTTCTTTCAATCAATTGGTGTATTAATACTAAAAAGAAGTCAGAGCTTTGTACTAGTGCATTGAAATTGCATCTAAAACCAAAAAATACTTAATCTAACTTGCACTATCTCTACGGTAAAAAATGCATACTTAGATGTATTTTGCAAAAGAAAAATCGTACTAAAATCATCTATTTTTAATCATAAGATATACAGAAGCCTTTAACATACAAATTACAGATAAGAAAATACACCTTGTGTTATTATTGTTTTGTATGTATGTATATACTAACTTGATTATATACTGAGGATGTTTAACTTATACAATTTGAAGTAGATAGGTCTTAAAACTATCAAATTACATTGTATGCGCTTTTAAATATATCTTTGTTCAAAGTATTTATTTATTGTCAATAGATATTAAAGCTTAAGCAATGTCCGTAGATCCGTAATGGGGTAATTGTATAGTATCTTTAAATGTATTAGATACTTCTACAGATTGATGATCAGGAGAAGACACTGTCATCGGTAAACTCATTGTTCGTTTCCCAAGTGGTCTATGTGTAATAGGCGGGCCTCGTAGCTGGTAAGTATTTAAGGGTTCTTTAGAAGTGTATGATCCATGAACTGTGACAGGTGTATAGAGATATCGGTGTAGTCCAATTGGACATTCAGGACAGTGTGTAGTCCCAGCTGTATTGTCCCCTCTAGTTCTTGTATTTTCAATTGGAAGACTGTCTAATGGGTTGGATGATGTATCATCTGATTCATCTGTTAAAGATCGAGCAAGAGCAAGAAATCCAGAAGTTGTAGATTCATAAAATTCTTCATTTTCATCTTCATCTCGTAGCTGAAATTTCTCTACCAATACGTCGCCAAAAAGACTGATGAAATAAGCAGCAATAGCAATAGAAAAAACAATGTACATAAACCAGAATTCTTGGGCGAGCTATAGAAAACAATACACAACCGAATTATTAACAACATATTACACTGTATTGAAGTTTACAAAAAAGTAATACTTACTGCCGTCTGGGGTACAAGATCACCAAATCCGATTGTAAGTTGGGTTGCAAAAGCAAAATACAGTGCATCCAGATAATTCCATTGGGTCTCTAGATAGCAAAATACAGCTGCTCCCCCAAACCACGAAAATGCAAGGATGATTGACATACGAACAATACCAGAACGTGTAATGATTTGGACCAGGACCTCTCGATCTTTGTCATTAACAATATCAGCTAGTGTTCCAGTACTGTACATCGATAATGTAGACCTGGTGCGCCGGGGAAATGACCTTGAAGCTTCGAATGTGGACGATACAGGTTTTATGCCATTGAGTACATGCGGCTCAAGCTGGGAATCCAAAGCTGTTGAATCAACTGCAGTTGATGCAGCATGTCTTTGGCGCTGCTTACGAATGTGATTGTGAAATGACTCTACTCGCATAAGATTTACACGCAGAATACGAGACGTGTTTCCGGTCATAACAGCGCGGATCGATAGAAGAAAATAACCAATAACACACACACCTGTAATGGCATAAAAAAGAAAGAACAGACGACCTAAGCTTGTGATAGGCGCAACGTCTCCATACCCTAATCGAATAAAACCGTCGAAATAGTTGTTATAACGAAAATAGAAAAGAAAATGTATGAGGTAATTAATCCAAAATAACTTGATAAATCTAGTAATTAAAGAGGCTTTTTTTTAAAGAAGATTGTACCTATAGTGGTCAGGGCAGTAGTACAGAATACTACCGCTTGGTTGTAAGTCCATTGCTCTATTTTCATAAAGGCAAGGGCCCCCAAGGCAATACTAACGCATGCCATAATACTTGGAAGCACAAGACCCTTGAGTACAAGGGAAAGATCAGAGTAAGGGTAAGATAACATCCAATCTATTGTGAATCCTAGTACAGCCACAGTTTCCAATAATCCCGACCCAAGACAACTCCAAAAGCCGCGCGAATAGACATATACAGGATACGATTGCTGGGGAGAAACACGATCAGCGAACAAATATACAGCACAGAGACACCCGATTGCTGGACAACAAATAAAAGGCAATTAATACAGACAAGTATAAAAGCCTACGAGGCTTACCATGAATAAAAGCAAGCCATTTGCAAAACAGAGAAGCTGTATAAAATCTAAGACGGGTTCTCGCAATTAACAAAAGACAGTTGATAATTCCGCAGAGGAAGGCTACAATGACCAGCCATCTTTCCAGTCTATCAACAATTTCAATCGGATTTTTGTCGTACGCATGCCCCTTTCCATCCCACTGTGAGTGATCTACTAACCACCCATCCACAGCTGTTTTTAATAATAATGATGATGAGATATATTTTTGAGTACAAGCTGTTTACTTGTTTTGAAGTTAGCTTACCGAGTGCACGTACTAATATAAAGGTGCCGTATATAGTTCCAAATGCAGCAACCAGAAAAGGAAGTTCTGCAGTAGATGAAGACCTACCTGTCCAACGTTGTCTACTGTGAGAACAGCACCACAATGTTTTCAAGGTTGTTTTGCATTGATAGAAAAAGTGTCTGATTTGTGCTATACAATCATCGCTTGAATCCTGATATTGAGCTTCATATTGATATTCCCCCTGTCGACGATGGTAAATACGTGAAGGTTCAGCAAATGTCAATACTGGTCCGCTCGTAGCAGCGTGAGATAATGAGGGATTTTCATCACCCAAAGAAGTTTCTTGAGTCCGTCCTTCATTATCAATCATTTTATATAGTAAATATTTTTTACGCCTCAAGAGAGAGAAAGAGAAAAGAAAACAGAAGATTGTAAAGCTGAAAATATTCTGGTGATCTCAGTTATTGAGCAACCAGTCTTATATAACGTATTGGATAGGCCCGTGCGATCTACTGGGATTAAATAGATCCAGAATAATACAAAACACACACAAGCATCCTACATAGTTATTACAGTCTATAGAAAGAAAGAACAGAAATAAAGAAAGAGTAAGTGTGAGGGCTTTTTGCTAAAGGACGTTTTGAGCTTTATCGCAGACTAAATTCGCATTCATTCTACAACCCTAATTTCCCTCTCCTTAATATTTCTCTCTTTCTCTTTGTATTATATATTATGCGTTTTATTGATTTAAATATATTGTTAGAACAAGGTCTGTAACAAAACCATTTCTTTATTTCTCTTTGTGTAGATAGAGAGTGTATTACATTATGGAATGTTTATAAATTATTGTTATAACATGCAGAAGTGTTAAGCACTTAATATATATTTTTTTGGTCGTTACAGTAATATATTATACTTCTTCTATAGTTCAATACCCTCTCTAATATCTGCACAAACTGATCAGTGCTTTGCATTGTAGTCGACAAATAAATATAACAAAAAAAAATTAATGTCTAAAATCAACTGCGCAAAAAAAAACAATATTATCACAAATAAAAGCGCAAAACATATGTATACAATCAGCGCTCGATTTAGTGATAGTGATAAAATTTTGCATCTCCCAATTAGCTCACTAAATTGATTTTTTGTTTGTAAGAAGCATTTTATTAGGCTTGGGAGGCTCATTAAATTGAGCTTTGACTGTATATTAAATCAACGCAAGCTTTTCATGTACCAAAAATGGTACCTTTAACGCTTACCAATGACTATACACGTCACTCTTCACGTGCTTAAGTGCCTTCTACTCAACCAACCCCCCACCCCCACATATATACTTTTTTTTTTACTGTCCGGCTTTACTTGCCAGGACACAAAAAATACACGCACAAAAAGTCATAAATCCTTTGTGGAGATAATAATAATATGACAATGATAAAATCATGGATGCAAAGACCTGAAGCCAAGAAGTATGCCGCCGATGGTACAGATTTGTTTCATTCATAAATATATACATAAATTATACATGTATACATGTATAATAGAATACATATTAATCCAAAACAATGCCTGCATCAAAAAAGTAATGCAACATTCTAATGTAAAATGGTTACATAAAATCGTACATAGTCGCAGTATTTGCTTTATCACAAGTCGCCTTTTACTTTGCCTTCAAATGGATTATTGGATCGATTGATCCTACAAAAGCTAAACGACAAGAAGCCAAGAACAAGAGCTCACAAGTCCTCGGCCGCTTAGGGGTAAAAATACCTTCATATCTGTTTTAGGAAAAGAAAACGACAATGGTTACAAAATGTCAAATAGGAATTAAATTAAAACAAAAGTTTTTAATCTCATTCCACCACAATTTATTCAATAATCACCAATTTTAGGCCAAGGACATCAAGTTGAATGAATACGAGCACATTATTGCAGCAGAAGTCATCCATGCTGATGAGATTACAGTCAACTTTAAACGTATGTAAAAAAAAGGGAAGAAGAAAAAGGAAGAAGAGAAAGAAGAAGAGAAAGAAACCAAGGATCTCAAGCTGATATTCTATATAGAGATCGGTGGTTTAGATCATATTATCCAGGACTTGCGTGAGAGCGTTATTTACCCTCTGTGTTATCCCGAGCTATTCACATCAGCATCCGGATTGTTGGGGGCTCCTCGCGGTGTGTTATTGTATGGTCCCCCTGGCTGTGGCAAGACTATGCTGGCAAAGGCTTTAGCCAAAGAGAGTGGAGCAACGTTTATCAACATCCATGTGTCAACTCTCACTGACAAATATTATGGTGAATCCAACAAGCTCGTCGCTGCAGTGTTTTCTCTAGCTCGTAAGCTGCAGCCATCGATCGTTTTTATTGATGAAATCGACTCATTCTTGCGTGAGAGACGCAGTAATGACCACGAGACAACTGGCATGATGAAGGCTGAGTTTATGAGTCTGTGGGATGGTCTGACCACGGGCGAAGACAGCCGGATCGTTATTTTGGGTGCTACCAATCGGCCCAACGACATTGATTCTGCCATCCTTCGTCGTATGCCAAAAAGATTTGCCGTTAGACTCCCTACAGAATCGCAGAGGAAGAGCATTCTTGAACTGGTAAAGATAATTGCTGTTTCTTTTTAAATATATATGTATATATGTATATATATATCAAGGTTACTTATTTATATATTTTGATTTGGTGATAATTTCAAGCTCTTGCGCGATATCAATCTTGCCCCTGATTTCAAGATGGCTGAGCTGGTCCAGCGTACAGCAGGTTGCTCTGGAAGCGATCTCAAGGAAGTATGCCGTAATGCAGCTATGATTCCTATTCGTGAATATGTTCGATCTGCAAAATTGGTAAATAATGGCGACTCCAGCAAGGACTTGATGCACCTCGATACCTCTGTAAGTTTTACTTCTATATATGTATACGCTTATTTTTTTATTGAATTATCACTAATGTACCACACAGAATATCGACATCAGACCCTTGAATGTGGCTGACTTTTTCAGCTATGACGAAACCAACGAAAAGTCGTTCTCCTATGTTGCAGAAGCACCTCAACAAGAAAACTTGGATTAAAAATAAACAGAGAGGAAACACATACACACACACACACACACACATTATATACATATATTTTTATTAAAAAAAAATCCACCCTTTTCACTTTCAATAAACTCATTCACTTCTTATTCTACCCATTTTTTCTTGTGTTTACACTCCGACGCTCACGTGATACTACCGAGCTTGTGGGGGATTTGAGACCAGGGGGAGGGTAAAGGCAATGTGAGCCAAGGCAGTATCGAACTCCTTCCTTCAGACACCCTCGCCGAAAGCGGAACATCCATCCATCATGGTAAACGTCAATCCTCGGTCAACACACTCTGTCCATCCATCTATCCATCTATCCATCTATCCGCACACCTTATTTACAACACTCGACATTGCGATCTCAACCTTGAGTTTTTGTTCAAGTGGATATATACATATATATTTTTACCAACAAAAATAGTGATGAATGATGCATTAGATGGATGGCCAAAGAGATTAGCCTTTAGAATTTTCAAATATGAATATATTTAAATATATATATATATATATACTTGTATATACATATACAATTCTTGATACATGCAGATATATATGTGTGTGTGTGTGCATGTACTAGTATATGTATATACATACATACACATAAATCTATGCAAATAAATGTATATACATATACAAATAGGCACACACGCATATTTAAATATATACATGTTTGAATTTAAATTGAACAACTTTTTTAACCGTTGGTTAATTTACATAGACCTGCAAGAGAAGAAACAACGGACGTAACAAGCACGGACGCGGACACGTTAAGTTTGTCCGTTGCATCAACTGCTCCAAGTGCTGCCCCAAGGATAAGGCCATCAAGCGTTTCACCATCCGTAACATGGTTGAGGCTGCTGCCGTCCGCGATCTCCAGGAAGCCTCTATCTACGAGGAGTACACCATCCCCAAGTTGTACGTTAAGTTGCACTACTGCATCTCTTGCGCTATTCACGCTCGCGTTGTCCGTGTTCGTTCCGTCAAGGACCGTAAGAACCGTGCTCCTCCCCCCAGATTCAGATTCCAGAAGGTTTGTTGAAGGATTTTGTGTTTAATATTTTGGTGAACTTTAATACTTATTTGCTCCAATTTATTTCTTGTCACTTCATTAGACGGCTGCTTAAATTTGGGACATACAATTGATGGATATCATGGTTCCCATTCTGTCACCAAAAACAAAAATCAATTTTAAATATAATGATAATAATAATGATAAAGAGGTCTCTTTTTATTGTAGACTTGGACAGTGGATGAACTCCATTTCCTCTCTTCTTTTTGTGTCTCATCAATTAAGTTGTCTACCACCATTTTGTTTGTTTGTGTGTGTGCTTTGGATGGGGAGGGTAGATATTAATATTTATATGTATATATTCAACTTGAAAAAACAAATCGAGAAATATAAAGAGTTTGAGAGAGGCGAGTGTGTATTATTGGCTTAGTGCAATTGAAAACAAGTTTTTAAGGGCGGGATATTCCTTGGTCTCGGTCAATGGCCTTTTTATATATACATTTTTTAATTTTGTTTGGAGCATTAAAGTTTTGGTTGATACAAACTTGGCACCCTCTCAAAGGTGTTGTTAGTGTTTAGATTTCGACTGTAAAAGAAGATGAATATTAGCGGGATGATGGCCGGGCCATTTTTTTTCTTTTCTTTAATTGTCAAGCCATCTCCTTTATGACAGTCATGCGTACTACTTTGCTCCAAAGAATGGATAAGAAACGATTGTCAGATGGGATAGTAAACGCAAGGATTGGTTGTTTTCTTTCTTGCTCGCTTTATTTTATTTACATTCCTTTTCTTTTCTTTCCTTCCCTTTCCTTTTCTCTTTTCTCTTTTTCCTTTTCTTCTTTTTAACATACCATTGTGGCCTGCCTAAAGCTTAGCCATCATGTATCTCTTCCTTACGGCCCTTTTGGGTGTCTGGTTGCTTCGATGTCAGGCCTACGCACCAGTGGCACGCTTTGGCCACTCTGCTGTTCTCGTTGGGGATAGGTAAAACATAAAATAATTATCTTGCGTACTCAAATAACCGACTTCTCAAGATTTCTTGTTACTCTTTATTTTCAATAAAAACGCTATTACAACTGCACCAATAACTACAACTATGTTCACGACCACGACTCCGACCACGACTACGAACATCACTACCAATACGAACACGAACACGAACACGCATACGAACACGCATACGAACATGGCTACTAATACAAACACGCATCCGAATACGAATACGAATACGAATACGAATACGAATACGAATACGAAAACGAAAACGAAAACGAAAACGAAAACGAAAACGAAAACGAAAACGAAAACGAAAACGAAAACGAATACGAACACGAATACGAACACGAACACGAATACGAATACGAATACGAATACGAATACGAATACGAATACGAATACGAATACGAATACGAATACGAATACGAATACGAATACGAATACGAATACGAATACGAATACAAACATGCACACAAACACAAACACAAACACGCATCCGAATACGAACACGCATACTAACACGCATACTAACACGCATACTAACACGCATACTAACACGCACACAAACACGCACACGCACATATATACGCACAATTACACGTACATGTATACGTAAACGTACACGAATAATTAATACCGTTGTTACTACGATTACGACGATACAAACATCGACGACGGAAAAATAAACATCAAAACAAACACAGTATCTACTTTTATGGAGGGGATACTTCAGTTACTTCGATTGCTCCAACACCTCTTTGGATATCGGATTTAGCTATTATACCCATTAATGTTCACTACACTTTAACAAAAATACCATGGCGGTCTGGGTCAGGACCACAACATACACATGGCGGGCCAATGGTGTATTCGCATATTGCATTTGCAGGTGGATCTGACAATCGACAAATGCTGATTGTGGGCGGAGTGACCCCGAGACCTGACCCCAGTATCGGAGACCAGGAACCAGTAGCCTTTAGTTATAACTGTGATACTGGACAATGGCATCAACATGACCTTCCACCCGAAAATCATCTAAGTCGCCAAGCAGCAGCATGTGCTGTAGCATCTCATGGTATAGCTTATGTAAGCATAGAGAAGAAAAAGATAAAAAAAAAAAAGAAGAAATGTACCCAAGCCTATATACACATATGTATTCTCTTTATTTCTCTTTCTATTGTACTCACTCATAAATCTACATATACATATACATCTCCACACGTTAACTCACACCCACCCACACACCCACACACTCACACACTCACTCACTCACTCACTCACTCACTCACTCACTCACACGCGCACACACTCACACGCAGATTTATATGTACTTACGGGCCCTTTTTTTTCACTTGTAGATCTGGGGAGGAAAACACACCAATGGAGGCTCGACAGAAAAAGCCCAGCCTGCATCGGATATGTACATAATCGACACAATCAACCAGACCAACTCTTATAGTGTCCCTTTAACCGGCCCACAACCGCCTTTTCGATATGCCCATAAACAAACAATAATAGACGACCATTTAATTGTGGTGCTTGGCGGGTTTGATGGCATGAGTGGAAATCCAGTATCCATGACAGACATTTGGGTATTTGACACCAAGACCAGTCTTTGGCTGTCAGTAAATGCTACACTAGATAGTGATAATCGACCTGCGAATCGTAGTAGTCACAGTCAAACACTGATGCCAGACGGAGTGTCAATCATAATGTAAGTAACAGAAATGTATTTTTACTCTGATATATTTTCCTTGTTAATTAATCGATTGATAATTTGATAAACTGCTAAATTGCTTGATTAATTGACTGAAATTTTAACCCATTTAATATATAGGTACGGTGGTTACGATGGCTACCATGTATATAATGATGTTTCGGTGCTAGATACTCAAACATGGGCGTGGACAGTAAAGAATACCAATGCAGCTGTCCAAGGAAGAGCCGACGTAAGTAATCTAGTGGTCACAGGGGGGACAGATAAACGTATTACTGTCTAAAGAAGAAAACTGTTAAGCATTTTTGTTTATATCTCTTGGGTCGAATACACGAATTGTTCATAGCACACAGGTAAGAAAAAGTAGCGCATATATTTGTTTAGAGCTTATATTGAGTAACATGTTTATTAATTAATGCCATTTTATCACTGCTAATACTAATATTACTGATATTACTATTATTATTACTATTATTACTATTCTTATTCTTATTTATATTCTTTATGTTAATATTGTCACCATAATTATCATTATAATGATCTCTATTGTTACTGTTATTATTTAAATACATGTATGTGCATACTGCGTACAGCAACTATGGTGGGCACAAATATGATAGTTGCTTTTGGGTTTACAGGTAAATCAAAAGAACTGAACTTGATAAGATTCTGAATAAATTTTTTGTATGTATATATATGTGTGTGTGTGTAAATATATATTTGATTATTAGGAGTGGCTACTGCTCTATCAGTAATGTCTGATATCGAAGTTTTGGATACAAATACTTGGAGTTGGACCTCGACATACACGCCTTCACTCGATTTCCTTGCAAGTGATCCTAGTCACCCCAACGAAAGCAACGGATCAACAGCTCACGGTGGTAATACACCGACTTCGTTTGGAACCATTACCGGTGCTGTCATCAGTAGCTTAGCAGTGGTTTTGCTAATAATAACAGCCGTATACATGTTTAAGCGCCACCGGAAACGCCGAAGCCTTTCTCAATCTGACCATGAACGAGATATTCCACTCTACCCAAAACAACTTCTTGATCCACCTGTGCTGGAAAATAATAACCACGATAACCACAATCACGACCCGCTTGTTGTAGAGACACATGCACTGTCTACTGGACACACATATTCGCTTTCAGTAGGACATCGACCGTTGGTTTTTGACAGACGCAAAGGATTCCCTTTTGACAAGCGCATGTCTCTTATTCTTGATCAGCCAACCGCACCGCCCGCACCAGCCAGGCCGCGCGGGCACAGACACTCATCGTCGGTCGGTGCATCACCACTAGGCAATCGTCAGGGTACGCTCGATACTGTGCCCTCGTCGCCACAATCTGCAGGCGGTATGGCATCTCCATGGTCAGCAGCTCCTACACTCGTACCTCCAGCGCCCTTTGTTTCTCCTGTAATTTCTTCTCCGTGGACTTTGGTCAGAGTAGACCCTACCATGGCGTATCTTTCTAAACCCGACGAACCGTTACAGCCGAACCAAGCTGAAAAGGATGGTCTACCGCCTGTGGCGCCTATGAAACCAGACGAGATTATGTTTGATCGGCAAGAGTTCATCTTAGAATCCGGCGACTGTTCTCCTGTTGAGCAGGTTCACCATCCACCCACGAGCCAGCCCATTCTTTAATAATATAAGCGCATTTTTTTTCTAATTGTTTAATACTTATAAAAAAAAATAAGAAAAGGAAGAGGAAAAGGAGGAAAAGGAAGAAAACAAAAAAAAAGACAAAAAAAAAGAACTATAAAAGAAAAGAATATGTTTAATACTATGATCCATGCATGCAATCCACACAGACACACACCTTTTTTTTCTATTTTGTATTTTTGCATGTATTTTTAGATATATTCTGCTTATCGCACTCCCTTTAAAGAAGAAGTGAAGATAGATAGAGAGACAGAGATATAGAGATATAGAGAGAAAAACTGAAAAACATAAAGAAGATCTTTATATACATATATTATATATTCAAAAAAATCGTATATTTGTATGAAACATATAAAATACAGCTTATCTATACCGTCTCCATCAATGATCTTGACTATTAAGTATCTACAGTACGTTTATTGGCAAGCTTGAGATGAATGATATCAACTAAATGCACCATAATGTTTATAGAATATATCACGAAATTCATAAAAATAATAATAAAAATAATAATAATATGTTTCTATAGAAACTCCTCTTGTACACACACACACAGAGAGAGAGAAAATAGGGCACTCTATTTTTAGGTGGCAATTGATCTTGTTTCAATTGATCCGTGCCAACCACGCACTTTTATTTTATTTTATTGTGTTCCCTAAATTCTCTTCTTCTTCTCTTTCCTTTTTGTCTTTTAGGTCCTTATATATTTACTATTATTATTATTACTATCTTATATTCTTCATGTCCCCTCAGACTGAATTGATCAAACCCAAGGATCAAAAGGACCTTTTGCACTCTACCCAACCTGGTCCTCGCCAAAAACGATTCAAGGTTGGCAGAGCATGCTATACTTGTCGTGTAAAGAAGATAAAGGTACACAAATTATTATTATTATTAGCCAAATTATAGTTATATATAAATCTTCATTTTTTTTTTGATAATTTAAATTATTGTGTGGTTTGCTAATCATTAAACATTCTTTTGTCTTCAAGTGCGATGGCGTTCATCCATGCATGCAGGTAATAATAGTAATAATAGGATAAGCGACAGAAGATGGATGAGCTCATTTATTGATTAACAAAGGATATGGAATCTCGGTTGTACTCATCATCTATAAATATATGTCTTTTTTCTTCTTCTCTTTCTTCTTTTTATTCTCATGCTTAAATTTGTTACCATCGCAATAGTGTAAAGGTAGATCGGAAAAGTGGAAAACAATACATACATTCAAAATTATATAATGATAACTATATTAAAAATAATAATAATATCAATAGCAGCAATGAGACTCACCAGTACCTTAATCGTTCTATATAACAATATCCATTTCTATATTCATAAGCCCGTCGACGTCCTTGCTCATTCTCTAAAGATGGAACCGAACAAGACGATCACGACTCAGATTTCAGCCCACCGGAAAACTCCCCAAATCTAAAGACACATACGCCAACCAGTACACCATCATCACCATCTAAAGATTCTACACTATTACCAATCTCAACATCGAAACGAATTGCATCTATATTGGAAATTGTCGAACAAAACAACAACAGCCTGGTCGACAAATGGCGATTGTCCAAAACTTTTGAAAAAGATATCAATCGACCACCCCCACCTCATTATCAAGGGTCAGTTCCGGTCGTGTCGAGAGCTATGCAACAACAATTACTACACCTTTATTTTAAGCACTGCTATGCTGTTATGCCATTTGTGCCAAAACGAACATTCTTTGATTTGCTGGAAAGCAAGGCATCTTTTGTGACACCATTGCTACTTGGTGCCATGTTTGCCCACGCAGCTCAGCATTTGGACGAAGAACGAGTGTCGAGGTCCAATACTTTTTTTAAGCAAACCAAATCTCTTGTTGATGATTTTCTAGATGCACCTCGACTCAGCACTGTCGTAGCACTTTGTTTACTGGCGCTCTACGAATCCAAGGCTAATATTACTACTACTACTACTACTACTACTACTACAAATAATAATAATAATAATAATAATAATAATAATAATAATAATAATAATAATAATAATAATAATAATAATAACAATGCTACCACCGCCAATGAAAATCGTGCATCTATATATGGCGGAATGGCAGTACGAATGAGTGCTGATCTTGGATTGATGAAACGTTCTTATGCCGAGACATATCACAATCAACCACAAAAACGACAGCAATTACAACAAACAAGTGAGAATGAAAAGGAGTTGAGGAAACGCGTGTGTTGGGGCTGCTATTGTCTGGATAAATTGCAGAACATATGCACGGGCCAGCCGTGGATGATGCGAGCTAAAGATATCGAACTAGAGATGCCGTTACTTCAGCCAGGTGATGATGTGGAAGAGCATCGGGTTTTGGAAGGATTTGTGGCGTACATTAGACTTATGCGCATTGCTGAGCGAGTGCTGCAGCCAGACCTGCCGTCTCAAACTGTCCGTGCCATAGTACGCACCCAGGAACACGAACAGCTGGTTGTGAACTTTGATAACGAGCTCTTGTCTTGGTTACAATCCCTTTCTCCACAGCTCCAATGGACCCCGCTACCTTCTCATGCTCTGCCCTCTCACGCTGCACTATTTCCAACAGAGGCACCACCTAACTCAATGGTTGGACATTTGCACCTAGTGTACAATCTTGTCGAACTTAGTCTGTTACGGCCGGATGAATACAGTCTAGCAAAGACCGCCCATCAGCGATGTACAGTGGTTGCTGGTAGCTTGACTCAGCTCACGTCCTTACTTGCAGCCCAGCACAATTTATTATTTTCATTCTCATTGGCATGTAATGCTACTATTCTGGCTACCAAAGTTCACCTTCGCAACTGTTCTGATACTCGGCCTGAGATTTCTCGTCGTGCTACTAGACTCTTTAAACGGTCTCTCCAATCGCTGCTCACCCTTTCTCGCTACTGGGTAGACACAAACATGGATCACTTTATTGACTCTCTCGACAGCTCACTAATTGTTCAAGAACATATCTCTACCCCAAAAGACATGACAGGCATCACTTGGACTTCTGAACAAACTCCAAGCCCCCCTCCACATTCACATCCATCTGCTGCTACTACCACTGCTACTGTTACTGCTACCACCTCTAATACTTCTAATAATAATGCAAATACTTCATCAACTACGCGACAAAAGCTATCTCCTGCATTGGAAGATTGCGTGTACATTCATGATGCCGAAATCAATGCAGCGCAGGTCCTGTCCTGCACATTTCATCCTCCTCATTGGCGAGCACCTGCTTCCGTCTCCATATCTGCGTCAGATTCTGCGCCAGGCTTACCGACCACGAATCTCACCACTGCTCCATCGTCTAACCCTCTTGACTTCTTAACGGTCGATGATGATTCATGGGTTAAGTCTGTGGACATGGCTGCCAGCTCATCCGCGGCTGCTGCCAGTGTTGGTGCTGATGACTATCTTTTCAAGGCACGATCCTTGTTTGATCGCACTGGAACTGATGCACGGACACCAGGGGAACTGTTGATGGCTACTTCTGCCAACAACAATCATCTTGTAGATTTTGTGACACACATGGATAAAGGGATAAATAAAGCACGCCGGGCAGGTGGAATGATGCGATCCAGTTGGCACAATCACAACACACATAATGATCCAATGATGTATTCTTTGTGGCCTGAAACGACTATCGACTCCTCTACAGATACATCTAACCAACAGCAAAATCAACAACTTCATCAGCATCAACATCAACATCAACATCAAAATCAGAATAACCATCACCATCACCACCAGCACCAGCAAAACCAACAAAACCAAAACCAAAACCAAAACCAAAACCAACAACAACAACAACAACAACAACAACAGAACCAGCATCACGCTCAACAATCACATCAACAGCAAGCCCCTCCTGTATTCCATTATCAACCTAGCTATATGAATATTGGTCTAGGTGTGTATGCATCTGCTCACCAACACCGAGATGATGTGATCCGTCAACACTTTAGCGTAGATACCTCAACACCAATGGTCCGCCCTGTGGTATTAACTCATCAGGGACAAGTTGTTGTATCCAATGTCGTTGGAGACACATCCCACCCTTAGACTTTCTTTTATTCGTAACTTTTGCTTCTTCCTGTTTTACTTTCTCTGTACATGCTTAATCTTTACTATCCTCTTCCTGTCTCTCTATGTACACACATACTACATATATACTAGATGTTTATATCTCTCTTATACGTCTTTATCTAGTTATTTAGTAATTTTTTTTTCTTTAAATTTTACTGAAACTCTTTTCTTCTCTCTTTCTTTTGTTAGAAAAAAGCATTTGTTTTCTGATTCCATTTCGTCCACATTAATTAGTTCATTCTTTCATTCATTAATTCATTAATTGATTTCACCTCAATTATCATCATTCAACACACACACACACAAGTAAGAGGTCGTTTTTTTTTCTTTCTCTTTTATCTACATCTCTCTTTCTGATTATTATTATTTTTTGTTTTCATTGGATTCCATTTCGTATCGCATCCCATCGCAATGTATCATATTGTACGTTTAGCTCTGTTTAGCTTCGTCTCGCTTCGTCTCGCTTCGTTTCGTTTGTCGTCTCAGTGCCTCTGTCTTACTCTTACTCTCGCTCTTACTTTATTTCTCTTTTGTGTTTTGTGTATTTTTTTTTGTACTTTTTGTATTTTGTATTTTGTATACAAATATATTTGCTTAGGCTTTTCGGGGTGCATATGATGATAGTTCTACTGCAGCCAAACCGTTTTGGTGTTCCAGACGTGCTTTATCTTGCCATCTGTGCTGGTCTGCAATCTCATGTACCTTGAACCCAAATATACGTGGTACATAGCGTTCGTTGGTCTTTGATGGCAGGTAGGCTGGGTGAATTTGGAATAACATGTGGGGAAGAGATGTGCCAAAATAAGCACCGTCAATTGCAGCGTGGCGTACAGATTTAGGATTGTAAATATCTTCACATCGTGGACAATAAAGCTTGACGGTCTTGGTCATTGGAACGTCTGTTAGACCTACGGGTAACAATGACTGGAGGTTGCACAACACTCTAGGGCAACGTCCAAAGTCTCCTTTTTTGTGTTTCTCCAACTAAGAAACCAAAGAAAGAAAAGTAAAAGTAAAAAGTAAAGAAATATAAGAATGAGACATATGTTCTCAATATGTCACTGACACACATAATACATACATATCCATATTTGTACATATTTACTTACCATGCGGATTAATCCTCGGGAAGTTATAACAAAACGAGCATGGATTAGGCCATACAAATGACGAGCTGCCTTTTCAATTTGTTCTCGAGCCTTTTCATCAAAGCTTTCTTCATCTTTATTTTATGTATAATATATATATATATATGTGTGTGTGTGTGTGGGGGGGAGGTTTTTTAAAAAGAAAAATAAATTTGAATTAGGAATATAACTCTTACACATTGCACTCTACACTTACCGAGATTGTCAGTGATCATGTCGAGTGCTTCGAGATAATATTGCTTGACTTCGGCATTAAGGCCGGTCAGATTGAATCGATCGAGAATGTATTCTTCATCGATTTCACAAAAGTACTCATTTCCTTTAATACCGAGAAACCAGTCAATCCAGTACTTTACGTATTCACTATCGGATCCACTGCTAATATCTTCCACTATTTTTTTTTAATTGGTTTACATAAAAAAGTAATTTTTTTAAAAAATAAAATAAAATAAAATAAAATAAAATAAAATAAAAATGTTATTGGAATGATGTTCTTTGAACTTGATTGTTTATTATTTTATTTGTGAATTACTTTACTGATGAACGAGAAACACACCAGGAGTAATGAAGAAGAGGAAGAGGAAGAAGAAGAAGAAGAAAAAAATAGGAGGAGGAAGATGTGTTTTAAAATAATAATAAAAATAATATATATACACTCGTGCAGAATAAATCACAGTCAGATTCCTTGATTTCTAGTCCCGAATAAACTACATATCAACTTCTTTACATTATATCTTCTAAAGAACTCGACTAAATAAAGTGAAACTTCGTTTTATTATAGATATAAGTATATATATTATATAAATAAAAAAATAAGATAGGGTCTAATATGTGGTGTGGTCACCACGAGCTTTTATAACTGCTTGAACTCTATCCGGCATACTTGCTACAAGAGTACGAAGAAGTCCTGGGTCAAGTCTCTCCCACTCATGAAGAATACAAGCCTTGAGCTCTTCGACATTGTTTATAGAGGCCTTTCTCTCTTGAACATTGGCTTTTAGGGCATGCCAGACGTGCTCGATGGGGTTCAAATCTGGACTTTGTGATGGCCAGTAGTCAAAACGTTTAATTTCCCAATGGTTTTTCCACCACGTCGTATAAGACCCAGTATGGCAACTAGCACCGTCTTCTTGGAATGTAAACATAGTGTCCTGTTCATCATTCAATTTCTTATACCAGGGATTGAAGTCCTTAGACAAACAATTGACATATGCGTCTTGGTCTACTGACCCTTCGAGAAACGATAACGGTCCGAGACCACCAGCCCAGAAACAACCCACACCATCACGGAACCCTTTCCATACTTCTCTGTTGTTAGTGTATGACGTTCCTAGTGTCTCTCCCCTCGCTTATGAATCACGGCTGGGTCAGAATCATTGCCCTTCAGCATAAACCTCGACTCATCTGACCACACCACCCTACTCCAGTCCTCAATCCCAAAGCTGGCTCTAGCTTTGGTCCAACGAAACCGATTCTTCTTCTGTTCACGGGTGAAGTTTGGCTTAGGAACAGGGGTGTAAGAACCAAAGCCTTTGGCCTTAAGGTATCGGATAACTGTGTCTCTACAGATGATGACACTTGCAGCTGCCATATTCCTTTGATGATATGCATAACTCTCGAAAGGGTTACGCCTCACGCTCAAGCAAAGGCTTTTAACATCCGTGACACTAAGTTTCTTAGGTCTCCCAGGTCTGGTCTTTGGTTTTGCAGTACCAGTTTCTTCCCAACGTTTGATAGTGGTGTTGATTGTCGTTCTAGGGATACCCATGTGGTTTGCGATCTCAGTTGGGGTATTTTTGGTTTTATATAGCCAAATATTGCCACCACGCTCAAACTCTGACAATTCACATCTTTTTAAAGGGCTTCTGGTTCTTGTATTTCTTGATGACATGAGTGATTTAGTTTTAAGAAAAGGTTCTGCAAAAGGAAAAGAAAAATGGTGTGCTCTAAAAAGAGGTGTATTTCTGGGGAAGTGACGATGTTTTATCTTGTCGGAGTATATATATATATTATTTAAAATTCAGTGCCAAGAAAGACATTCAACTCTCACTATCATATGCACAGTAGCATTTCAGAAGAATAGAAGAAAAGGATATAGGCACAATGATTTATATTTCCATAGACTGACTACCTTTATATAGAAACATAAAGAAGTGGTCGATGGGAGAAAAGGAAGGCTTTATTGCTTTAAACCATTAGTATTACTTTCATAGTTTTTTAACATTATATTTGTACAGATATCTATACAAAATTACATACAGTAGATGAGGGCTATAAGTAAACCAAGCTTTTCTTTTTGGAGGTTCTATATATATATATATATATATATATTGCTATCATTGTTTCTTATTGACCGAGAATGGTAACAACAATAACAATCCCTCTTCTTTTGTATTTCTCATCCTCTTTCTCTTTGGTGCCAACTTCTCTTTTCAATATGCGTTTCTTCTATATACATTTCATGTATAAAGATATGTGGATTTATATGTAAATGTATTTATACAGTTCAAAAAGAAAAAGAAAAAGAGTAAAAGAAAGAGAGAGAGGGGAAAAAAGGGAAGTGCTGCCATTTCACGTGACTCTAGGCTCATTGTTCTTTTGCCATTCGTCTTCGGCTGCCTGTAGTTCACCAAATTCTTCATCAAATGAAGCACTATCGTCATCATTATTGTCATTATTGTGACCTGCAATTGTTACTCCACGTAGAGGTGGTCTAGGGAACCCATCGTCTTGGTTGTCTCCTTCTTCATACTCATCGTTACTATCTTGTTGATATTCACTCAAAAGTCCCTGGTGAGCATCAGTATCTCCCTGCTCAACATCCGAAGCATCATAGCCTCTTCCTCTTCTATTTCCAGCAATGTCTTTGGGTTGTGTTGAGACCAATGGAAAGCTGAGCCGGTTTGGGATCAGCCGGTTTGCTTTGCGTAGACAAAAGCACATGCCAAGACCTAGAAGTGTCATCAAGACATACTAAAATGGAGAATTTTATTTTTTTTACTTTTATTTTGATTTTTTTTTATATTTTATATAAGAAATATAAAGAAGAGGAAGGAAAGAAAGAAAAGAGAGTAATGTAAGGGTTGTAATTTCAGTTAAAAGAACACTCACCATTAGAATAGTGACTGGCCAGTCATAGTCATTAGGTGGTCCACCACGAGAATGAAGATTAGCTATAATGATTTGTACAAGCATAAATATCAATGTATTCAAGATAGCTTCCTAATAGCTAACCCAACTACGATTCCTTTCTATTTCCTTTACTTACGTTTATCCATTAGAGTTAATAAGTGTGTTGTCGTAAGCCAGTGAAAAGGTCCAAGGTGTATAACGTTATGATTATGTAGAATACCTATATATATAAATGAAGAAGAAGAAAATGAAGCAGATATATGTATATATCTCTCTATAAAGATAAAGCGCTTTCGTGTGCTTTAATTAGAAGAAATAGAAGAAAGAGAGAAAGAGGGGGAGGGAGAGGGGGGAGAGGGAGGGAGAGAAGGTTGTGACTCGGACGGGAAAAGAAAGAAAGAGAAAAAGGAAACTTACTTGCTTACTTGCTTACTTGCTTACTTGCTTACTTGCTTGTTTGATTGTTCACTTAAGCACAGGCACATTTTGTGCTTAAATTGTTTTGAAGAATGCTTGGGAGGAATTTTATGTATGTATGTATTATTATTTTTTGGCTGTTGATGGACAATCTACTTTTAAGGCAACTTGAACTGTATGAAATACAATGAACCAGAAGAGCACCTTATATATATATATATACATACTCTCTATCTATCTCTATCTCTATCTCTTGGACACACACTTGTACACAACGACAACAATAACAACAACATTATAATCATTATCTTTCATATATACATGTGCATGTACATATTCATATAAGTATTCTTATTTAATATCATTATTTTTTTTAAGAGGATTAAAGTAAATGGGTGGTCCCTTTTTATTACCATTAGCATTTGTATCCCTCTTCCTCTTCCTCTTCTTTCTTTTACTTTAATTCTTGCTCTTCATCTTCATTTTATTCTTTCTTATTTGTTTGGCATTTCCAATGTCTTCAATAATTAGTGCTTCTGTTGAATCATATGAACAGAGAGGTAAAGAAACCTGGTACGCTATTCAGATTCAACCTGACCAAGGCCCTACCTACACTGTCCACAGACGATTTAAGGACTTTTTACGACTATCTGACGAATTGTGCGTACTGTACACTCCACATGAACCCATAACAACAACAACAACCACAACCACAACAGCCGCAAGCACAACCGCAAGCACGACTACAGCTGGTTGGAGAAGAAAATACCAGAATGTAATAAACTCGGCTTTAAAGACTCGATCAGTTGTTCCAGTTCTGTCACCTTTACCTCGTCACCAGTCCTGGTGCACCAAAAAATCTCGGCAGCGAAAGAAGCAGCATCGATTGGACCGATACCTGTTCCAGTTGTCTGTCATGTCTCCTTCTGTGTGGCAATCCCAGATTGTACATCGTTTTTTTGATCATCATCCAGCAGTATGCGGACCATCGCTACCACTATCGCCATTACTATCGCCATCAGTATCACTATCATTACCTTCTTCGTCATCACTGTTACTACCATCTTCATCTTCATCTTCACCTTCGCCTCCGTCTCGAGATAAAGCTTCGGATCCACCAGCAATCATTCTCGATACTTCACATCCAATTCCCTCGACTCGGTCACTTCAGGCTCCATCGAAACCTCTTATTTCATCTTCATTGGCATTATCATCGTCGACTGGTGGGTATTCTATTCAAGTATGCTTGTTTCTCGGCCATACTTCAGTGACAGTTCATATGCAGCGAAACTGGAAACTCTCCGAGCTCCGTTCAGCGCTTGACCATGAGCTTGCCCTGGCCAATCTAAGTCTCCTACCTCCGTCCTCCAGTCTGGCGTATTACCATCTGGATCAGTCTGATCGACAAGGGGCACTCTACACGCTCACCTTGAACCAAAAGAAACCCAGTGTGTCAATGAGATCCTTGGCTAATATGGTCACCTCCCGTTCATTCGGATACTTTTCTAGTCCTCAATTACAGCCACAAATACCAATACCAATACCAGCACCACCGCAAACATTATCATCATCATCAGATTCAGAAAATTCACCGACGTGTGCTGATACTTGCTCCTCTTCAGGAATTGTTCTCTTGCTAGCATCAGATAAGGATCTCAAGACGGCTATGGAAGGAATCTGGCATCGATTAGATTATGTTACACTCACTTGTTTGACATGGTAAAATAAAATAAAATAAAAGATGTACACATTTTTCTTTTATATAATTTACACCACTACCATAGTTACCATTAAATTACTTGTAAATCACACCCCATAATCTAGATCAACACACCCAAACGCACAAATATGTATATGTATATATAATTGAATTTTACTAAATGAGCCAATTTCAATTCGGTTCAAGATCGTGTTAAGAATAATGCATGATTTAAAAAGAAGAATAATAATAAAAAAGATCAAATTTGTAGAATCGAGAAAGGTCATAATAGGAAGAGGTGGCGCAATATTAGACACACACACACATACACGCTCAGTAAACTACATGTGTTATAATTATTAGTATTAATATAATAGAAATAGGTAGAAAATTAAAAATAAAATAAAAGCCTCCTTTGCATAATAATAATAATAATAATAATAATAATAATAAAGAATTATCCGTACACACACACAGAGATATATATATATATATAAATACAAGAGAGGAGGAGGAGGAGGAGGAGGAGGGGAAGAGGGGCTGTTTTCCCTAATGTTTATTAAAGGTAAAAATATATTTAGGTCTGATTGGTATTTAAAATCGCAAAAACGAGACACGAATACAAGAGAGAAGACCTCGATTGACGCATATATGTAATAAAATAGCATATCACGTGTGGGGAAGTCTCGGCGATAACAATTTTTTGTATTGCTTGTCAATTACGGTATAATTTTATTTTATTCAATTCTATAATAATAATTATGTCCATTTCCAAATTCAATCCTGTAAGTAGATTCATAAGCGAAAGGCATCTACTTGGGCTCTTTAATAAATCAAAGAATAACAAAACAAAACAAAAACAAAAACAAAGGGTCCTGGATCGCCATTAGCATCCTACTTTGAATACATGAATGGCTGGAGTGGACCATCCACAAGTGTGCCAATGACCAAAATAGTAAGTTTTGAATATAATATAATATAATATATTTATATATTTATATATTTATCATTATGGATCTCATAAATACAAATATACAAATATAGGTTCCTGGACCTAGTCAACTCTCTCCTGCTGCTTATGATGGCGGAGGAATGTCTATTTTGAAAATGATACTGGGCGTAGTCTTTATTAATACTTTATTGGCAGCCGTGTCGTCTGCTTAAGCAAGCAAGCAAGCAAGAAAAAAAAAAAAAAAAAAAAAAAAAAAAGACCATAAAAATCTTGACAAAAACAGATTATTATGTGAAAAAACAATGACGCTTATAGGTTTACTCTTTTTGGGTGGTGATGGGAGGGGAGGGTAACCAAAAGGACACAACAACAGAATATTAGGATAGTAGCATTTCTTTTTGTTTATTTGTTTCTAATTGGATATATACGTATCTTGATTTACAATTAAATATATTAAAAGTCTAGATTTCTTATTGACTGAATTGGAAGACCCCTTTTTTGCTTGCTTGCTTACTTGCTTGCTTGCTTGCTTGTGTGTGTGTGTGTACGTGCGTATTAGGTATATGGATAAAGGAAAAACCATAAATCTTGGCAAATTTCCTGTACTCAAAAAGAAATATTTATTATATATCTTTATTTATTTATATAAAAGGGTAAAAATTTAGGGTGTATGTAAATAGGATATTTGTAAATGATACATAGGAATAATGGATAATTGAAGAAAAAGAAAAATATTATTATTTTGTCTTGTGGTGTACAAGGCCATTATACATTTTGGATTACATCTAATATCTCTTTTGGCGTGGGACCCTTTTTATATATATTATATTATTTTATTTTTTTGGCATGATTATATATCTAATCAATTGCAAAGCCCTTTCTCTCACTCTTTCTTTATTCTCTTACTCCTACTACTACTACTACTACTACTACTACTTTGGTTCCTTGACTCTTGCTCTTGACCGTTATTTCTCGTTCATTATACACGTTGGATTACTTTTCATTTCGCAACCATCGCCGGGCCTCGACAGGTTCGCGCGCACCTTTGCCAGAATCACCACTGCCGGTCGAGAAAAAACATGTGCGCCATCGGCTGAGACGGCACCATTCAGCTGCTGTGTCGGATATTCGGCCTAGTCGATTAGAGCGAGTCTTGCTGGTCGACGACAACCCTATAAACCTCCAGGTGTTGTCTCGTCTGCTTCGACTGCATATGGGTGACATTGTGAAAGACATGACCCTTGTAAAAAGTGGGGTCAAGGCCCTCGAAGTCCTCGGCAGACATTCTTTTGATCTTGTTCTGCTGGATATTGACATGCCACTTTTAAACGGAATCGATACCGCAAAACACATCCGACATTCCAATACGTTTGACGTCCTGTTGTCCAACCAAACAATTCCCATCATTGCCGTCACCACAAACGACTCACCTGAAGACAAAATTGCATACATCAAAGCTGGAATGGTAAAATTATATATATTATGTATTACAGAAATATGTACTTATCATATGTAATAATAGAATGGCTGTATCAGTAAACCCGTCTCTCCTCTCTCCGTACGACAGACCTTATTTCGCCTTTTGGAACACACACCGCACACACCTCTTTAATACCAACAACCAATGACCCTACTTCAATTACTACTACTATCATTAATAATAATAATAAGCATCATCATCATAAGCATCATCATAGTCATAGTCATACTCATACTCATACTCATACTCATACTCATACTCATCATCTTTTCTATAACCATTTTGCCTGTATTTCTTATCCTTTCATTCTTTTGTAAATAATAGTAATAATAATAATAAAGAAGCATTTGTTTCATATACATACATATTATATATATATATATATATATATTTTACATTACAATATAATATAATATAAATCTGATTATTTCAATTTTTCATTTTTACGCACTGATTGTGTGGTCATAATCAATTGTTGGTACGACTGAACTCATAAACTTGAGAAAGATGATCAAATACCTTTTTTTTAAAGATAGATAGATAGATTATTAGAACAGATTGGACAGACAGACATACACACAATGCATAGGTTGGTCAAGATAAGTCTATTCAAATGATTGTACTTACTGGTCTACACGGATACCCGTGTCTTCATTTGATGCCAGACCAGCATTGACACCATCTCCCATACGCTCAATAATCTTCTTCATAACCTCTGCATGTTTGCAGGGATGAATAGACGCAAGACTAAGGTTGAGGTGAGGGTGTGTTTCGATGGTTACAGTTTTCTTGACGTAATCCTGTGTAACGTCCTCAAAAACTTGCTGTGAGGTCAGCGGTCGACGTTCCTAATTCACAATAGTGTAACAATCAATAAACGACAAAACGCTTAAATCATTATATGCTACATACTTCGTCGTATCCAAAGAGCCACATTCTAGGTGTCTGATAGTATTTGTCATAGGTGATAAATACATCGTAAGTTCTGACCTGAAGAATCTTGTCACTACCAAAAAAAATAAAAAAAAAATACACACACACATTAAACATATATGATATGATATCAAATATGACCACATGATTTGAACTTACTTGACTTCATGGGTGTCTGCACGGGCCTTGAGTAATTAAATATAGAAAAATGCATTAATAAAGAATAGAACAGAACAAAGCAATGGGTATTTACCGGATCATCTTCTTCAAATGTGTCTTCCATGTCTGGTATATCATCCAAATCAGGAATCTCCTCTTCTTCTTCTTCTTCTTTGTCGTCCTTTACTGTCAGGTTCTCTAATCGTCTCTGCATTTCCTTTTTTTCTTCTTCTTCTTCGTCTTCATCTCCAATCATTGTGTGTGCAATGTCAGCCATTACAGTAGGAACTATAATACAACACGGCAAGATAAACAAATCAGGACAAATAAGATCGAATTTTACCTCTTGAACTGTGAGTGTACATCCAGCCATCATCATCGTTTGTATCTTGGTTATGAATCAACTGAGTCTCGACATCATCATTTGTGTACTCCATCTGCACAGCACGACGCAAACAAGGTACTAGAAATTGAGACACATTCATCACTTGCAATTAACAATCCAATCTCTCTCTCTCTCTTTATTTATTTTTATTTTTATATTCACACCCAAAACCACCCCAAAATCCTCTCTTCACTATATATATACTCACCATTTCTTGTGACCAGAAATTGTTTATCTGATGGCAAATAATCTCTCTTCTTGTCATCCAGTCCACCCTCCCTTTATTATTATGTAAAGATCATTAGATTCCCTTTTCTTCATATCTTGACCCATCGTTTTCATTAATGAACAATAAAGTTATACAGTGTATCCCTTTTGTTTCATTTGATTGATTGATTGATTGATCGATTGATTGATTGATTGACCAATCCATCGATTGCGTATTTCTTCAACTCACCAAGACCATGTTGGACACTTGTAAACCAAAAACTCACCCGCAGCAACAAACTTTTATTTATATATATATATAGGCATATGAATATTTTTGTTAGATTCAGAATTCAAGGTTTAGAATTCAACAACAACAACAAAAGAAAATCTTTCTAGAATTGTGTCGCATTGTGTCGTGTTATATTGGGTTGCACTATATTATCCTGCTCTGTGCTATGTGTGCTATGTGTGTTGTGTAGTGTTGTGTTGGGGTAGGTTGGGGAATAATAATTTTCTTTTTTTTTGCTTGATTTTGATTTGATAAGCTTACTTCTTCTGGTGTCAAACAGCCAGTATCCTTGAAACGTGAGTTCTTGAGTACAGGTGCCAGGTACTCTCGCATAGAGTGAAATGTAGAGAACAGGTTGTTGTACACGTCTTGAACGGACATTATTTATTTATTTATTTTTAATAACAATAAAAAAGAAGAAGAAGAAGAAGAAGAAGAAAATAAGAAAGAAAGTAAGTAAGTAAGAGAAAGGAACAAAAGAAGAGCTATCAAGTCAGAAGATTTTGTTTTATATATATATAAATTCAAGGCACAGACAGGCACAAGCACAGGCACATAGGCACAATACACACTTTACATATATATAAAAGAAATAGAGAATTCACGTACCTCACGGCATGTGACTGATCCAATGGCTTGCGTCACGGCTTTTGTCTTTCTTTTTTTTCTTTTTCTTTTTGGTCAGCTTTCCCACCATCAAAGAAAATACACACAAAAATGAGTAAAGAAGTTCTTTTAAAAGAAGTCTGGACAATCTACATAATCTACAGCCTTGTCAGTTATATAATTTTTATATACAAAATTATAATAGAACAGATCTTTGCTTTGTGTTTGTGCATTCTAGTGGTTATCGGGGAAGATCATTGGCCAATCATAGTCGTAGCTTTAGAGCCATGGTCCCTCCCTCTTTTATTTATATATATATATATATACAAATTAGGGCAGCCTGCTTTTTGATCGTTGATTCAATTCACTGACGGCAGGATCTGGTAAGCAATCACTTTTCTTTTTCTTTTTTTTTGGGCTGTCGGTAATCAAATTTACATTCTTTTTTTTTTTTTTTTTCAGTTGCGTACTTTTGTCGTTACATAATTCGACCTTGTTTTCCTTTTATATCTTTTCATATAATTGGGATATAAAGCAACCAAAACCAAACCTACTCTTCTTCTTCTCTTTCATTCTTAAACCTGACTTGCTCTAAAGTAACACAGACAAGAAGATTATCAGACAACATAAACAATGGTCTCTATCCAAACTACTGCCACAACTCCATTTGAGGGACAAAAGCCAGGCACATCTGGTCTCCGCAAACGCGTCAAGGTCTTTCAACAAAAGAACTACACAGAGAACTTTGTCCAGGCCATCCTTGAGGCCATTCCCCAATCTGAAGGTGGTGCCAAAGGAGCGACTCTTGTCGTAGGTGGCGATGGTCGCTACTACCTTGATGAAGTGCTTCAAATCATCGTTCGTCTCAGCATTGGCGCTGGCGTAAGTATAAGTATAAGTATAAATATAAATAAATGTTAAATGTGTGATTATTGTATCGACCACTTTACAAAAAATAAAAAATATTAATCTGTTTTCTTTTTTTTTTTTTGCATTCTTTTCTTTAGGTCTCCAAGCTTATTGTTGGCAAGAACGGTATCCTTTCGACTCCTGCTGCATCCCATCTGATTCGCAAGAACAAGGCAACTGGTGGAATTCTCCTGACTGCCTCACACAACCCTGGTGGACCTGAAAACGATTTTGGCATAAAGTACAACATGTCCAACGGAGGACCTGCTCCTGAGAGTGTGACCGACAAGATCTATGAGATCACAAAGACCATCAAGGAACTGCGCTGGGCCGATGTTCCGGCCGTTGACTTTTCCAAGATTGCTACGAACCAGATCGAGGGTCTGACTGTCCAGGTGATCGATGGTGTGGATGACTACGTGGACTACATGAAGACCATCTTTGATTTTGATGCCATCCGTGCCTTTTTGACAAAAGACGACAACAAATTCAAAGTCTTGTTTGACGGCATGAATGGTGTGACCGGTCCTTATGGACACCGTCTGTTTGTCGGCGAACTCGGACTGCCCGAATCCAGCGTGATGCGCTGCCAGCCCTTGCCTGACTTTGGCGGCGCCCACCCTGACCCCAACCTCACATACGCCCACGACCTTGTCGAACGCGTCGACAAGGAAAAGTACGATTTCGGAGCCGCATCTGATGGCGATGGTGACCGGAACATGATTATCGGCTACAAGGCATTCGTGACCCCAAGCGACAGTGTGGCCATCATTGCCCACTACGCCAAGGAGGCCATTCCTTACTTCAAGAAGAACGGCGTCAATGGCCTGGCGCGCTCGATGCCGACCTCCCAGGCACTTGACCTGGTGGCCAAGAAGCAGAACCTCGAGTTCTTTGAGGTCCCGACTGGCTGGAAGTTCTTTGGAAACCTGATGGACGCCGGCCGATGCTCGATCTGTGGCGAGGAGTCCTTTGGAACCGGATCGGACCACGTGCGCGAGAAGGATGGACTCTGGGCCGTCCTGTCCTGGCTGAGCATCCTTGCGCATGTCAACAGCACACGCCCCAACACCAGTGTCCAGGACGTCCTCCAGGCCCACTACAAGATCTATGGCCGCAACTTCTTTTCGCGTTACGACTATGAGGAGGTCGATGGCCAGCGTGCGGATGAAATGGTCTCGCGTCTCAGACAACAGATCGAGACCAAGTCTCTGGTCGGCAAGACCTTTGGCGGCTTCACGGTGGCCAAGACCGATGACTTTAGCTACCTGGATCCCATTGACCAGAGTGTGTCCAAGAAGCAGGGTGTGCGTGTCATCTTTGAGGATGGATCACGTATCGTCATCCGTCTGTCCGGAACCGGATCCCAGGGCGCGACTGTGCGTCTCTATGTTGAAAAGTACTCCAACAACCCTGAAGAGTATCCCCTCGAGACCCAGAAGGCTCTCCAGCCTCTGATTGACGTTGCTCTTGAGATCTCACAACTTGTCAAATACACTGGCCGTGAAGAACCCACCGTCATTACCTAAACTGAAAAAACAAAAAAAAAACTCATTGCTCATATATCCTTTCTTTCTTTTCATATTCTTTTGCTTCTACTTTTCTTTTCTTTTTTCTTTTTTTTTATATATCTATTTTAGTTTGAATGATAATAATAATAATAATAATAATAACAGATAGTCTGTAAAAGACTTTTTTTTTATTTTCATTCTTTTGTTTAAAATCATATCCTTTGGCCTTTGGTCACTTTAAAGAAGAAAAGGAAGATCTATATTGTGGTCTGGTGTACAAAAGAATATATATATATATACAATGTTAATAATCTGGGTAAAGGAAAAAGGGGAATAGGAGGATTTATTTTTTATTATTATTTTATTACTTCTCCAAACCTATTTACCAAAAACGGCTTACTTTTATTATTATTATTATTATTATTATTATTTTGATTGTCAAGTCAATATAGGGTGGGAATACCATATGAACTGTAGTGCAAAAAAAAACAAAAGATATAGGAAGCAATTATGTTGGTTTGGGCAGAGCTGAATTGAACCTGAAGAAACCTCAATTTTACACAGTTGGATTAGTTGGTTAATATTTCCCTAGTTTAGATATCAAAATGACATTCAATACCCTCTCTCTGTTACCTATTTTTTATTTTAATTTTTTGAAGAAAAACAAATATATATATATATATATTTCTATTACTTGATTATTTTATTTTATATACATCTTTCTTTTTCTTTTTCTTTTTTTTTTGTATAAATTGAATTCCACATTACAAATAAAGAAAAATCAAAGCTGATGAATCCAATGCATTCACATGGACACCCGCAAGGACCGGCAGCCATTGCAACCCCAAAACTGATCCGAAGCATTACAATGGATCGATGTTCAAACTTTACAAGCGGAGGCGCCAATGGCAACGATGTCAATCTATTGTCTCAACTCTACAAAGCACGTACAAATTCTGGTAATACAAATTAATATCACTATTCCTTTATTCATTTATTTAATTATTTTAACCTTTCTGTTCTGTTCTGTTCTTTTATATATATATATATATATATATAAAATAAAATTTGGTTGATAATTTCACAGAAGAGTACATATCTCTATTGGTCCATAGTGTACCTGATCTTAAACGAATTCCATTCCAAGAAGCTATTCAACAAGAATTTAGACCGACTAGGCTTGGTGAATGGTTTGGTCCTTCATGGGTAATAATAATAATAATAATAATAATAATAATAATAATAATAATAATACTTTGTTGATTTGTGTACCATTTTTCTTAGTCAACACATTGGTTTCATGTTCAGTTACGGATCCCAAATGAATTTGCGGGCGAAGAAGTCCATTTTATCTGGAACGCAGACAATGAGGCAATTCTGTGGAGTATGGATGGTGCACCTCTTCAGGGTTTGACAGGTGGAGGTAATGATTGTATATTTATTATTAGTATTTATCATCTTCTTATTGTTGTTGTTGTTGTTGTTGTTTTTGGTTATTTAGCTGGTAGTGATGCTCGTCATGATTATCTTTTGACATCTAGAGCTCAGGGTGGAGAGGTTACTCAGTTTTATATAGAGATGGCTTGCAACGGTATGTTTGGTGCTGGTAATGGGTTGATCGGTCCACCAGATCCGAACCGTTTCTTCAATCTCAATGAATTGGTAAATACTTTAATATATATATATTTATATATATATATATATATATATATATTTATTTATGATTTGTTGTATACCAGGATCTGGCTGTACCAAACAAGTTGGCTTGGGATCTACTCTATGATTATCAAATCATATTGGGTATGGCCAAAGATCTTCACGCTGAATCAACACGTGCAGCCCAGGCTCTCTACACAGCCAACAAGATCATCAATGCATTTCGACCAGGAGACGATAGTACCTTACCACTCTGTCTTGCAATCGCAGCAGATTTCTTGAAAGCTAAGAATGGAGATGCACAACATGAGATCCATGCATTGGGTCACTGTCACATAGGTAAAGAAAGCGAAATGTATCCATTTTATTACTACTAATAATAATTGAAGATACTGCTTGGCTTTGGCCCTTTGAGGAAACGATTCGAAAGGCTGCCCGTAGTTGGTCTTCACAAATCGGATTGATGGATCGTTACCCAGACTACAAATTCATTTGTTCACAAGCACAACAATATGAGTGGGTGAGAGATAATTATCCTGCATTGTGGGACAGGATTCGAGAAAAGAATGCTATGGGTCAATTTCTTCCGACAGGCGGTGTAAGTTATTATTTTTATATATAAAAAAAAAACTTGATAGAAAACACGTACATACATAAGAGAGAAGGGCTATGTAATATGCTTTTTCTTCAATATTGTTTCAAATGTATATATACAAAAAGATGTATGTCTATAAGTGTGTAACTAAAAAGAATAGATTATGCGCATGTAAATATATATATATATATATATACGCACCCAAATTTATTAATAGACTTGGATCGAGATGGATACCAATATGCCCAATGGTGAATCTCTTTGTCGACAATTCCTGCTGGGGTAACAAGAACATAATCAATCTTACACAATAGATATATATATATAATTTGACTGGGTTATTAGGCAGCGCTTCTTTGAAGAACATTTTGGAAAACGGTGCAAGGTGTTTTGGTTACCAGATTCTTTTGGCTACACTTCACAGGTAAATAAATTAAATTAAATGACAAGATAAATATTTTAACCATCTCTTTTTTTTTTTTTATTGGTGGGTATTAAGCTACCACAATTAATGAGGTTGGCAGGTATGAAGTACTTTTTTACACAAAAATTGTCATGGAACAATGTGAACAAGGTAAAGAATAAGATAAGAGTCTGGTTAATAAGCCATTTATATGTGTATATATATATATATATATATATATATATATTATTTTTTATATATTTTCTCTTAATACATTTTTGTATATCAATATCAATATCAATATCAATATCAATATATATATATATATATATTTAATTTCCTGCCAATCATATTAAGTTTCCATTGACCACGTTTTGGTGGATCGGTCTGGATGGGTCAAAAGCCCTCACTCACATGGCTCCCTCAGAAACTTACAATGCTCAGTGCACTCCAGAAGAGCTTATTAGAACGCAAGTCTACAATATCTTTAATGACATTATTACTATGATTGTTATTCTTGATCTTGCTCTTTTTTTTTTAATTTATGTATATAAATATATAAATCTATAAATCTATGTATTTCTATCTATTAGGGTCAAGAATCATCGAGATAAGGAATATTCGAATACTAGTCTGTTGGTCTATGGTAATGGTGATGGAGGAGGAGGTCCTCTTTCGAGTATGATTGAACGGTTAAAACGTATGCGAGATGTGGTATGTAAACAGATAGTTATCTAAAAACAAATTATTATTATTATTATTAATTTTTGTTGGTTGGTTGGTTGGTTGGTACAAAAGGATGGATTACCAAGAGTCGAGATGAGTACACCTACAGATTTCTATGAAAAGATCGAACGCGAATCTCCTGAATTGACCACATGGAAGGGTGAACTGGTAAGGTTCAAAAGTATTAGAAACAGATCAAATTCTTTCAAGAAACCATGTTCAAGTACAATTGGTATTTACTATGTATATAAAAAGTATTTTGAATTGCATCGTGGTATCTATACCACTCATGCCCTGTGTAAAAAACTCAACCGTAGCTGTGAATTCTTGTTACGTGATGTCGAAATGTTGGCTACCTTTGCTCACATAATGGATCCAGCCCAATTTACGTAAGTAAATATACATGACTAATGTTATCTATCCAATTGATCAATAAACCTACAAAACTTGTAACATCTATATGAATTTATTTATTTAACAAAACAAAACAAAAAACAGATACCCAAAGGCAGAATTTGATGTATTTTGGAAAATGATCTGCCTGATTCAATTTCACGATGTCATTTCAGGTTCCTCGATTGAAATGGTTTATGAAGATTGTCTTCAGGTAAACCAATAGAGACATAAGACAACAACATACCAACCTAACCTTTGGGGCTATAGATGTATGCCAAGGTGGATTCAATGGGAAAGCAAATGCGAGAGGATCTATTAGAAAGATTGATGGGTCTGGACCCTGCTGCTACACCACCAACATCCAAAAAAGGTTTGTATTCTATTCTATTATATTGTGTTCAATTGAATATAATACGTATATCAAGACAATTAGGTTTAACAAACACTCGTATCAAAATTCATGCCATTTATTGTGCTGTGTTGTTTGGTTATTTTTCTTTAGCACTTTCGATCTTTAATACACTAGCTTGGTCTCGTACAGAAGTGATCGAGGTTCCTTTGGATGAAGACTTGCCGACAATGAAACAATATTCTGCATTTGGACGTACAGGATATACACTTGGTAAACGAGCATAATTTTATTTATGTTTGGCTAATGTATATAAATATTTAATTATTTCAATATCTAGTTAGCAATGTTCCTCCTTTGAGTGTTCAGGGATGTTCTCTCGAGGAAGATCTCAAGTACGAACCTGTAAAGGTCGTTACTGACCAGAAGAATAATATCGTAATGGAGAACCAATACATTCAAGTCACCTTTGACAAATCAGGCCACTTGATCGGACTGCATGACAAGGAAGAAAGGTATGTGAGGACAATAATAAAAATTGAAAACAAAACTTGTTCTACATAATGGCAATAAATACTATTAAGCTTAATATCGATGACGATAACGATTGGTATCTTAGGCGAGAATTGATCAAACCAGACGAAAGAGGAAATGTATTCAGAATGTATGAAGATATTGTACGTAATTGAACTTGTTTTAACATCTAGGGTTTGTATTGCATGTCAAAAATTCAATACTAACCATCACATACACAAATAAATGTATCCTTGTTGTTGCTCTTGATTACAAAATAGCCTTTGTTCTGGGATGGTAAGTTAGTTTGTAATAGCAGGGATATTGAAAATACATTTCTTTCTTAAAAAGGAAAGAGAGAAACATTTATATACATACTAATACATTTTATTTATCTATTTATTAGCATGGGATGGTGAGTATACACTTCTTCTACTTTTTTTTTTGTTTGTTTTAAATATATATATATAATTATATATAATTATATTTATTTTTATGTTTATAAAACCTTGTTGTGCATTTAATTGTCTATAGTTGAAATATACCATCTTGAAAAAGGACGTGTGGTTGAAGAAGGCTCTGTTCAGATTCTTGAGCAAGGACCTCTTCGTGCGGCCTTGTTGGTCGAGAAACGAATCTCGGCCACCAGTCGCCTACGCCAGATTGTTATCATGACAGCCGTCTCACGCCGCATTGATTTCGAGACAGAAGTCGATTGGAACGAAAACCGACAATTCTTGGTAATTCTTCTTTTTTTTAAAAAAATAAAAAAACTAATCTGTCTGATATTGATAACTAAACCATAAATCAATATGCTTAATGAAATTAATGGATCAATGAACGGGGGGGTATTGACATCTTTATTTTAAATTTTTCTTTCTTTTTTAGAAAGTAGAGTTTGCTTGGGACATCATGGCAGATACGGTAAATAGATATATCCAAAAGAAAACTTTTTGGTTTAAATAGTAATTAGATTATACTTAATATTCACATGTGTGTGTGTGTGTTTTTTTTTTGTACATTCCTATAGGTGAATTATGAAACCCAGTATGGTGTTGTTAAACGTCCTACACACTACAACACTTCTTGGGATAGTGCCAAGTTCGAGGTTGTGGCCCACAAGTTTGCAGATCTCTCAGAATATGGTTATGGTGTTGCTCTGCTAAATGACTGTAAATATGGATATGCTGCACACGACAATATAGTTCGCCTATCTCTTATACGATCACCAAAGGTAAGAAGAAAGAAAAGAATATAGCAATGTTAATGATAGATCGTATCATTATTACTGTCATCAAATCTGATTGATCCTTTTTCTAAATATTAAAACAAAGGCGCCTGATTCAAACTGTGATATTGGACACCACGTATTTAAATATGCCATATATCCCCACAGAGGACACTTTTTACAATCTGATGTGGTCCGTGAAGGATTCAATTTTAATGTCCCATTGCTGACCAGGTAAGAAAAATACAAGAAAAAAAAAATGATGATTATTTGCACAATTGAGTTGTTCAATAGACTCATTATATGTTTGTGTATTGCTTTATCGACATTTATCTAGAGTGGTCCCTAGAGCAAAACTAGACTCTTTATCGACCGGAATTCCTCGATTCCATATTGAAGATGCTCCTAATGTAGTACTGGACACCATCAAAAAGGCAGAAGATTCAAACCAAATTATTATCAGATTGTATGAAGCATATGGAGGACATGCCAAAGCAAGACTTGTGAGGTGAATATTAACAAAAGAGAATTTATTTACCTTTTAATTAATTAATTAATTTTTTTTTGTTAGCTCTCTACATATCAAGGCTGTTCACCGGTGTAATATTCTTGAAGATGATATCGAACTTGTGAGTTCTTCGAGTAAATCCACACAATTGGACCGGACGTTTAGTACCAATCTCCGAGTCCTGGACGATGATGTGGTCGAACTTCAACAACAGGCACAGCAACGCCAACAAGCTCAGGGGGTTCAATTGTCACTAACACCCTTCCAGATTCTTACTCTTAAAGTGGCCTTTTAATTAACAACAACAGCAACAACAACATAATAGTAATAGTAATAATAATAATAAAAAAAAAAAGCACATATTGTACACTTTCAATATAACATATAAATGACATATATATATATATTAATATATAAAATACTCGAGAGATATCTGGGTTATTTCCGCCAATTAAATTAAATTAAATTAGATAAAATAAAATATATATATATATATATAATTATAAATAAAGGACGTCACCTCTGACGTGTTTGCACTGCCAAAATTTTGATGCGTTGTACCCCTGTTAGGGCCTGGGTGGGGTTTAGAAAGTCGCAAAAGATTAACCCGCAAAGATTGAATGGGTGCGTAGGGGGGGGGTGTGGAGCGGTTTTTTATTTATTTTATTTATTTTTTGTTTTCTTGAGATCTTATTGGACTATAGCCACTGGAATTGGAATTTTTTGTGTGTGAATGAATGAAAAGAGTGTGTGTGTGTATGTGTGTGTGTGGGTGTTAGAGTGCGTGCGGTGCGGTGCGGTGCGGTGTGTGTGTGTGTGTGTGTGTGTTTTTTTTTTTATTATTATTTTTATTATTGGTTTTCCAATTCACTCGCCCTCCTTTTTTTTTTAAAAAAAAAAGTTCTTTCTATTTCACCAAAATATAAAAAACCAACATGGCCTCCGTTCGTGCAGTTGCTAAGAAAATTGACTGGTCCAAGTTGAGCGTCAGCCTCCCCAAGGAGACTGCTGGCTCCCTTGCCGCCTTCCGTAAGCGCAACGACGAAGTCAAGCGCCAGTTGGCCGAGTTGAAGGCTCAGTCCACCACCGTCGACTTTGCTGTCTACCGCAAGTCCCTCAAGAACCAGGCCGTCATTGACCAGGCCGAGAAGGCTCTCAAGGGCTTCAAGCCTGTTGCCTACAACCTCGATGCCCAGATCAAGGCTATCGACCAGTTCGAGGCCAAGGCTGTAAGTTTTTCTTTTTAAGAATGTCATTCTTACATTATTGTTATTACTGTTATTATTATTTTTCAAGAAACAAAAAGAAACATTGTCTTAATTGAACATTAAGACAATTGAGATTCCTTTACAATGCGATATGGACAATAATTGTGCTTCTATTGCTTTTATCTTACGCGTCCTTGTTTTCTTTTCTTTTCTTTTTTTCTCTCTCTTTATTTATTTATTTATTATTTTCTTGGAAATAATTATATAGGTTGCCAAGGCTCAGACCACCGTCCAGCAGATTGATGTTGAGCTCAAGGACCTCCATGCCACCCTCACCAACATTGAGGACTCCAGACCCATTGAGCAGCTTACTGTAAGTTTCTCTTATTTTATCTTATTTATTTATTTATACTTGTGGACTTTGGTGAACTTTTTGAAAGTGAATATATATTATAATTGTGCTTTGGAACCCAAAAGAAAATGGAAACCATAAAGCTTTAAGCATATATATATATATATATATAAAGAGAGAGAAAATGGAAATGAAATATATAAATCATCTATTTAATACTCTTTTTTGTTTTCTTTTAGGTTGATGATATCGTTGTCGCCAAGCCCGAGATCACCAAGAACATCGAGGATATGCTCCAGAAGGGCAAGTTCACCATCCCCGGTTACAAGGAGAAGTTCGGCGATATCTCTTACTTCTAAGTCTAGAAAGAATCGATCTTCAACAAAAAATAATAATAAGAATAATAATAATAAGAATATTAAACCAATTCATATCAAAAAAAAAACAAAAACAAATCCCCCTCTTCTATCAGAAATTCATGGTTTTATTTCCTTTTTCTTTTACTTCTTCTTTGGTCTTGCACCCAAAAAAGCAAAAAAGAAAAGACTTTACAAAGAAGGAAAGAAGAACATGCTATTTGTCTTTAAAGAAAGATATTAAAAAAAAATATGTTTTCTCTTTCATCTCTCTCTTATTTTATTTTATTTTTGGTTAAAGAAGTTATTCACAAATGGCCTCTTTATTACACGTCATTTATTGCAACTGTGCTGTCAAATGGGTGTGGTGATTGTGGAATCTAATCAAGTAAAACAATTACCTTGTGTATAATAGTCAGCAGAAGAATAAGAAAGAAGAAGAAAAAAGATACGAAGAGCAAACGAATAGGAAAAGAGTATAAAATGGCTGAAACTTTCTCACACACTACACTACAAATATGTAATAAGCATGTTTGTGTAGGCGTAACAGTAAATTGGGTTCTATACAATATATATATAAAAATATAAATATAAATTTATATATAAATATATAAAAGACAACGGAAAACTAAGCCTGTCAAGTTAGCTCATCGGCATTTTCATCCTCATTTCCTCATCTTTTCCCCCTTTTTTTTTCTCTTCTTCTTCTTCTTCTTCTCTCTTTCTTCTCTTATAATATTGTTGGCTTCTTGTTCTTGTTCTTTATATTACTGACATTTTTTTTTAAAAAAAAAAAAAAGAATGGAATCTTTTCCCGCGTACAGTGTGTGTGGTTATCTTTCAATTCTCTGCTGGCTTATTGTTTTTGCCCCGTAAGGTTTATTACAAAATAAAATAAATAATAATCTGTAGACACTATTTGAAAACGCGACTAAACCTACTTGTACACCTATTTATCTATCTAAACTATACACCACATCATATTTTAATATAATTGTATACAAAATAAGTCAATTATATGAAAACTACTCTCGTAAAAGTGGTGAAGGCCTCTCAATGACCTTTTTGATCATCTGGTTGGCAGGCGACATTTTTAATCTCGCTGGCGTCATTATGCAAGATCTCCTGCCGACCATGGTAAACCAATTTGACATTATTTCTTTACATCCCGATCTTCATTTCACCTAGATTCTTGATCATTCTTTTTTTTTTCTCTCTCTCTTGAAAAGATAACAAAAATAATTCAATTTTTCTTATATACAAATGTCTTTATACAAATATAAAATATAAAATATATATTTCGATCTTTGAATATGAGTAGTTTATTCTAGCATTGTGGTACACTGTGGCTGATATTGGTCTTGTCTGGCAAATCCTTCATTACCGTCGTGCCTGGATTACTGAACATGCGGTCTATGAAGATGAGCATCAGTCATTGAATTGCCAGAACCAAGCCAATTATCACACGACACCTGAATTATCCTCACTACCGGAAACCACTACCGTCATCACCGCGACCAAAGATACAAAGGCAGCCAAGTCCTCCAATACAATCAATTTCATTGGATTTGTTTCAATTACCTTGGTTACCATCTTGTCATGTTGTGCGTACTGGGCACCCAATTTAATACCTGGTAGTGACAATAATAACAACAACAACAACAACAAAAATAAGAATCAGCCTTCTTGGTCAATTGTTCCTCAATTGATGGGATGGACCAGTGCGGCGTTGTATGTCGGAAGTAGAATCCCCCAGATCGTGAAGAATTGGCGTAACAAGAGCACCGAAGGACTTAGTTTTGGCATGTTTATTTGCGCCGTCCTTGGCAATATTTTGTTTACTTTGGTAAGATGTCCGTCAGTATTTGTATATATATATATATATATATATATATATATATACCTATATTGATCGAATTTGTGATATTCATAAATATGTTGAAACCGACACTAAAATACATATACATCTTTACATATAAAAATGTCTCTATGTGTGTCTAACCTATACTCAATTCTTCTTGTTGTTACTGTTTTTTTTAATATATATATTGATAGTCCATATTCTTACGCTCATTGGATCCGGACTACCTTCTCATTAACCTCTCTTGGATAGTCGGAAGCTGCGGTACTCTAGTATTTGACTTTACTGTAAGAGCTCCTCACAATATCATTTTTTTTTCTCATGTGTATATGTTAATCGCTATCAAATCCTCCCAAAACATTACAGATCTTCCTTCAGTTTTTTGTGTATGATCGGCCCAAGGCAGTAATCCATATCGAGTAGTATGGGCAATTACCAATAGCTCCGTCCCAAAGTAAAACAACAACAAAGCATGAATATTATAAAGCAGTAAAATCAAACAAACAAACAAACAAAAAGGATAGATAATACACCATTATCATATGATATAAATATAAAGTATAAATACAAATCACATTTGCTTTCAATAAACCATTAGCCTTCTTCTTTATTAAACCAAAAACAAACAAACAAACAAAAGGTCAAGACAACTGAACATTGGGTATTATCCAATTGCACTAAAGTTAAAGAATAGTGACCTTCAAATTATCGTACTTTTTATCATTAATGTTAAATGTGCGCATGTAGTATTTTATTATTTTCGTTGTATTACTTGTTTCAAATATACAAACACACATGGATATGCATATATATATAGAAAGATAAGTAGATAAGCAGACAGGTAGAAAGTAGATCAATTTAAAGAAAGGAAGCCAAACAAAACTTAAATCCTGTTATCAAAAGTAAGATTGTCAACAAAAACAAAAACAACAGAAAGACACTTTTCTCAGGAACAAGACTTCTCGGGAACAGCACTTCTCTCGGGGATGAGACTTCTCAGGCACATTTTTTTCTTTCAATTCATACATCATCGAATTGCTCTCTTTATTTTGTCTTGTGTATTCGACTACTATGCATATTATGTTTATTACTCTCCTTCCACAATGATGTGTATTCATTAACTTCTCCTTGGTCATCTATTTTTCTTTCTTTCTAAAGAAACTCTTCTTCTTCTTCTTCTTCTTCTTCTTCTTGTTATTTTTCTCATACTCTATATGATCAGAGAAAACCCAATAAAATTATAAGTAACCCCATCTTATATATCTTTGAAAAGAAAGGGAAATATATCTCCGCAAGACTTGCATTTGGTCTTTATATTTTTAAAACAAGTTCATGAATTAATCTAGCACAGGTAACTCACGACGCAATTGTGTTTCCAATTGAGATGAGCAATAGTAATAAGCAAAGTGGCAAGAATCTTCTTTAGACTAGCCTGATATTTTACAAGAGATGGCTTTATGAATTTTTGAAAGGCATGAACAAAGTAGTTTACTGACTAAAATATTTCTTTATTTAAGAAGGATCTAATGGCATTGTCTAACAACATAGAAATCTAAAGATTCTCTAATTTTTTCACTTTCTTTGTTTCTTTAATCACATCAACTAAGAAAAATGTATCAAAAGCATCATATAATTCAAAGAATTTAATAGCTTTGAAAACCTTGGAAACTTAAAAAAATTTTAGAGGCTTGGAAGATTCTAGATGCTTAAAGGGCTATTCGGGTTATAAGGGTTATTAGGGGTATAAGGACCCTAATGGCTTCAAAGACACTAGAGGTTTTAAATAATTCAATGGTATCAGAAACATTCTTGTCACCATCATATATAGATTATTGTGAATATACTATATACAATAGTAATTGTTTAACTTTAAAGGGAATATCTGAATCTTGCACATATTATAGTCGATAGTAATTTTGTGTCCAATTGAAATAGGCAGTAGAGAATTAGGTAAAGTTAGGGATAAAATGACATGCCTTACAGCAATTAAATTTACACGAGAAAACTTCTGGATATCAAGACAGTTATAGAAATTTCAAAGGCTTTTATAACATTAGACAAATGGGTAGTGCAAATGTATAATGAATATTTAAATTGATAGCAGTATAAAAAGCATATAAGAAACTTTAGCAACAAATATTGCAATATACGAAATGAAGAAAAAAGAAACTAAGCAACAAGTGCAATTATTGCTGTTTTATTCGAACCAAGGTTTTCAATTTTTTTATGAGCTGTGTTTGTTTTTGTTTTAATATCAAATGTTTAAATAACCTTAGACAAACGGTTATTTCTTCTTAAACTGTCCCAATGGTGGCAACCAGTCTACCTCATAACCATATAAAAAGAAGACACACCAAAAGGAACATATCGAGATTCTTTTTTTTTTACTGTTGATTTCTCATAGGCCAGAAACGAGTAACTTGGTCAAATCTGTTAAGAAAAGCTTCCTGTTTTGCCCCCAATATATATATATATATATATATATATATATATATACAGTCACAATCAAAAACGTTTCGACCTCTGAGCCCAAAAAATGCATGAGAGAAATCATGGCATGTATTCAACATGCAACTGCTCCTCAGTAATAAAAGCTAAAGCATTCAAACTTCAAATAAAAGATTATATATATGTTTATTATTGAAATATAAAAAAAAATAAAAGATCAATATTTTGTATGACCTCCTTTGGCCTCAATTACAGCCTGGCATCGATGCTGCATGCTTCCGGCCAAAGTTGACGAAAGTTCGAGACCTATCCTTCGCCACTCTCGTTGCATTACAACCTTCAGATCTTCAACATTGTTAATACTGGCCCTCTCGTCACTCATGCGCCTCTGGAGAGCCCACCAGAGATGCTCGATGGGGTTGAGATCCGGGCTTTGAGCGGGCCAGTAGTCAAAACCTCGGATCTCATGGCTATCTTTCCACCACCTCGAGTACGACCCAGTATGACAGCTGGCGTTGTCCTCTTGGAACACGAAGCTCCTGTTTTGTTCCCGCGAAAGATTTTGGAACCAAGGGAGGAAGTTCTGAGCCAAAGTGTTCACGTATTGGTCTTGGTTTACGTTACCATCTAGGAACACCAAAGGGCCAAAACCACCGGCCCAGAAACAACTCCAGATCATCACACTACCCTTCCCCCACTTGGTTCCTTCGATGATATTTTCTTCCTTGAACCTTTCACCGACTTTCCTGATAGCTCTAGCTCCTCCATCATTACCCTCAACTGTGAACCGTGATTCATCTGACCACACTACACCTCTCCACTGGTCATCTGTCCAATTCACATGCTCACGGGCCCATTCCAGCCTTCTTTTCTTGTGGTTTTCGGTTAAAGTTGGCTTGTGAGCTGCGATATATGATCCGAAGCCCAAACGCTTCAGACAACTGATTATTGTCTTTCTGCAGACAAATACCTCCATGTTCTTTAAGGAAGCCCTTAGCCTAGAAAATGAGGCAAAGGGGTCCTTACGAACTATTTGAACAAGGTGTCTTTCTGTCCTCTCGTCAATCTTTCTAGGTCGTCCGGACCCTTTTCTTGGCTCGGGCGATCCTGTCTCGTCCACTCTCTTAATGATGTACTTGACAGTGGACAGACTCATGCCAACCACCAATGAAATCTGGGTCGCCCCGTAATTTGCTAAATGCATGTACATGATGCATCCGTATTTATAGGGATTGGCCTTTTCATATGATCCGTGGGTGTTTTCTGATGAATTTACGTCTTGCATGTTGGATTTGATTAATAATATTGGGAGAAAACAATGTTTTTATTTTTATTTTTTCGATTTTTTTTAGGCATTTTTTGCGGGGGTCGAAACGTTTTTGATTGTGAGTGTATATATAATATCTTAACTGTAAAGTTAAATTGTCAAACAAGTTGTCGATTTTGAGTTCCCATAACCGACTTTTTGGAATTGTAGTTGCATGACATTAGTTTGACTGTAATATAAACTCTTGTGCCTCGTTTGGATCGAAACGACATAGACAGCTTCACACAAAAAGTATAAAATAAAATAAAACAGAATACAATGACAGATTCAAATTAGTTCCAGTCGATCAGTTTAATCTTGACCTGCCTGAATGTAGTGTGATGGTGTTGAAACTGAAAAGCTTGATTCAGAGCTATGATAAGCTTTCTATATATAAAAAAAAACGTGATTTATATTTTACCACACTTTTAAAAGCATATAATATAGGGAGTGAAGGCTAGTTATTAACACTATTTTCTTAAAGAAAACTCATTGTCTTTCAAATTTAACTTTTTCTTATTATTATTATTATTTCTGTATCTATATCAACTATTTAATTATTAATATATCCACTACTCTTTTATATCACCAGCACAATTTTATCAATGCATTTTTCCTTGAACTGCTTGCTATCGACTTTAAAATACGACCTTTCTAAATCAATAAAAATAAAATAAAAGGTTAAAATGGACTGATCGTAAGTCGTATTCAGAGCATTTTTTTTTACAGCTTTGATTTCTGGCTGTTGCTCTATTATTAAATGAAAATGGTGGGTTTGTAGGTAATCAATGGTAGTTTATATCAAATACTCAATAGTCTATATGAACCAAGGCAAAAAAAAAAGAGATTCTTAATCATATTATATAGCCACTCAAAAAAGAAATTAAATAGAGAATTGATCTTATTGTTGTTTGGTTGGCTGTTTATTTACTTTTAGTTCTCTTGAAGAACAAAAAATGTAGGATGGATGCTGGGGAAGTATATATATTTTGAATATCTAGTATATAAAGTACAAAAAAAAACGTGTGTTTTGAAACAGTATTCTACGTATTATAAAGACCCTTTTTTTTGTTGCTTTTGACGGTACCGTTGCTGGTGTCGATTAATTAAAGGCATTATATTTTTAAAGCTTAGCCTGTTGCTGTTGAGGCTTGAAGAATGTTTCACTGACAACACGACGCTGAATCTTTCCGGTGGCAGTCTTGGGCATATGTTCAGTTACATAGATACGCTTTGGTACCTTGAATTTGGCCACTTTTGTAACCATGTACGAGGTCAATTCACGCTCAATGGCTCTGTGGGTTTCTTTGGAAGCCTCAGGACGCAACACAACAGCAGCATGGACTTCCTGTCCGTACATATCATCGGGAACAGCAAAGCTTACTGCCTCAGCTACCTTTGGATGGCTGAGAAGGACGGCATCGAGTTCAAGAGGAGAGATCTTCTCACCACCACGGTTAATCAGTTCCTTGATACGACCGGTCAGCACAAGATAACCATCCTTGTCTTTTTTACCCTGGTCACCCGTTCTAAAGTAACCATCCTTTGTGAACGATTTTTGGGTAGCCTCGACATTGTTGAGATATCCATGGGTGACATTAGCACCGCGAATGCACACTTCTCCCTCAATTGTGGGATTGCCTTCGTCGTCTAGGATCACAACCTCAACACCCTGGCCCAAACCTACGGACCCAGGCTTGTGTGGTCCGAACTTTGGAAGTGGGTTAGAAGTCATTTGGTGAGATGCTTCAGTCATGGCGTATGCTTCCAGTACAGGAGCCTTGAAGTGCTTTTCGATGGCATGGAAAGTTGCAGGGGCCAGACTTGATGAGCAGGAGCGAATAAATCGAATATTAGGGACCGAAGCAGGTGGGTTTCTCAAGAGGATCTGATGAATTGTCGGAACTGAAATGATAAATGGGTGTCGGGTTTAGTTTAGTTTAGGCTTCGTTATTCTTTCTTTTTTCCGCGCCAGCAAGCAAGCAACCAAACAAGTAAACATCTTATTTTTTTTTAAGAAAAAAAGAAAATGAAAAATTACCTGCAGTGTACCAGTTGCAACCAGTATCAGTAAAGTCTTTCCAGAAATGAGAAGCACTGAACTTCTGAGGAATTACAGCCGAGCCACCGGCCAAGAGAGTGGCCAGTAATCCACAGACCAGGCCATGTACGTGAAAGAGGGGCATAACCAGCATGGTTCTGTCTTTGGGATTCAGTTCATAGGTGTGCACAATGTTGTTCATAGAGGTAGCTAAGTTGAGCTGTGTAAGAGGAACACCTATTGGAGTCCAAACAAAGTAAATTAGCATAACCTATTTTTTTTTTCACAGAACTTAGTCATCCATATCCACACCAATACTAACTCTAACCCTAACATCTATGACTACGCTCACGCCCAATTCCATATCCTCATTTGTATTTGCATTTTTCATTTTCATTCGCATTCACATGCTCACTCTCCTTTACGCCGATACTTGCCTTTAGGTCTTCCCGTTGTACCGCTGGTGTGCAACAAAAGTGCAATATCTTCGGTCTGGGGTTTAAACGACTCGATCTTACGGTGGCTTCCGGAACCTTTGCTACCACCAACAAGCTCAACATCCAAAGACTTTCCATTCCAGTGGATCTCAACAACAAGAGCACCTCTGTCTCTGGCAGCAGACACGGCAGCATTCTTTGGGTCTTTGGAGGCACCGGCGGGAACAATCATAATTGTGCTCTGGGCATCCTCCAAGTAAAAGTTGAATTCGTCTTTCTTGTAGGCTGGGTTGAGAGGGGAGGCAATCAGACGCATGAAGCCGACACCGAGAAAAGCAACCACAAACTCGAGAGAGTTAATATAAGAAATAGAAATGGAGCTTCCGGGCTTTAATGCCTCGGCAGGGACAGCCTGAGACAACTTGTTGGCAAAATCGTAGATAACATCAAGAAGCTGTTTGTAAGTAAGAGAAGCAGGGATAGGCGCCGACGATGGAATGATGACGGCTGTCTTGTCCAGGTTTTGCTTGTTTTCGAAAACAGAGAATATTGTGGTTGCCATTTTAACAATAATTGTGGAAAGGGATAATGGATCATAATGCAAATGATCTGGTTTTATAAGCACCCAAAAAAAATAAATGAGAGGGACCCAAGTCACAGTGAATACAATGCGAATAAGAGGAGGGCATCCAATATTCGATTTTATTGTGACATCATATTGAGTCTTTTACAGAGTGGTAGAGATATATCACTATGGCAATAATAATAGAAAGGTGAAATACATAATATCTGATCTCATACTACTTTTGAGCTGTTTAAAGAAGATAAGAGCCATTAAGTTTTTCGTTGAAATATTGAGCAATTATCATAGTGCTTTCTATTTTGTTTATTTTACTCATCATTTGAACCACCAACCTATTCAAATAGATCTTCTTTGGTCAATGGATAAACGGAATATGAAGATCCAGTCTTTTCTTGAATCTCAGATTTACTCCACGCATCCTCTCGTGTTATGTGATCTATGCCTTTACCGCACATATACACAAATGCACGCACGCAAACATGATATAATTTTCTCTATTAAAATAAAGACCTCTTAAAGAGCTATATATGTAAGCGTTTAAGATTGTATAATATAAGAATCATAAAAATAAATAGAATATTTGCCAAGACATGGCAAATATGACGAATAAAGATTATCGTTTTGACATCTGTCAAACGTTGTACATTTATTGTTGAGTATGATCTCATAAACCGTGTTTCCCAAATAAAGTGTCTCAAATACAGATAAAATAAAAAGTTGATGTCGCTCTTGTAAAGACATCCCTGTTGCACATTCCAAAAATAATAATAATAAGCGTTATGTGTCTTGAAATCAAGGGCTACTTTACCCTCTAAAATTGAATAAGGTCTTCTTACCATCAATGCTTATATTTGTGTATACACAGATGGTTTATTTTATTTAATACATACGAATATATAGAAGCTTACAACCACAATCTAGATATATTTTGGTTTTAGGATAAGGTCGTCTGTCTTATGCGGTCTAACTTTTAGCTGTAAAAACAACTCATGAAGAGTGTTCTACCACACAATATACAGACACCTAGTAAAGGTGGTGGTGGATCTCGTCCTGACTATTGTTAATATTGATTATGTATTCTTTGGGAGCGCTTAACCATCGAAATATAAATGCTTAGAGTAATATTACTTTACACCCAAAGTTTTGCTATCCAAGTAATTCACTCTATAGCAAACGATCAGCAAGAGAACATTGCGAGTGCTACAATATTTTTGGCATTTACTCAACAAAAGTAGGTTATAGGAAGTATTGGCACGGACCATCAAAAATACCAAGTCTATGAATCTAACGTTGGAAGAAACATACGTAAATACCAGTCTTACGGACAATAGACTCCGTATCTTGGTCCAATGAAGGTACGGGCCCAACAAAATTAATGTCCAATGCGAATCCCAGCCATGAAAATTGTTAAGCATTTCAAGGCAAATAAGCAAGATGCTTCAGATCCAATATTCAAAATATAGTATCAAGTATATAATTTTGCCCTATTTTTTTTTGCCACGCAGTACATGATCACAGCATTTAGATATTTCCGTTTTGCCGGCCTTTTCAACAACCACGCTTTAATTATCTGTTTTTTTTTAATACCTTCATCGGGAAATAATGATAACCAAAATGAGAATCCCAAAAATAGGTTACCTGAACTATGTTAATCTAATCTGTTGGTTGAAGGCAAAATTTAATAAAATATGACGCCAGCGTCACAGAATATGGCGAAATCTATACATTTATATCGCTATGTGTAGCTGTGCTTATATTTCAAACCAGCAATATTGTGTCTTTATTATAATTGTGCCTGAGAGTCGTAAAAAAAAAAGGAAGGAAGAAACTTGCTTTGCTTGGGTGTAGTCAAAAACGCAGAGATATATATTTGGCGTGTTTATATAAAACCCATCCTACGCTTTGTATCCAAGGCTCTTTGTTGGGCGCGAGTCAACTGAACAGGTTCTGTATTACTAACAGGTTCCGGTAAGTCCCTTTTTACATCCCTTGGAGGACTGCTGTAATTTTTTGGAGAGGAAGGATAACCATAGAATTCAGTTTCCAAGTCATCTTGTATGCTTTGCTTTTGGCTGTGCTGAATTTCGTATTCATCTTTGAGATGATCAAGATCATCGAGGTCGTTTAATGTCAAGGTGACAATCGATGGCCGTTGCATCGTCAATGATGAGAGAAGTATCGATTATGAATTCGTTGTCTTTCACACAAATGTGACTTATTTTTCGGCTCCTCTCAGATCGAGACGGGCTTAAAATGTTGTAGCCATTTGCTCCCAGAAAGCCTTCATTCAAAAGTCAAAGATGATTGGGGACTTTAAAAATATAATTCATAAAGAAATATACCCTTTTTTAGGTTTTTTTTTATATAAAAGATGAAGTGCCTTGTGAAATGTACCACAAATAAAATATCATAAAAGGTTGATTAAATGACCATGATGAACAATCAACTGTTAGATAACCCAGAATTAAGCAAGTACACCATACATGGGGGTTATTTCTTCACAGTGACTTCTAGCTTTGGAACCAGGGGAGCTTTCAACTCTAGTCTTCTTTCTTTCTTTTTATAAATATTTATTTATTCATTACAGTCTAATCCACAACATTGTACTTTTGGTACACAGGCATTAGTGCAAATGTAAAGAATATAACCCAAGCAATAAAAAGCCATAATAAAAATATTCCAACGTAAACAAAGCTTCTCTTCTTGAGCAACTGGCTCCCAATTCTCTGCAAGGACGTGTGTTTGTGTTCATCGCACTCTGGGTTTGGTTTTGGTGTAGTTGTATTGTCGGGTATATCATTCGAACCGTCTTGCTCAGCATAGACTCTGTCCAAACGCTCTTCTCTTCTCTTCTTGTTAATCTGGAGCCAGCCATCCAAGAATTTTCTGTCCAATACCCAAAATATAATGGCCACCAGGGTAGAGCAGCAAGCAAGAACAATATACAGCACCATCACACCATCGTATTCTGAAGCCAGGTCGGTCAAGTTGTCTTTTGAATCTCCATCATGGAAAGTCAAGTCTTGTACATAGCCAACCAATACTGACACAATGGTGGTTCCGATATTGTTAGAGCTCTTGTGTAAGCCCATGCCCGTACCAATCATCTCGTGGGGCAGCAATAGAGGCGTCGAGCTCAGCAAACCGATTGGACCCAGTGCCAAAGCAAGGGAGAACATGATGAGTCCAACTTCTGGAGTCGCATTTGTAAAAGCCAGCAAAACCAAGGCAGTAATAAGCACAAGTGTACCAGCAAATACTACGTGAGAAGTATAGAATGAACAACAAAAAGCTTTAGATAAGATACTGGTATGAAGAAAAGGAGATGGAATGGAGAAACTTACAGACAAACAAACGCTTTCCGTACCGGTGAACAACAACACCCATAAGCGGGGCAGCAACTATAGGTACAACCTGAGTAAGACTACTTTGGTACTATAATAATAATAAGAAAGTCACCACAATGATGATAATCATAGAGTGAGCCGAGTGAAAATGTGTCTTTGGAATATCTCATTGCTTACACCTGCTGTAACACTCGTGGTGCCGAATCTGAATTGGACAAATTCACTATCGATCAAGAGTTTTGTTAGATACCAAGGCACATACTTAGATCGCCTTTACAAGTAGCTTATCCTGTTTAATTACGTTGCAATATCACTAAAGCTACTCAATACGCTCGACATCACCAGTTGGACCCAAGGCACCATCCAGAATATTCCTGGAATATAAAAGATCAAAGAAGCTGTCCATTTGAGGTTTTTGGAGTTTACGATATGCTGAGAGAGAATTGAGGATGTATGGGAGTTGTGTCTTGAGTGAGGTAGATTGGATGGCACAGACAGACTCCGAGAATATTCATCTTTTTCGAGGGGCTCTGGATGAATGGCATGTACTTTGGAATGCAATTGGAGCTCTCTTCCTGATGCTGTAGCATATCCATATTTGTATAAAGCAAACCAGTAGATGGAATTCATTACAACACCAAGGCCACAAAACCCTGTAGCAATATAGATGGGCCAATTTTTAGACCCCGTTGCTTCTATAATTGGGTAGCTGACCATCTTGGCTGCCCATTTGGTTAGACGGGCAACGCTAAGCATAAGTCCAACGATGATAGAAAGCTGTTGGTCTCTGAACCATCGGGAAAGAATAGCTTCTTGCATCGTTACAATCATTCCATCGCCCAGGCCATAAATGACTTGACCGGTGACCATCATGGCATAGTTATTGTAAGTTGATGCAACGGACACCAAAACACTTCCAGCAAATATGATGGTGCTCACAATTGTCGTAGATCGTATAGATCCAACGAATGATATATCGTCCACCAGGTTACCAACAAGAAGAGGTAGAATTGTATTGACAAGCGTGACAGATGAAAGGAGGATACTGAACTGTGTATTGTTGATGTTCATACTCTAATTACAAGATGTGTTAGAGCACGGTATTTAAGGAAAACAATAATCTTAATATATTGTACCTACATTTTTGAGGCTGGTCTTCAATGTGCCCACAGTTGCTTCCAAATAATGACATCCGACTGTATCAGCGAAAAACAAAAGTAAAGTAAATACCTGGTAACTCAGATATTCAAAGTTTTTTTTTCTCTCTCTCTTCTTGTTTTTCTTTTATGAAATTGTTTATTTAATCTCTTTACTTGCCTGGTATTGCAAGCATACACATCAAAACCAAGGTCTTCAATTGCCAAGAAGGGTCCTTGGGTGCTTTCTTTTCCCGACTTGTATAGCTCGATACAGAAAGGTCATTTTGTTCAGGGACTACGCCAAACAGACTTTGATCCAGTGAAACGGAGGCAGTGTGAATAGAAAAAGACTTGTCGAGACTCTGTCTGTTCCTTGAGTCGTTGTCTTCAATGGCTATTGATGGCCCATCAGAATTCTGATGAGATTTATCGCAGCTCATGATTGTCCAGAACAAACTTAGAACAGAGAAAGAAAAGCAATAATTCGATTAAATTTTTCGCTCTTTCTCTTACTGGAGTATTTCTTTTAGCAATTTTTGGTTTATTTGAGCGGAAATACTACTAACTTTTTTTGTCTTACGTTACTATCCTTTTTGTCTTTCTTTTTATTTCCTATTACCCATAAACTGGTCTATTTTTGTTCTGCTTGTTACTGTACTTTTATAAAGATATTTGCTCAATTCAAGGAAGATCATTTGTTAATTTTATAGAAGTTTCTCATTAATGTTATCCAATTAATAGCATTTATTTCGTTTATAAGCATTCTATTGGTAGAAAGGCAAATAAATGATCCTTTTTTTTATTTTCTTTATTCCAAATGGGTGCTTAATTTATCAATTTTAAATCCCTTAAATAATAACCACAAGGGTTACTTGTAAGAAGAAGAAAAAAGAACTTGGAGTAGAACAACCATTGACTGATATATGAATGTTTTATAATCATGCGAACGATTAATACTTAAATATTGCTATATTCTTACTAGCTTATATTACATATCATATCTATATACTTCTTGATAATTCAATGTCGTTTTTCGGCCAACTTACTAAAGAAGTGTGTGTTCATGTGTTTGGGAATAGCAACAAAATAAAATAAAATAAAATAAAATAAAGAAGCATGATGGATTTCATTTTTTTTCTTTGCTTGTGCCAATAGGTTAAAATTAGACTCCAAATTTATAGAAAATCAGTTATTCATTTTAAAAATATGTACAAAAGTATCTTGGAGATACTATATGCCCAGTTTTGTAGTTTGTGTTAAGAATTATTATTATTATTATTATTTTTTAAAAAAAAAAAGGCAAGTGGAGGATAAGAGTGATCTAGAGGGGAATTATGCTCGAGCCAATACAACTGAACTGTCTGACTAAGTTTATATTGAGTATTAAAAAGTACACATTTGGATTATGGTTTTTTTTTACTATTTAGATACATCTCTTTTACTTATTTCCGTTTTTCCGATCAGAGAAGTATATTGTAGATCTGTATCTTTGGAAGAAACCGCAGGTCAGGAACATATATTGGGGTTTGGCACTGCTTGTCTTATTGAAATAGCAATCCTTTCAAAAGATACTAGCTGAATTTGTAGAAGGAGGGGCGCTTTAAAGTAAAAGACAATAAAATGATAAAATCATATATTGAATATTTTCTTTAACAAGACTACTCAAAGTAATTTATTGTCCATGGTAATAATAAAGGCCTTCTATATTACATATCAACAAACAAGTTCTGGTTATAAATAAGAATATTAGGTTTTGTCTTTAATTCCCAGTTTTTGTTTTATAGGTATCTTTTTTTTTAACTATTAAGGCAATCCTGGGTGGTACTATCAGATGGCTGTTTATAAGGTTGTGAACCTCTGAAATTCGACTAAGCCGATATGGTTGAACACTGGGTTAGAGAATAATAGAATTTTCTTTTTGCACAGCCCCTCAACCACAAATTCTCTCAAGTAGTGTATTAGTCACGTGAAGCCTCAGCTTGTTTTAGGAACGTCAAGTAATGAATATGCTTTCCTTCCCTTGCCATCACATTTAGTCTAGATATGAAACCATTTGTGTGTCTTGCTCTCTTGTGTCTACCAGCTTGTATAGCCTCAGGTGTCAAACACTTGGTTGTCTTTGGTGATTCATACTCTGGTATGTAGAATGATTATCATAATGACCAAAAGTCTCATAATCAAGCACAGACACAGGGAATCGGCAACGGCTTACAAACGGTCCTCTTTGGAATGAAGATCTTGCTGTGGGATGGGATGCCTCTCTTAATAACTTTGCATTTAGTGGTGCATTGTGCGACAATAAGCTCTACTCTAATGTGTCATCAGACACTCCTCCAAGCATCAGAGATCAAATCGAGATGTACTACCGAGAGCAGATGAATCACGATCCTCTTGAGACTGTATATGCTTTCTGGGTCGGTGTTAGTGATATCCAGAAGACAATACAAGATCACGGTAAATATACATATATTGCTGCTGTAATTTGATTACTGTACTATATTCTTTTTCTTTGATCCTGACTGATCTATCAAACCCAGATCCAAAAGATCAAAATCCTCCAGATTTCACAAAGGTTGTAGATTGTATCAGCCAGCAAATGGTGAGCTCCTAAAGAACCATCAGTTTATTATTATGTTTTTAATTAACAGAAAACCCCCTCTTCCTTTTTTTCTTTCTTCAGCGAAATATCCGCAAGGTGTTTGGAGCCAATCGAATGATTGTCCTGAGTGTACCGCCGTTGGATCTTTTGCCATATTTTCAAGATCCAGATTTAAAGAAACAGTGGGGAGATGCGTCTAAGAGCTTTAACAAGCTTCTTGAAAAGGATAGCATTCTATTAAATCAACACCACAGTGCTTTGGAACTAGATATTATCCATGTACACACATTGTTAAGGGATATTGTCCAGAACCCGGCTAGTTTCGGGTTTGTGAATGCCAAGGATTCTTACTGGGATGCATGCCAAGGGCAATGCAAGGATAAGATGGATTCTTATGTATGGTGGGATAAGACTCAGTTGACAGGAGGTATATATATATATATATGTGTGTGTGTGTGTATGAATGTATGTGTTTAAGTGCTTATATTTTTTGTTGTCGCTTTCTTTTTATTTATTTATTTAGGTGCTCATCGTGCAATTGCCAACAGTATTCTTTTGTCTGGATCCCTCGAGCCATCTTCTTTCCTTGACGAGAATGTTGATGTCGAGGCACTTCTTGCCAAAAAGGATTCGATATACCGATCTCCTATATATAAGCCAAAGGCAAATACTGGACTTATTGAAAAGGTTATGAAAGACATTATGAAGGAACAGGGGGACTCTACAGCAAATAAGCCTGTGACAGACAACAAGAATGAAGGCGAAGATGGCGATGAGGATGAGGATCAGTATGATGATGGTTATTCAATTAATCATATTTATCTTTTCGTGATCATTATTGCTTTTGTCTGCATTGGCTTCGTATACTTTGCAAAGACGAAACGTACTGGTAATTTAAGCGCCCTGTCTGGTATTATTGGCAACAGAAATCAAGGCCGTGGTCGATTTATACCTCTTCGTAATATTGAAACGGAAGCCTAAAAACAAAGCACTCTGTGACGAGGACACATATTTTAGACAAGACCTCTAGACAATCTAAACATTTTGAGCTGTAAAATACTTGGTTTAATAAACAAACAAACAAACAAACAAACATTCGGTTGTACCTATCGAGTATATAGAACAAATGTCATGAAAGATATAGTGTTTTCTAGAAGTACTCGAAATAGAAGTGGCAACATCAATGAAAACATCATGTATTGGTGATTCCTTTTAGCCTTCTATCAAGGGATTCTATTTGTGCAACTTCATTTAAAATAAACTCTACAGACTGATTAAATAGTTTTCTTTTTTTCTTTTTACTTGGTATACAACCATCTAATCAGTGCACTCAAAGTTACGATCCCTATGGAATGTTTAGGATTTTCAGGGCAGGGTTCTGTGTGCAGGTATGCTTATCTGTTATTGAATTAGTAAAATATAATTTATCAAAGTCTAAGTTTATATTCATATACCGTATATCTAGCTCTTGATTTACAATAGAGTGGCAAGCGGATGTATTCAAATTGGTCTAGATATACATTGAAAAATAATTTAATAAGACAATTGTTCATTTGTTTTTTGTTTTTTTTAAGAGGGAAGAAAAAAAAGGTAAGCTCTTTAATAAAAAGCTACCAAATTTGACAAAAGCTATTTGCCGAATAAATGAAAGAAGTGTACATCATTGATCTGAGACAAAGCAACTGGCACACACTCTCACGAACGTTCTCTTGCTGATCAAAGCTCCAAACAAAAATGGTTAAACTAATAGAGACAGATCAGGAAAAATAAAAATAAAAATACGATTTGACAACGAAGCTGCTAATATTAGATATAGCCAACTAAGACGTCTGTTTCTCTAGTTAGTTTATATAATGATCAGTGGAAGACGTCCTGTCATTCTTTGTAGCCGTATTTTTTCTCTTCTTTTTCTCTTTGCTTTGTAAGTTTTCTTTCAAAATGTCCAAGGATAAGTACAAATATAACTCTAAGACATATCGCTATTCGTTGTTTTGGACAATAATTGAAAATAGTGAATAAAATAATCGAACATACGATAATTTGAAGCCAAGTAAAACAATTAGCATGTTTTCAATGTTGAATTGTTTCAATTGACTTTCATTAGCGGAAGCTCTAATCTCTATTTTATTTCATATGCTGTAAGCTGGTAGTGTCTTTAGTAATTCGAATTAAATGACTTCCATTAATAGAATCGAAAGTGAAAACAAAGCTGCTGCACAAACCACCGTTTAATATGTCATGCAAAATAAACAAACAATCTTAAACGTCTACTCCGGGTCGACCCACGTCTTCATGAATTCTTATTTGTTAGAATGTGCAGTCCGTCCGTGTATCGGCATCCGGAAGACTTTGTGCATTGCTGATTGGTTCAGTGGTATGTAAACGATCTTTATATTTAAGCTTCCTTGGGTTAATATGACCATAGCTCTACTAAAAATAACCAGTGCTGTAGATTATATATCATCATAACTCAAGAAGCATCACAAAAATACCAGTACCTTGTAATCTTAGAAATTAACATTCTAAACTACATTGAAAGAAAAAATAAATCAATTAGCCAGATATTTCAGTAATTAATTCGAGAGATACAATTACTATATTGTCATAAAAAGTGCCATGAAAAACAAGTTAATATTGAACAATTAAAAGAGAAATAAGTATCCTTCTGGTCAAGTACTATGCACTTGTCTGCTTGTTTGCTTTCTACCGGACTGTCAATTCATTTTGTTCAAAGATATTCATATTATATTAGACTTTTTTTTTTTTACTTTATTTTAAAGGTACAAAAATTTCTTATAAAATAAAAAGCTAAAGTTAATTTAACTAGGTACAGTCATCTTCATTTCTTCCTTGCTTTTTTATGAGTGTTACTCATTTTTACAATTTATATTGTGGAATCACTGATAATACTTCGTCTCAAATCACTCTAGGACACACTCCTTCTATCTTATTTGACGCACAGATTCAGGCCGATCTTTCTGATAAAATGCGCTTATTTCTTCACTCTTCCCAACTTTACTTATCCCAAAATTCAACTCTCGAATCGTATTTCCCTGTCACTCCATATATTAATGAAGATTTACCTCAAGAAAGCACAATTGACTTACCACTCCAGCCATCTACACCCAATCTGATTCCGGAGACCGACGATCCAGAAACTGGGCACATGTACATCGACGATAGATTCTTTAAAAACCAAGCCAAGGAGAGACTGTGCTGTACCGACCATGTTTCAGAGTTTCTAGAAAACGACAATATGATCCTCCGTTCAGGAAACAATGTACCCATTCTTCCCTTCAAAGATACTTGCTTCTACCCCACCTCACTGGAATACTGGGAGGATAATAAATTCTCAATTATTCCCTTTGACTACTCTGGTAAATATATATATATATATATTAACTCTGAAACGCATTATTTTTCTAAAATTCACTTGTAGATAGCGTACCCTCCCTTTCATCGTGCTCTGAAGAAAAGACATTCTTTGATGAAGATTTTACGGACCAGTTATCTCAGTCAAACTTCTCAAATGTAACAGAAAATTTAGAGTGCTGCAAAGCAGAAAGTCCTTCAGCCTGTCTTCAACCTTGTGCAAATGCTGAAATGAGTAAAGTTAATGACTCTATCCCACTTGATCCAGAGCCTGTCATAAAAGAGGAGAGCAAAAGTCCTTCTATTCACTCGTCTCTTCCTCCACAAGAAAAACTACCTACAGCTGACATCAAACCCAAGAGTTTCAAAAACACTTTTAAAAATGAAAACTTCTTCCTCAGACCAACCGTAAAGAAAACTCCTACTTGTGCTGTCAAAGACAATTTCCGAGATTCTGTAGCAAGCGTAAAGAGAACTGCGACATCATACGATTCCGAGACAACAAAGTATCTCAAGTCAGTCTTTTACAATATATATAGCAAAACCAACAAACTTTCAAAGACACAGCGCCGAGATCTCCAAGAGAATACTGGTCTTTCACCCAGAAGTATCACTTACTGGTTTTCTAATCATAAGCGCAGACACCCAAAGGATATTCAAGCATTTAAAAAGACTATCGCGGACTCCAAGGGAAAGCTCAAAACATACGAAGATTTCTTACATGTTCAGTTACAAAGCACCAAGAAGACTGTCTTATAAGCAGAAAAAGTCAAAGGAAAATCCTGTCAAAAACTAGTTTATACAATTATTCTCAATTTGGATCTATTTTCTATAAAAAGCACTGTAGTGCCCTTGTATATTTTACCTTTAGCAAAAGATATTCATGTAGCAAAGATCATACTTTTTTTCTTACTTCTTTAAGCTAAAAGAATTCTTTCTGGTTGCTGCTATTTCTCTTTGAACTAATTAATATAATATTAATTGTATATTTAATAAAATAACCATCAATTTTAATAAAAATATTTTTACCTTGTATAATTATTATTTTCAGCTTTAATCAATGCTGTTAAAGAATTGATATATTCACTTATTATGTTTTCTTTTTATTTACCAAATATACTCTATTTCTTCGCAATTATCTTGCTATAAATCTTGACCTTATATATGTTTTTACATAAAAAAAAGAAGGAACACACACACACATCTTGTAAAGCCATTAAACCTAAATTTATACATTTTTTTAGTATATACAAGATTCAATCAACCAAAGCAATCTACTTCTGATTATAATCCTTGTATCAAATCAACCCAACTTAATAAAATTATAAAAAGAAGATATGAAATAGAAACTGTACTTGATGTGATATATTGTCTATCGGATTTGTTTAATCTTACTAATGTGATATTTTATCTAGCAGAAGAGTTATGATGAAAAACTACATTGACATATATATAACGTATCAGATTATATCGTTTTTACAAGTCTATTCCAACACAGAATATTGCAGTGTTCTTATTATTTGAAAATTTCTTACTGAGTAGGCATAATTTCCATGTTTAAATGTATAATGTATGTACATATAATATGTGTTTACTATAGAAGCTTCTTTGCTATCCACAAAACCCCGTTCATTATGATTATATACTTTTGTTTAATAACACTCTTTCTTTAATCCCTCTCCTTTTCTACAAAGACATTTTATTCTTCAAATAATGTTTGTTGTTTTGTAATATATCAGAAAAATCAATACGTTTAGAGAAAACTCTTGTGTTGTTTTAACATTAAATCGTTCGTCATAAAGAGCTATCCCATAGTTGGTAATATCTGCACGCGTTGTAAAACCAATATAATCATTATTTTACAGCAAGAATACTTTCCTAGAAGCTCATATATCATGTATGCACATAGATTTTGTATTTGAGTATTTAGAAAGTATAAAAAGAAAAGTTAAATTGAAGTCTCGGCTAATGAAGAGATGTTCTCAAGATTATTTTTGAAAGTTCTAGAAACAACAAACAAAATAGAATATCGTAATACTTGATGTGATATGTACTTCGAGTGCCAAGGCAAAAATGGTATATAGTCTCAGTGCTTTCTTTTATTTTATGATAGATTCTTTGATATCTAATATATCCTTTGATTAAATCTACTTTAGATTTCCTTCAAGGTCAATTTTCTAAGCCAAAACTCGTTCTATATCAAAAATATCATACTTACCTCCAAAAGTAATATACATCAAGCCACCAAACGCGTACAGCACAGAAGATTTTAGTGAAAAGGTAATACTACATTTAACTTTTTATCATCTCTTTAGATTGCTTCATTTTCTTCTTTGGCGCGCTTTTCATCGAAGCATACATGTAGGCAAGCAATGTGTATCCTATTTATCAATAACATTTTTCTCATCACCCCACAGAAAAAGCAATCCTTAGGGTTATATATGTGAACTAAATAAATGCTAGAAGTCGGGGCTGTCTTCTAATTTTATACTTCCCGAATATACATTTTTTGGTTAAGATAACACGGTGTAATATACATGTATAAGTTAGATAGATGATGGTGATAAACTTACGGACAAAGTATCGGGCGCTTGCAGATATATGTATGAGGTATAGAATATAATATTATGTGCGTAAATATAAAGTGATCTAGAGTAATAAATGTACTGATATATACATTACAACACCAAAAATTTAGTGCACAGAATATAGATATAGCGTTACAAGGCAATACTAAGAGGTTCGCATATCTATCTGAGTGTGTTTGTTGTTATCTGGTATAATGCTAATAGAAAACCATTAGCACAGAATCACTGTTATATTACTAAAAATAATAATAAAAGGCTAAAGAAAAGACAAAAAGAATGAGGGAGTCGTCTATATAACGGCTTGTACGATATTGTGTCAGAGGTATTTTACCTTTGGGTTAACAGCATTTATCTCTTGCTGTTTTCTTGACCAGCTTGGAACAACATGTTTGGTGATGAGTTTAGGCAGTGCATTCTGAGAGGAGTTGTAGACTGACCGCACGTCCACTAAAGAAGGAAAGAGTGAATAAAATCGGTAGACTGAAAGTTATTTCCAAGTATTGATTCGCATTTTGTTTAGTTTTGATTGTAGAAAGTCACGTTCAATAATCTACCCAATAATATTAATGCACATTCTATCAAGATCCAACCAGCTCTTAAAAACCTGAAATGTAGAATAACTTTGAATCATTTCTCTAGTGGTAACGTTTATCTTCTATTCAATTTCATGAGTTTTTCTTTGCGGCGTAAAGATGCACCATATATTGTGAAATTAATATGACGGGCAGAGCCTAGTCTACCAATGTTGAATAACCAGACATAACAGCACTTTCTTATATGTCTTTCTTGTGTATTTTTGTATCCCTTAAATGTTGAAACTACACTTACGAGAGGCTTAATGCCAACAATTGCAAATTAGATTCCATGGCCGAGTAGGAACTTTAAACGTCTAATGTGTAACAGAAATGACTTTCTGTGTGAGACAAAGAGAAATCAAAAGTGCGTGTTTTGAATTTATTTAAGAGACGGTATAGCAACAAATTAGCTGTGTAAAAATAAATGGTATACAAAACATTTTTTCCCATAGGGAATTTTGAGATAGTGTTTTATTCAATATCTTCAACATGAAAGAAAAATAGCCAAATATTCTTCAAACAAAACGTATTTGTGGTGTAGAGCTCAAGTAATTTAATCCGAAATAACCAAGAAAGCTGTAGATGAATGGATAAAATATGAAATATCTATTTGAGTATTATATAGCAGATTAATATTTGGTTGATCGATTGATTTTTTTTTATTCCAAAGCATCTCCAAAATGTCTTTTAGCTCAAAACCTTCCCCAATATCTCTTCCGTTTATAGCTCTAAATAGTGCATAGAGTCCGATATTATGGAATTGAATTATACTTTTGATAATATTTTTATCAGAATTTTGATTTGGTATAGCATTTCATATGTTTTATAGGTGCAATGTGTGTACTTTTAGTAGCGATATTTCAATATATATATTTATATACACATATACATGTGTGTGTGTGTGTGTGTGTGCAAAGTCTTTTTATTTTATTTTTGAATCAAACTTTGTGAGTACGTATCTAAGGATCAGTGTATACAATCTGCAATTTGGAGAGACACGCGACGGTCATATTTACCAATTAATAGTGCGAGTTACTAATTGTCTATATACAGCCCCAATTAGATAGTCTAAAATTTAAAAATTGTGGGAAAAAAGAACATTGTAACAGAACATCTCGTAGCACATTTGATTTGTACTTGAAGATTCTTGTGAAACTAGCGGAAGTTCGTTTAATATTTCATAGATTAGACATTCTGATTGACTGACATCAAGTCTTAAGTAACTTTCTGTGCTGGCAAACGAATAAAAGTATAAGAGAATGCAAATAAAAACAGTGGAAATACATATAATTTGTTTTGCTCGTTCATCTTTAAAGAAAAGAAGAAGAAGATCTGTGAAATGTAACTTCTTGGTGTATTCCGAGTAAACATATTATCGATCATGTGTCGAATCAGTTAATATAAAGGAAAATGGTTTTTTCCCAATAATCTGGGAACTTTACAGTAAGGCTTCATTACTGTTAAGTTTATATTAGTAATAGAAGTACTTGAAATAAATCGCTAAAAACGGTACTTCTGTTCTTTAGTCGTGTATCTAAAAACATTTCAGGACATCCTTAAACACCAAAAAAGATAATAATAATATTAGGGTGGGGTTTAAAGAATGTCTTGATGTGGACAATATTTTTTTAGATAATGCTCCGTATAAATAAACTAAATTCGTTTAGTCCGAGATAAGAATTAAACTCTTTCCCCCCATAAACTAAACGTAAAAGTAATCAGGCTGCCTTACATTACAAGATAGATACAAAGGCAAGGTCTACATGGCAGTAGTACTTGCTTTAAAAGTGCTTAAAATCTTGTGTGTAGAATATAATAAAGCAAATTCAAGTACGTTCTGATATAGCCTTAAACCTCCAGATTCAGATTGCCACCTTTGCTACGCAGTTTATTTGGAAAGCCTAATAGGCTACTGGTTTTGACAGCCAGGATTTTTTTCTTATTTTTTCTTATTGTATTTAAATGTAATCATTAGCAAGATTTGCATGTTCCAGGTTTACATGTTGCAGGTTCTAGCTATATAAATAAATTTCTTAAAAAAAATGAATAAATTATAGCTTGTACAAACGAGACCAAAAATAATAATTATATGTTCTTTTATAATTTCATGATAATCCTAGGGAACCGACATCTTGATTTTACCAGACTACCTAAATGTGGCCTTTATGCAAAGTCAAATAATTATACCTGGTCTCAAACGATTTATAATTATCATTATACTACAGTTAGTTTAATAGAGATGGTGAGGACCAGTAGCGTTCTATTAGATGAAGATTGATTTCATCAAAAAATATATCTTTCTTGATTTTAAAGCTATATGTAATATCATGTTGAGTACTCTTATGATAATGAACCGTGGTATGAGTCAAGTTCACCAAAAAAAAAAAAAATCTGCTAATAGCCAAGTCGATTGACCTTGTTCATTAAAAAGCTTCTAGCCTGATTCATTGCAGAAAAAGTTTGATATAGTAGAGACGGCTCATATGGCACTTTCGATTCTATGGGAATATCGCTGTCTTTTGCTTCCTTCATAAGGTATTTCAAACCTTCAACATGTTCATTTCAATTCTTATGCTCACCTCCACAGATTCACGCACCAGCCTCTCTATCTCACAAAGGCTCCCTTCCCAGTAGGACTTTTCTTTTTATCTTTGGCAATGTCCACTGCATAACTTTCTTTCCTCTGCTTCTATCCTTCATGTAATTGTCCCCAGCTTTGTTACATCTTCTGAGTGTCGTATTTGTGGCTCCTCCACTCAAACTTCTGAAAAATTCCTTGCTGAACGTCCCCCTGTCTGGTAGGCTTGGTTAATAATATTTTCCAGGTGGATTAGACGGCATCTCATCAGTAGAACCACAATTCTCTGCAACTTTTATGCACTCAACATCACACCCCTCTTCCCAAAAATATTGATCCATATCATTTTTTTAATGGCGTACTTTTCGTGGTTTGGAAGGCATACTGATATATACTCTTTGATGGTATGTCTTTTGTTTCTGTCAATATAGTTGCTTCTGTGAACAAATCGCTACAATCTCTCTTTCAGTCATTCCATCTCATAGACTAGTACTTTCTTTCTCTATTTTGCTTTTTTATTATCTGTATTTCCTGTATTTATTTTTGTATTTGTACTCATGAGTTTACTGTTTATCTGCACACTTTGTGTATTCCTCAACACCTCTTCTTTATAAGAAGTAAGACCTGTATTTTTTATTGGGAAATTTAATAAAATTGTCTTCTACAAATCTACCAATATACATGGAAGAGTACAAAAAGATATAGTCAGCATAAAGAAAATATTCTCTAACTTCTATAGAGGTCTGGGCTATAGACTACTCACAATTATATTGAGTAAATCCTAGTTTCTTTCGTGAAACTTTTGTATTTTACTTTCTATGTTTCTTATATAACATTACATTTAAGTCAGTTATTTTATTAGTAACGAGTTGATAGCTTGAATCACAGATACTACCAAAATATAAAATATGCTTATATGAGCATATCAAATAAATTTAATCTAAGCTAAAAGATTAATATAAATCTAAACTCATTGGTTATTATTTCTTTACATATAGGATGTATTTTCATCTCAATGGAGGGAAAGCTTGAAGAGCGAGCGGCACTTGTATAAGGTATATTTTAAAAGCTATATACATTTTTTTCTCTTATAGACTACTGGACTTTTATTTCTTTCTTTTAAGAGTCGTTACAAATATTTCATTTTTCTTGAGCTTTCTAACTCTATAAAATATCAACAGAACTTTAATGCAGTCAAACTCAAACCCATTCCAAAAAAAAAACAGACGAGTGTGGTGGTACCTAACACACACACCCACTTTCTTTTTTTGAAAGAACGTCAATCGTCACTTCAACTACTTTAACGGAGTTGAGTTTCACGAGTTCCTTTTCAGTGAAGAGGACTAAAGTAAATGGAGTCTTCCATCTACTTTACACATCTCTTCTATTCTTTCATCGCTGACGTGTACACCTGCAAAAAAAAACCAAGAGGAAAAAATGCGTGACTACTTTAACATGCATGTGACTACCAAAGCGAAAAACCATAAAAAAAAGCAAAAGTAAACAAAAAAGGACGCAAAAAAAAACAGAAAAAGACGAGCGACAACGATGCGAAACCTTATTTACCATCAAGAACTACAATTCTATTCATGTGGATAACTCATTAGCCTATATATAACTCTCATCATGTTCTTTCAGAAATGAGTCTGTCAGGACATTGCGCATTAAAGATCAATTTTCTATTTTTCTCATTCAAACTGACACCCGATGTTGATTCGCGTATCCTTTTAACGACGACTCATGATAGAAAGCAAGAGTTTTTAGGGAAAAAACAGAATTCACACGCGCTTAAAAATTGTTGAACTCTTGAATGTACTTGGTTTATGGACATACAGTCATTTCCTGATCGATTTCTTAGAAATATAAGAGAGTTTTGACTATTACAAGAATAATATCCAAGCTTTTATATATGATATATAAAAAAATATGTACAGTTTTTAATATTGAACAATATAGGATATATCAAAATACAAGAGAAGGGTCTTTTTAAAAAAGCTTGATTCTATTTTGTAGGATATAGTAATAACTTCCAGAAGGAATCACTGTGTCAAGATATCTGCTTTACACGCTTGATAGTTATTTTCTTCTTTGAGCCTCGATCTTTCCAAGCTGTTTGAACGTCGGGGTTTAATATATTTTGCAGGAAGGTACTTTGCCATAATACAGTTCGACCTGCTGGCTAGTAATACTCATGTTAGATATTTCTCGTTAATTTATTTGTTTTTTTTTTAAAAAAAAGTATTACTATATTCTTGGTCTGATTGTACTTTATTCTTACCAATATACCTGACCATAAGTATCCTAAGGCATATTTGTAGAACACTTATAGCACATTCGTAGCGTATAGGAGTAGGGTATGAGTAGCATATGAGTAGGGACACGTTGAGTATGTCTTCAAAACTCCAGTGGCCCAAACATATCATGTATTTCCAAATCTTTCTTGTCTTATGATCGCCTGCAGCGGTTACATTTCAGGCAGCATTATATACAATTGGTGTGGACAGACTAAAAAGCTCAAAATCAGCTCAAATGCATATTAGATAACAATTGAAGTGCTCATAATACCATTTTTTAAATCAAGTGAAAATATTTTACTGTGGGTTTTCTAGACCTTGTAACCAGTGGAACAATCTCTTCCATAAAAAGTACGATCTTCTTCTCAATCCAATTGACAATGGAAGAAGACTAGCCAGTAAGAGTCACTTGAACTTTTTAGTCCATCCACACCAATTGTATATAATGCTGCCTGAAATGTAACCGCTGCAGGCGATTTTTTTTTCTGGAAAACATTTCGTGGCCTACATTAAACGGCCCGTAAAAAGTAATTGTAATGTAATTTCTTGCAGATTCTCTACATGTCTAGCTATCAAGACAATTATAAAAATTTGAAAAAGCCTCATAAACTTGTATAAACGTGCTATTCATTCTTTACGCAATTCCGCTGGGGTTACTGGTCTACCTTGTACATGTATATATAAAAGAAAACCCGGACTTACCTCGGCTTCAAAGCCGTTTTTAATGACATTTAACATAAAAAAGTTGGTTTCTTATTCAACAAAGTACAGAAACAAGGGCCTGAAAATGGCTATAGTTTCCTGTATGAGCTCAAATAAAGTATGTTTCAATGAGAAAGTTGATATATGATTGTTTTCTTTATTTACGGGTAATTTGTATGTAAACAAGAAAGAATAAAAAAAAAGACAAAAAACAAAAAAAAAATGTGTAGGTAATGTTTACAGAATAGATATTTGGGGAATAAGTAAAAAGGAAAATAGTAATAATAATATAGAAAGAGAACACAAAGATAAAGAGAGAGAGAGGTATTAAAGATGATGAGAAGAAAAGAAGGAAAGAACAAAATGTCTTCTTATTTAGATCGCCAAGTCATTGATATCTTTTTCGACAAAAAGCTCGGCGGCCTTGGCAGGTACACCATTGCATAATACATAAAGGAAGCCAGAGCCTGGAGGGAAAATTGTGGCTCTTGGAGGGGCTTCGATCTCGATAGACTGCATGTCGTCCGAGACCTTGTGGTTCAGAATCACATAGCGTTGTGACATGTGCATAGAATGAGTGCTGAAACCAGTACGAAGGATAGCAACCTTCATCACAGGGTTTTCTTCGGCAAGAGTTCCAAGGTTCAAAAGAATGTTAAATTTCTCGCCATAGGTAACCACCTTGGGTACATTGGAAATCAAGGGACGGACAGAACCCTTGAACAGATAAGGTGGCGAGAAGTATTCGACACGGAATTCGGTGGGGTACTCGGCCAAAAGATCCGGGGGATCGACATTGTTAGAGCCGGCAATCCAGACTCGTCCATCGGGAAGGGTCAGGGCAACAGAGTGGTACATGCGTGCAATGTCAGTGTTAGCCAATCCGGTGGTCCAGCGGTTGCCTAGTTTTTTGTCTTGGTCGTAGATAATAGGGTCAAAGGTAGGATCGTGGTTACGGTTGTTGTATCCGGCCCATCCGCGCTGACATCCATTGACCCACAGGGTAGTGCCATCGGCCAAGATGACGCCATCGGGCATTAAACGTGGGTGGACAAATGTGTCCATTTCCCACTGTGGGTTTTCGTCGCCAAGGTTGATGCGGCCGCAGGTGTCATCAGCCTTTGCATTGTTCTTTCTGTTCTCTGAACCACCGCAAATCAGAATCTCGACATTGTAATTGTTTGCAGGGTCGAGAGGAAGCATGACAGCGCCAGATGTGAGAGGGTAGGATCTTGGTGTGCCGGGAATATCAGGAAGCTTCTTCACAACACGATTGTTGTGGTAGTCAAAGATCATGGACTGGTTATTAGCAAACATGAATAGATTGCCATCTGGAAGAAGGAATACAAAGGGATATCTTTTTTTTAAAAAACAAAACAAAAACGTTAATTTAGCCATTTGTTTAGTTTGAACACACAGCAAAAAACTCTTTTTTCTTTCTTCTTCTTCTTTTGGTTGTTATAGTATTATTTAGTACAATACGTACAAGTTGTAAGGCATGGTCTCTTCAAGGAAAGGCAAATGGATTTCACCGCCCGATCTTGGTGGCCAGAATTCATATGACGGAACGTTGATCTCGTCACGGTTAAACGCAGTACCCTTTGTAGATCCACCGACAATGATGATATCTCCTTCTGGCAATTGTTCGACAGTGGGGTACCATCTGTTGTTCTGCATCAAACCAGTCTTGTATTCGCTCCACTCGCAAGTGTTGTCAGTGCAAGGTGTGAAGTGACGGATAGATTGCCATCCCGACTCTGCCTTCCATGTACGACCACGCTTCTCACCACCGCCGGTACTGATAAATGTACCGTTGCTAAGGAAACCACCAGCTGAGCAAAAAGTATTTGTTTCCAAAGGCAAAGCTCTGTAGTCGTTTGTCTCAAGATCGTATTGAACAGAATAAGCACTCTGTCCAGAATCAAATTGAGCTTCGTTCCATTCAGCTGTTCATTTATTTATTTATTTTAAAAAAAAGATAACAACAATGAATTAATTATTGATATGTATGTATGCATGTATATTTCTTTTAAAGATACCACAAATAGAAATGTTGGTTATATATGTTTTATATCTATCTGTTTGTTGCTTTGTTTCTTTTTGGTGTGTACCGTACCTTTGTCGATAATCAAGACAGTTTTTTCACTATTTTTTTTAATAAAAAAGAAATGGAATGAACAAACGATTAGATTCTGGTTGCATAATAAAAAAAAAAAATTCTTCAAAGAAGTGAAAAAAAGGTCCTTACTTTAGCAAGACAGCATGCATTGCTGCCACACCAGTACGACCGTACTGTTCCATCTTGCCGGTCTTTTCGTAAGGGGACATGAATTTTTGAGGCTGTGTCCAATAGAATGGTGCATCTCTCGGTTCATTCTGTGCCATGACGAGAGACACGGCGGCTGCCATGGATACAAATAATGCAGTCTTCATGGCAATTAACAATTAGGTTGGTGAATGTTAGTTGATCAGAAAACCGGAAAGGGAACTGTCGGATTTTGGAGAGAGAAAATACAAGAAAGAAGTCTTGAACTCCACTTTTATATATTTTTATTTAATTGGTTGTAGTGGTCTGATTTTTTCCAAGCTTCTAAATTTAACCTTTTTATTTATATATATATATGTAGCCTCCCTTTTGGTAAGTATAGAATAGAATAATTGTCGAAACACTAAGCCTAAATGAAGAAAAAAAACTGTATATAGATTTATAGATATAAATATATAGAATACACTGCGCCTTTGATTTTTATTATTTTTATTTTAGGTCTCCTACTTGTTTGGTAGCCATAGTGGCTGAGCCCAGGTTGAATAACTAAAGGGGTTAACAACAGACATTTGATGGTTGAATTAGGTTTGTATATGACAAATCAACCTTTTACCACCACCAGCATTACTACTACTACTACTACTACTACTACTACTACTATTATTACCTAGGTAATCTAGTTATCAATATACAAGCACTACCTGTATTTTGTGGTGTTTTGGTTTCAAATTCTTAAACTAATTTGTTTGTGTTTCAAAATAATAATAATAATGGAATTTTGGGTGTGTAGGATAGATTCTTATAAACCAATGATGTTATACCTTTTTGTATTCAGAATCAAATGTATGTTTTATTTGAACCATGTTTTACAATTCATGCTTTTAAAGCCTTTCAGAATTGGTAAGGCAAAAGTGGAAGGCTGGGTGGGGAGGAGATCTCAAAATGTAATCATACAAATGAAACACCGCGGCTGTAAATGAAAAATGTATTCGAATAAATGAATCTTTGGAAGACACCAATTATCTCTGATTCCCGGGTTATCTATGGAAGATTGACTCAAATTCTAACCCACAAAATCCGGTATAACCAATATTCAAGTCATAAGTCTCGAAATATCCATAGTACACTTGAATAATTATACCTGTTTTCATCTGTGTATGTAACTTTTTGATTTTGATTTTAGACCTCAAAATTAATACTAACACTAATACTAATAGAGTCAATCTAGAGAGAGAGAAAAAAGTGGGATGTTGAATGAATTGGGTTTATTTATTTTGTTTTTTAAATAAATAAAGGCAAGCGATTAAGTCAATCACTCGTAGAGCCCTTTATTATAGTTTATTAGAGTCCACTTTGGAACGGGTCTTTCTCTTAAATTCCCTTTTTCTTTTTAATTAAACGGCAACGAACCAACCACATTAATTCTTCTCCTTCTGCCTATTCCTATCTCCCCTCTCAACACATACACACACACAAATTATGACAACTCCTTTAATTCAAATGAAAAATAAAATCTTATTTTATTTTTCATTTTTTTATAAACCCAAAAAAAACCCTTGCTTAGAATGTATAATTTTTACATTTCAACAAGAGATTGGTGTACCAGCTGGCTGGCAGGCAAGACTTTCCTATCCAAAGTAACAGAAAGAGAAGGCTGTTAGATCCTAAGCTTTGAGACTTTATCAAATCAAATTTTGGAATTCGAGCCTGGTTAAATATATAAATACTCTGTTGGACTCTTAAGAATATAGATTTGGTGTAGAAAGGCTCAAGAATTCAAAGAATAGATAATTTAAAGCTTATAATTCAATGAGGGATAGACAAATACAGTTGTAGAGGTAGAGAGTAATCAATAAAGCATAGATTGAATTCAGAGGGCTTTCTTTTAAGATAATAAATTATCCGAAAACTTTGAGATACTCCTCAAGGTTTACAATTTCTTTATATATATCATGTACTCCCTATAAATAGTACGTGTGCTGTGTGTTCAAATGTGTAAAGAGTAAACTCTGGTATCATACATATCATAGATTTTTTTTATAAATAGACCAAGTAGAGTAAATTGATTACGGCATATGAAGCATCTTGTATTATATGAGTATCTATGCTGTAGAAAAACAGGTTGATATCTTGTATTGGCTATCGAATATATGGTTTTGACAAGAGACTCCAAGATGCAGCGCACGGATGTTCGGTCATCAACGCAACTTTTAGACTCAAATTGTACTACTTGGTCCTCCCGCCACTGGTTCACAAACAATTCAATTCAATTCAGTACGAACAAAAATTCGGGTGGACATTTCTTTCAATAAACAATACAAAAAAAGTACAGCCAAAAACTGACATTGTTTATTGACATTAATTTCTTTAAAAAATGCATTCGCTACCAAGAAAATGAAATATGACATGTGAAGGATATTCATAACATAACCACCTTGTAAAAGAATTATTTATTTGAGATTTTACTATAGATTTTATGTTTAACCTTGCTTCTTTTCATAGTATATATAATAATTAATTCTGAAAAATGCGTTAGTGAACAGTAAGGTTATTTTAAATGTGCTAGAGGATTTTCATAGAATTTGTTGCTGTTGAATATGCTAGTTGGATACCTCAATGTATTACTCTCGAATGATCACAATAAATAGAAAACTCTGCTGAGGTTTTTTGAAGATAAATAAGTGTTTTCTGATTCTTTTGATATACTCTTATTCATTACTATCTAAGGATAAACGTACGCCATTACCAGAAGAATTACTTTTGGAGATTTTAAAGGTGGCTCAGAAATAAAGCTCAGCCAAGTGGGTATACAGAAACTTTATGATTCGTACCATTCTCAGCATCGGTCACTTTGATGTTTGGCTGGTCTCATACTGGCTGGCTACAACAAACAAACAAACAAACACATACAAAAGAAGCTTTTTTTTTAAAAAAATATATTGCCTGGTATTGCCTGGTTTCATTGTCTACCCATTTCATAAAAAATCTAAAGCTAAATAAGGTTATTTATTAAACTGTACTATACAAATGTGCGGGTATGTTTGTTGAATAACACAACATATGTATCCAAATACTCTAGGTCTTAAAGATAATCTCAACAGTACAATTAAAGCTGTAAAGCGAAAAACTTCAATACAAGCTTTTTTCAAGACATTGACTGGCTCAATTAGCCCGAGTATTTGTCTTTTCTTTCTTCTTTTTTGTTTTGTTCAAAAGTATTCTTTAAGCAAGAAATATGTTGCGAGGTAACAAGATAACCACTGGTATAACTCGGGCACCCATTTTATTTTTATTTTGTTAACCAAATAACATGTAATCTATACAAGAAGTTTTTCTTTACTGATATAAAAACAGCTATATCTCTCACTTCACTTGTATGTCCATGTTGAAAATAATTAATCAAAGATTGCTTTGGTTTCTGACTTTATCATGGTCAATTGCATTTGCACATCTTTTGGCCAAACAACACAATAATTAAACAAGGTTTACTTTGTAGAGTATATCTTTAATTGTAAATACTTGTGGCTTTGTCTCTCAACTTTTTTTTTGGTCCGAGTAATATAACTCAACAAAAGCAACCATTAGTAATAGCTAAAACATACTTTACATAGATTTTTAACCAAGCTAATATTATTAAGTATAAGACAAAAGGAAGCGATTATTTCCAGCTAGATTATTGTACACTTTTAGAGAAACTGCACTTATGGGTATGTGCACCCATATACCCATATACCCATACACTCATACACAAAACACAGACAACATATAGAATTGGTTACAAGCCTTATTACAAATCTTCGGTTGTTGAAGTTGATTATTACAATATTATTGTAACTTCATAAAAGAAGCTTAGATCATATATATATATATATATATATATATGTCTTGTATCTTTTGAAATTTCGGTTTTTTTTTTATGACTAGGCAAGTTGGTCATTAGTTATATTGTGATGGTCAAACTTAATAATTTCGCTCTGCACTAGATATATCCATATCTCTATTATAATGATCATTTCTACTGTTGATTGTATAATATTTGTTTTGGTATCTATTTAACTATCTAAGAATTTATTTGTGTATTTTTCTCAAGGTCTTTAGAATGATACCTTTCAAGTTTCAAGGCTATTCAATATATAGACACTATTGCACGTGGCCCAGTCAAATTAGACAGAAAATCGAATGGTTTTCTGCTAATAAGTTAAATGTACATTTCACAAAAATTCAATTCTCTATTTATTTATTTATTTATTTATTTATTTTTCATATGTTTCTAGACTCCCATTTTTTTTGTTTGAAAAACCAACTTTTCTTTTATCTTATTTTATTATATATATATATATATATATTATAAGCCCACTTGAATATGCTTATATTTTATTATTCGTAATATTCATAGTAAAAATGACATTTTCTTCTTCTTCTTCTTTAAAGCAGGATAATATACACTTCTTCTGTATATTTTATAAATAAAAATAGAACAAAATGTATATATATACTTCTTTTACTAAAAATGGAAAGAAAGTATACCAAAATATATATCAATACTAACACAAAGTTGTAATTGCTGTAAATTGTTTTATTTTTATTAGTACAAAATAATAAATATATTGATAATAATATTTGTCCAAGCATTACACACAGACTTTGTTTTTATTTTTTTTATTTTCTGGTTTGGTTTAGAGGCTTCTTTTTTTTTTCTCAGTAACGCAAATCAATAGACTGCATTCCACGCGCATTCTGGGACCCTCCAGCCCCCCCTCGCTCCCCTCCTCCTACTCCTACTCCTACTCCAAATGGTGATGTTCCTCCTGCCCCTCCTTCTATGCGTGTCAGGGAGGGTGGCGATCCAGTCGATTCACCCGACATATATCGATGATCATATTCAACTGCGCCTGCGCCTGCTCCGACCGCCTGTCCGGATTGAACTCGAGACGCGCTCGAGGCATTGCTACGTGTGGATGGGGAACGAGGAAGGCGGGCTACTGCAGCCGCAACTGCACCCATGAAGCTCTGGGTTCTCCAGCGTGTCCTGGCATTCGGATCGTCGTCAATCATACTGCTTCCGCCAGTCGACCGGTACGCTTCCTTGCGGCGCCGATTGTGGACCAATAGGCCAGCAAGACCAATCGCAGCAATGCCTCCGATGCCGAGTCCAAGTCCAAGTCCAAGCGATTTATTGGTCACGCTTCCGTTAACTGGATTAGACTCCGAGACACTGCTACCCGAACTGCTTGCATTAGGGTCTGGCACGGCAGCAGCAGCAGAGCCGGCATCAGCACCAGGGGTCGAAGAATCATCGTTTGATCCATCATCTTCATTAGGTGAACCTGACTCGTCTGTGTCATCATTAGTAGAGAATCTATCATCATCATTGTTGTTGTCAGTGTCAGTGGTGGCTTCATTGGTGGCTTCATCGGTGGATTGCGTATCAGCACTGCCAGTAGACTGATTATCAGTACTTTCGGTAGACTGGTCAACAGAACTGTTACTGTCGCTATTGTTGTTGTCGGGAGAAACCGCCATACTACCGCCAGGGCTTACAGCGCTGGAGGAGACTGCAGCAGTGGGGCTCAATGTCCTACTTGTAGTAGTAGTAGTAGTAGTAGTGGTAGTGGTGGTGTGGGTCGTTTTTGTAGAATCGTGTCTGACTGAAGAGCTGTTGTGATGCGCAGAGGAGTGTCTGTTGGGCGTTGACGAAGACGTGTGTTTTGCTCCTCCTCCTACTATTACTACGCTCGATTGAGTTGTCGAAGAACTAGTGTGTTTAGAGGTCCAAGTTTTATGGCCTGAAGATCTGTGCGTAGATCTAGATCTAGATTTAGATGTGGATTTAGAGGTCGATTTGGATTTAGTGTGTTTACGAGTGGTGGAACGAGTGGTGGAGCGGGTTTGTTGGTGGTTGGGGCGGACAGTTGTTGTGGCGGTTGGGATGACAGATTTAATGGTGGTCGTGCTGCTGGGGACAAGAAGGGTCGAGGTTGCCTTGGCAGGGATCCAAACTACGGTCGGTGTGCATCTAACAGCAGTGGTGGGGTAAACTGAGTAAATGGTGTGGTTTCTGTAGGATGTCGCGTTGTAAGTTTTTGTACTGCACCATATCTGGGACACTGAATTACCAATGCGAGTAGCCGAAGCACTCGCAGAAGTTATTGTGCCGTGGGCGCTATTTGTGCTACTTTTCGTGCGTTGGAGAGTATGATTATGGGTGTGGGTGTGGGTGTGGGTGTGGTTTTGGTTTTGGTTTTGGTGATAGTCTGATGGATTGAAAGATTAGGATATTGAAAGCAAAAGATAATCAACATATTATTAAGATATAACAAGAATTTGGTTTTCTTACTATGGGACAGTGTCTCATTATATTTGTTCGAAGGAATTTCTATAATTGATAAACAATAGGCAAAAATCAACAACAATAATAATCAATAATCAATAAATATAAAAGCTTAATAGATCATCAAGACTATGTATATAATTGGTAACGTTTTTCAATTACCAGAACCAAGGACAAGCCGAGCAAGGAATACAATGAGAAAGAAGAAGTATTGGCTTGCGAGTTGCATCAAAAACGCATTAAAGAAATAGGAAAAGGAATGGTGTGGTATGGTGGGAAAGAAGATAAGGAACGGGATAGATGGAGAGAGGGTAGAAAGAGTGGAAAAGAGAGAGAGAGAGAGAGAGGAAGGTAAGGAGAGGGGTTGAAAGTGTTGTACACTAGGACGGACAAAAAGGAAGGAGGAGATGAGAGGGCAAGGAGAAAGAAGAAAGGTTCGTTGGCTGAGGCGGCGAAATAACTGTGATTTTTTTTTATTATTATTTTATTTTTTGTAATTGCGCGTTACTTGTGCGACATTTATCGATCTTCTTACTCCCCTTTGTTAAAATGATTTGGCAATTTTTAACCTTCTAATTTTAGTACCTTAATTCTCTGTGACCAGAGCTTTTTCTTTTATATTCTTCTATCGTTTACAGCAAAATAAGAAGCATAAAGTGCTATAAAATGTACCTTTTATACGCCTGGCTTTTTGTTACTTACTGAAAAACCTCAGAAAATAAAATAAAAATATCTATTAAGATTTGAAGTTTCAATGGACATCAAATATTGACAAGAAGGTGTATTAGTTTTTCTTATAAGCTTAAAGCAAGTACAAGGTACAGAGAGGGAGAAAAGGATCTGCGTTGCCTGACTCTATAGCAAAATATCGGCTCTTTTTAGTCCGTTCCAGCAAACTAATAGTAGTGAAGATTTCTCATCATAATTCTTCACTTATAATGGTAAAGTGCGCTAATAGAATACTTTAATAAAAATAAATAAATAGGAAATAAAAGGTACGCTGAGAAAATAAAGAAGTGTAGGACAATGTGGTACGAATAAAAAAAAATAACATTTATATTTCTAATAACCGATCTCAAATCTCTTTCTCTCTTTCTCGTTCCTGTAAAATATCCCACTACTAATCTATATAAATCATTTGTGGTCTATACATCTTTAAGTTACTTCTTGTACCTCAAAATTACGACCAAAATAAAATAATAATATTTTTTTTGTACAAGAAATAACAGGTTTCAATTGATTACACTGATATGGACAGATCAAGGTTAATTAAACTAGCACTACTGTATACATATTTTAGCCAAGAATATTTTATGTGCCATCAATGTAAAATTTATTTATTTTATTATTATTATTATTATTATTTTGACTTATTTTATATTCGGAAAGCTTAATGACTCTCAATTAATAAACTTGTATATATTGCTATTTAAATTGTATGATTTATACTAAACTGCGATGATGGTATTAAGGAAAGAGAAAGAGCAGGTGCAATTCTAAAAAGCAATATATCTATGAACAAAATAATAACCAATTTTTTGGCCTTTTTTTCTCTTCTTCTTCTTCTTCTTCTTCTTCATGATCATCAATTTTTGGATTGAATAAAGTCCTTGGCTGGTAGATATGGTATGGGTTATTGCAGCCAAGTGGCTATTAAACTTCTTTTGATAACAAAAGGAGGTTTAGTATTATTAGTATTTCCAAAGAAACAATAGTATTATATATCATTAATTTATATTTGTATTTATACTTGTCCTTGTATAAATGGCACACAACAGTACTAACAAAATATCAGTCACCATGGCAATAGTGAGTAATACCATGGTTATAAAAATATCGAAATAAAAAGGTATGGTGCATTACCATGACAAAATTCTAATTTTTTTTTTAAAAAAAGGACTGATTAATGTTTAGAGTAAGACAAGAGTTTCTTCTTTTTTCAAGCAGCGTGAAAACTTATTGAAGAAAAAGATCAATTTTTTTGGGGTTAAGAACTTCTTATTCAAGTACATAGTCATTTGATATCTCTTTCTCTCTCTTTATTTCAATAGTACTTTGGTACAAGAACTATACTTGTGATGTGTAAGAATTCACATGATAATACTATGAAATGTGTCTTGTCTACCTCTTCTTCTACATACCCTAACCTTCCAATGTCCTTATCTCGAAATAGATAGCAAAGAGGTAATATAGAAGATTGCTCATTTATCAAAGTGTATCATCTATCTATATATGTGCCTTTATATTACACCTTGCTTGACTTGATGTTTTTTTTTTTAAAAAAAAGAGAGTCTTTTAAGCACATTTTCTAGGTTGTATAAATCATTAATTATCATAAGTAGCGATATAAAATTAAAATTAAATAAAGTTATATATAAAGCCTTTTTGTTAATCCAACAGTGTAATTGAGCACATGCAAAAGCCCTGACCTAAGACCATTATCCCAAAAAATAATAATACCAGTACTTGCTGAGAATTACATAATAATAATAAGCTTCAGATAAGCGTATGAATAAGTCCAGCAACTGATTGTAGTCAAGAAACAGCAAGATACAATAAAACATATCGAATATCCAGAGTCTATTAAGCTCCAAGTTAGTACATATCCAGAGTCTATTAAGCTCCAAGTTAGTACATATCCTAGAGCCGTGATTTTTTTCTTCTTCTTAAAATTGACTGTGATAATATAGAAACTAATCCAAAATAAGTAGTGGGCAAGCGGATCAAAGATATTATTATTCTTTATATAATAATTGGCCCGTACAAATGTCAAATATGCGTTTTGATGGCGTAAAAAAAAAAAAGGATCAAAAGAAGACTGTACGAGTCAAAGAAAAGGTGACCTCGGGATCTTCTCTTATTTAAAACAAGCTTTGGCGTATTTTTCTCGGGACTAACCAAGAAAACACACACACACATACACACACACACAAACAAAGATGCTTTTGATTTTGGGCTTGGGCTTGGAGCAGTTTTTGTTTTGTCTTTTGGTTTCTTGTAAGGAGTTATGAGGATATGAAATACAAGTACATCAAATGTGATTTTTTTGTGTTTTATAGATTATAAGTGGGATGATCTCCATTTGATAAAAACCATAATGATTCCAGAACATTACCATTCTCTTTTTTTATTATTATTATTCTTCTTCTTCTTCAATTAAAGCAAGTCTAGATAGTACCAAGGACCAAATCTAGAAAGATTGAAACTCTAGGAGCTGTAAATTCAACCATAGTCAGAAACTACAGAAATGGTTCATATATATATATAAATGCTCTTAAGCTTTCTTCCTCAGGCAAGATTAATGTTTTATATAGAACCAAAAATTGGTTTGGCTGAGTGTATATATATATATATGTGTGTGTGTGTGCTTTGTGATTATTTGAGGTAATTGAATGTCCCGAAGTGTTTAATTTTGATGTCATGTAATTTCCTTGGGATTTCTGATGAGGTATTATGTGAGGGGATTACATGAGATCATAGACAGTAAATGACGATCGTGATGATGGTGTCCTGTGCAAATCCTTTTTTCTTTCTTCTATTGACTTGTCTGTGCACCGATGATCATTGTTTCAATATATGCTTATGTATATAATGCTGCGTTAATATCATCACGTTTACCTATGTAGTATATAATATATAGATATATATAAATATATTTACTCTAATGATATTATTATTATTATTATGATTTTGGTTTATAAATTTGTATCCTATATTCCTTCTGCTTTTATATGAAATTGTAAATTCTTCCTCAGTTTCCTGTTCGTTATTATTATTTTGTGATAGTTGGTGATAGTTGGTGGGTAGGTTGGGTGGTTGGGTTGGTTTGGTAAGGTAAAAGAAATAAAAACTTGTGGGTTTGCGTGGGTGATCATGTACGTGTAAGAGGTGGGATAGATAGATAGATAGGTAGATAGGTAGATAGATAGATATATATGTAGATATATATATAAAATAAAAGAAGAAGATGAGAAGAAGATGAGAAGAAGGTGAGGAGGAGGAGGGAGGAGTATTTTACGCTTGTTTTTTTTTTGATTTCTTTTTGTTTTCCTTTTTTTTTGTTTTCTTCTTCGCATTAAACAATTCCACAACAAGAGGTTTGTTGTGCAGGTGGCTCATCTACCAATGTCTTTGACGGCTGCATCCTTCTGTCTCGAGGAAGATACTGTTTACGGTCAACAAGAACTCGAGTTATGTGCAAAAAGATATCCTCAATTGTACCTATACAAAGAGAGAGAGAAAACAATAGAAAATAAATTGGTCGACAGTCATAGATATACGTATATTGTTTGATTGTTATTTAGCCAGCCAGCCAGTCAATGAGTTAGTCAGTCTATTTTGACACTTCTTCTTCTTCTATGATATTATATGATATGATATGATATGATACCACCACAACTGCTTTCTTTACACACCATCGTCTTCTTTCGCCGACACTTCATAGAGCGGAGTATCAGGTCCAAGGACACGCGTGACATATTCCCGTGCATCCTCCAGTTGGACCTCTCGACGTGTCGCTGCCATATCCAACTTGTTTGCCACTACCACAATCACCAGTTCTTCATTCATGTTACGCTTGAGTTCTTTGGCCGTTGGAATTGTGATTGTAATTGTTGGTGTGGGCGTGGGCGTGGGCGTGGGTGTAGGTGTAGTTGTAGTATTCATATTGGTTGGTTGATTGGTGGATTGTTCTCTGGTTTGTGAGTACTTTGATCATCGTTGCTTCTTCTTCCTATTACTCAATAGGACCTCTTTTCTCTCTTTCTCTCTCTTCCTTTCTCTTTTTCTCTATTTTTTTACACACCTTCTATCCAAGAGTGCATTTCTCTAAAACTCTCGTGTGACGTGATATCGTAAACCAACAATGCTGCTTGAGCACCTCGATAGTACATAGGAGCCATCGCACGAAAGCGCTCTACAAAATCATACACCCACACACCCACACACATACATACACACAAAAACACAGGAACACGGCAGATAAAGATAGTGGAACAGGCACAGGAACAGGAGCAGGAACAGGCACATACAGACACAGACACACACATATATATATATATATATATATACATACATACATATACACATATATTATATATATATATATATATGTATATATATATATTTATTTTATATATATTTATTTTTTTTAGATTCAGTCAAGCTGTAGACTGAAAATGGCATTTTACCTTGGCCAGCTGTGTCCCAGATCTGAAGCCGCACCTTGCAGTTATCAACTGTCCTGCATAGCCAAGGGTGAGCTTGGAGAACTCTCAAGCCTTTGTTGTATTGGCTTACAGCTTCTTGGTCATAAAAGACGCTCCGATAGTTGAAGTCGAGTTGGGTGAAAACGTCTTGCTGATATACCGCGTTACTAGCGAGGTTTTACCGACACCTACAAACCAAATACATATATAAAGGAACAGCAAACATTTTTTCTGTTTGTTAAAAAACAAAAAAAAAGAAGGGAAATTTGTTGTGTCGGACAGATTCAGTAGAATCATCATTTAAGTGTGATTTACCTTGGCTCCCTAGGATGACCACCTTGGCTTCTAATGTAGATAACATGCGAGATGGAAATGAAGATTGATTAAGTAATAAATAGGTGAAAGAAGAAGAAGAAGAAGAAGCAAAGCAAAGCAAAGCAAAGAAAGAATAAAAAAGAAATATAGAGAGAGAGAGAGAGAGAGAGAGAGAGAGAGAAAGAGAGAAAAGGAAAGGAAACAAAAAAAAAATAAAAAAAAATAAAAAATAAAAATAATATTGAACAAAAAGGAGAAATGAATAAAGTTTTGTGTGTGTGTTGCTTGTGTTGCTTGTGTTGCTTGTGTTGATTCTGTGTGTGTGTGTGTGTATAGTGTATATAGTGTTTATGTGTGTAGTAATAGTTAGTATGCTATTTTACCTTTTTTTTTAGAGTCAAAATAAAAATAACTGTAATTTTGGGTATTAATTTGTGTATATATATATACCTTACTTGCGTCACAGAGAACAAGACGTCTTTAGTTTTAAAGGTGTCAAGGTAATAGAGTCCTTTACTCTCTTATAGCACCTTTGTGGACATGTAACCTTACAGACTGATAACAAAAGGTGGAATCTATTATTATTAATAATATTAATATTGATATTAATATTATTCTATATAGTTGTTTAAACTCAAATAATAATAAAATAGTTTAATAAATTATTAAAGTCATTTATAAGCTGAACGAATAAAATAATAATAAGTTATCTATTAATTATTATTTTATTTTTGGCTAATAGGCCTTGCTCAGCCTTTGAAAATTACAATATTAGAAATTGGAATTACAACACCTCAAGTACATCTGATCTTGTACTCTCTCACACACACACACACTCTCTCTCTCTCTCTCTCCCTCACACACACACACATTGTATATAAAATTTCTCGGCGGTTGATCAAGTTAAAGATTACAAAGATACATATTGTGTAATAAATAAATGGAGAGAAAATAAGGAATAAATAGTTGCGTTTGCGATTAAGCGTAAATACCATTCTAGTTTCCTAAAGAAAAAAAGAAGAAGCTTGTCTAGAGTGTGATTATATAAATATATTTTTTTCTTTTGGATATTTGTACCTGAAGTACAACCTCACCCAAAAAAAAAAGGAAGAGAGCTTGGAATGGTGACACAATGTTTTCCTTTTCATTTTGATTTTTATAGCACCGGAGCAAGAAGAAGAATAAGAAGAAGAAGAAAAAGAAGAAGAAGAAAGATGGGAGTACAAGAATATTAATGAAAACCAAAAAAGCAAAGAAGTATTTCTGGAACTTCAAAGAAGCCAATAGACATTCATTTGATTCCAGGCAGTGTATAGAGTACTTTTTAGCTGTGACAAGTTTAAATCCCAGAATACAACAACAACAAAAAAAGAATTAAATCAAAAAGAGAGCCACAGTGACAATATATCTATATAAACATAGGATCTGAAAAATCCGTAGTATTCCGGATAATTTTCATTTGTTTTTTAACAGGAAAATGAACATGATTTACCATGGATAATCTTTGCGTAAAAACTTTGATGCGGTTGGACTAAGCTATACTAAGCGGTGTAGTAAGTATTATTTACTGTGCGCAAATAGAATTGATAACACCTACATCTCTGTTGGATTGTTACCAATTGGTTATTCAAACCACAAACAGTCTACAATGAGATATTTGCCTCTTGTACTGTCAATGGTCAGGCTATAAATGACATAATATGGGGTACATATACATTACATTACATACACACTTGATCTCAATCATAGGCTCAGAAAACTGTTAATTGTTACAGACTAAATCAAACCATATGCTGTAACAGAAAATTTTTGGTTTTTCCTCTTTGTTGGGCGAGAGGATAAAAGGGAAATTAATTTGGGGTTGGTGATGGAATTGTGCATTTGGAACAATAATCCTGACCAGATCAAATTCAGTGTGAAATGAGGCCTTAATGATAAACCCTCCGGATTGACTTTCTTTCCTTCTGATATTGTGAGTAAGATTATAAGCCAACATTTATTAAGACTGCAATATGAATCAGACCTTTTTATATACATAAAAGCGTGTGTCGTAATCTTGTCATCTATCTCTCATTCTGATTAAAGACTATTAAAATAAAAAGCCAATATGATACATTAATAGGAAAGTCTACTGTCATCCTTTTGACTTGTAACTTTTAAAGAAAAAAAAACTACAGTTGTAATTTGATCGAATTTGTCGTTCCACAATTTGCCCAATATATAAAAAAAATTAATTGAATCTTTTTTTTTCTTTGAATTTTATGCTGTGATTTCTCAAAGTCAATGGGTTTTAAGTAATGGTGAGGATTGTAATCCGTAAAAACAAAACAAAAAAATTGAGCTAAAAAGCTACTGGTCCACTTTCCTTGAAATTATTATTATTATTAGATAAATACTAAATTATCACATCATTGAACTACATTAAATAAATAAATCCTGAGGCTCATTTCTATTGACCACTAAAATAACCAGGCTTTAGAACAATCTATTGAATTCCAACACTAATATATATATAGATATCACTTATAAGACAAGAAACGCTTTAAAAGACGATTCAAAAAACTATAGGATACAGGTTATATCTCAATATTGGCTTGTAAGCTTTGGTTGGTGTGATGATAGTCTTCCAGGCATAGTTGTAGAAAAAAAAACACACACCCACACACGCACAAACTAGTTACAGATCTAGGTTCAAAATGATCGATATTAATATAATTTATATAAAATAAAAATAAAAAATAACGCACATATTGTCAAATAGTCAATTTTATTAAAAAAAAATATTAAACCGCTACATTATAGATAGTACAAAACAAAGTTAAAAAGATTTAGTTATTTTTTTTTAAGAAAAACACACACACCAAAGTGCAATATTATATGTGAAATCCAAATATTTAATTTTCACTTTCCGACCTTTTTTTGCTACTTTTGCTACTTTATTTGTAGCATACAAAAAATAGACAGTTTAGTAAGATTTTTTCTAAAGTAAGCTTCTTAATCCGAAGTGATAAAATTTTGTTTTTTTTATTATACGACATTAGGAGAAACAAAATATTGAAACACCACCGCATTTTTTTTTGTGTACGAGAACTGCTAGTCTCACGAAATTGCTACGCTCCCAGGTGTTTTTGAGCACTAAAAAATTCGCAAAATAACTGAGTTCCAAAGATGCCCTGCAATTTGCCAGAAAGACTTGACAGTTGAAAAGAGATGATATTTGAAATTTGAATTAATTAATTATTTTATTTTATTGTAAGTTTTCAATTAGTTTTTGAGGCTACTATTATCAATTAACTAGTATTTAACCCTCTTATTTCAATCACAGCTCCATTTTAATATTATACCGCATTGCAATTAAGGTACTTGGAATTGACTTTGGGTTAGTATCTCTATTCTAGAAGAAGCAGATACTGTAAGAGTGTTATTTATTAAAAAGCCAAAATAATAGTGCTTATATCTGCTACTTCTAAAATCCATTATAGTTCAAATCTCTGCTGTGAAATGGTCGGTTCGCATTGTATAAGAGCGTCCACAGCAGTTTGTGTAAACTCGCCGAGTATGTAAATTTAGATATAAAATTTAAACTTTTTTTTATCCACAGGGGGGCTGGCTAAATAAATGCTTTAACCAATTTGTTAGACGATTATCTAACTGATATCTAAATTCGGCACTTCACTAAACCATTCGAACAAAAAAAAAGTGGGTCCAGGTTTAGATAAACCACTGTGGACGCTCTTAGAGGAAGGCGGCGTGTAACGACTATTATTTTTCAGATGTGTGTAAAAAAACCGAATTTTTAATAAAGTTTTTATTAGGCTGTATATAACATATACAAACAAAAATTGTGGTGACCTTCATTGAAAAGAAATAATTATTTCGGGTGGGGACTTGAAATATTGGTCGTTATTCCAGCGTCGATCATTAAAAATGAGTGCCCACAGAAATCCTGAAAAATCCTCAACGCTTGATAATAAAAAAATAAAAGCAAAGTAGTAAATACCATATCATTTTTTTACTTCTATTAAATGATTAACTAGCCCTATATTATATATAAGACAAAAATAAATAAATTGATATAGTTATTTTTTATTTATTTAAAAAAAAACAGATATACTCACATATCAAAGTGCAATATTATATGTGAAATCCCATTATTTAATTTTCACTTGCCGACCTTTTTTTGCTACTTTCTTTGTAGCACATAAAAAATAGACAGTTTAGTAACATTTTTTCTAAAGTAAGCTTCTTATTCCGAAGTGAGAAAATCTTGCTTTTTTTATTATACGACATTAGGAGAAACAAAATATTGAAACACCACCGCATTTTTTTTTGTGTACGAGAACTGCTAGCCTCACGAAATTGCTACGCTCCCAGGTGTTTTTAAATTACTAAAAACAGCTTAGACAGTTTGAGTTCCAAAAATGCCCTGCAATCTGCCAGAAAAACTTGACATTTGAAATTCAAATTAATTATGTGGTATACACACCACAATTGAGTGAAGAACAGACCCCACAACCAAACACTGGTTCCTTCTTGCTAATGAACCTGGCAAGTTAACAATCTCCGGAACTGTTACACACCAGGCACACGTACACTACACACTCATACAGTGTAAACCAACCATTACACAACAGGGATTTGAATTACAGGGATTTGAATAGTAGCAGATATAAACAATATTATTTTGTCTCTTTAATAAATAACACTCTCACAGTATCTACTTTTCCCATTATTGAGATACTAACCCATAAACAATCCCGAATACCTCAAATTATTTTATTTTATTTTATTTTATTTTTATTATTACTTTATAACAAGTAATTGACCCTCTTATTCCAATTATAATTTTATTTAAATATTATACTGCATTGCAATTAAGGTATTTGTGATTGATTTTGGATTAGTATATCAATATTAGAAAAAGTAGATACTGTGAGAGTGTTATTTCTTAAAGAAGGTTAAAATAATAGTGCTTATATCTGTTACTATTAAGATCCCTGTTATTCAAATCCCTGTTATGTAATGGTTGATTTACACTGTATGAGTGTGTAATGTACGTGTGTCTGGCGCGTAACAGTTCCGGAGATTGTTAACTTGCCAGGTTCATTAGCAAGAAGGAACCAGTGTTTGGTTGTGGGGTCTGTTCTTCACTCAATTGTGGTGTGTATACCACATTAAATGCTTGGCTGTTGGATGTAGCGGTAGTTTAAGCACCATCTAATAATAACCAATGTTTTTTTTAAAAAAACTATTGAGTACCATTAATGCCTTTTGGCTTATATGTTTTCTCTCATATACGTCAAAATTCATATGTACAATACGATTAATTAGAGTACCCATAAATATAGTGCCCCTTTATAAATTCCCTACAATTAAGTTAGACTTTTATAATTTTGTACTGATAGCTACTTCTACATATATTTATTATGCTTTGTTTTTGACTTTGCTTTTATATAAACTTCGTCGCCAATTGTACATAAAGTACAAAACTTTGTAAATACTCATTCTGCACTTTTCTTTTACCTAATAAAGTCCAAAGGCTCATTGCAAAAAGCTGTTTGCATCTGGGCGCTATTTTTAAAATTGTTTTAAAAACTTCAAACACAGAATTATAGTTCAGCTACCAGAGAAGAAGATAGAAAAAAAAACCGGCATGGGACCCCTTCTTCCCTTAAGATTTCTTTAGCTAGATATACTATCCGGGCCTCTGATCCGGATGATTCAATTTTCTTAGTTATATGGAAAAGTGCTTTTACAGAGTATTTAATCGTAATAAGTGAAAGGCTAGTGCCTTGCTACCACCTCTAGAGGTAGACTATAAATCAATGTTCTGGGGTAAATTTACTACTTCTTACTATAAGCCATTATATATTATCAATTGTTTTAAACAAAACAAGAGTACAGGTTGTATATAGCGAGCTATTTTTAACAGAGTAATTTTTTTAGCTTAATAATCTCAATTAAAATATTGAGGTGTTTTGTATATATGATGACTATAGCTTGTAGTATTAAATGGAAAACAAAATGTGGTTTTCTTTTTACTTTTTGCTGATATATATAACCATATAAAAGTCCTGATATATGAAGTATAAATAGTTTTTCTGGTCATGCTTTACCCAAGGCAAGACTATATTAGTGTCCCCTGAGTACTTTGGTTAATTCATGTGCTTTTAATGTGTATATGTATTCCAATGCTTAGAGCATCCATAGCGGTGTGCGTGAATAAAATATTTCAATTAAACAAAAAAAAAGGTTTAAATTATATATTTTAATTCAACCGCATAGGCTTGGTTATATCATCATCCACCTAAAGATGTCAAAGACTAAGCTTAAACCAGACGTTTATTTCTTAATAACAATATCACAAACAATGAGTTCCTAGCAAAGCCTTATTGATCTTAACAGAAATTTGAGTATAGAGGAATATGAGTAATTGTTCGAAAATAAAGATTCAGATATCGAAGAATTCGAATTATTATTTAGTGACGATGAAGGAGGCAAAAATCAATTGACAGTCATCGTTGTAGCGATTTCACAGAATTAGAATATCCTTGTGCCCGAAACCCGAAACCATGTAAACAGAGGACAAATTGAAGCTTGCGAGAGGTTCTATGCACTGTTTTGTTGCTGGTTTTGTTTATTATAAAAATATCTTTCGAATAAGCTTTAGAATAAGATATGACTTCTTCTTTTGTACCTGTAAAAAAGTCATGAACCATAGCTCTTATCTTTTGCACAAAAACATGCTACATGGTCACCTGAGTATTCAACCTTTCAAAAGCTACTTCCGCGCTCCGCATGCTCTTACGGATGTTAGCAGCTGTGGAAACAAGTACAGGAGGAGAGACATTGATAGTAGAGAATAATAAAACATTGCTACTCATTTTAGAGAAAATATTATAGTAGAAAGAAAAATTCTTAAAATCTATATATGTCAGAGCCTGGCTTTAATGTATATTATTTGAATGTATTAATGAAATAATAAATTGAATTATCCGTTAAATACTTTTAGATAAATATATAATATAGATGTTCGTTTAGACAAGCCAATGGAGATGGAAAAATTTAAGTTCTCTATATAAATTTGCACATCTACTAAACTTACTTACACCGCTGTGGATACTCTTAGTCATAATCTAAAGAAACAATGTGAGCTCTTTAGTGCCAGTAGCAAGAATAAAGCAAAAGCCCTTTAATAGCTGAGAATTTCTGGACCGAGAACTTTATATATTTATTATATATTTTGTTGTTCATGCGCAGTATTGTTTTTATTCTATTTTTAAAAAAGTTCTCTCTACACACACAATCAGATATTTGCAAAGTAAGCCGTAGTGATTCGCGGTATACACATATATATTAATCGATAAACCACATAGAATGCAGAGGAATTGAATTTCGGATACCTACATAGGTTTGCCTTATTATCGGATAGAGTACCTTCCGGGCCTTCTTGGAGCATAGATAACCACTTACACCATTTTATAGACCAAACGATTATTTTGATTTGGCCAGTATATTGTAATAGATCACTCAATATTACAATAACTTATATACTTTATAAGTCTACTGCTGATATAATGTTGTGACCAAACAGCTGTCTATCTTGCTTTAACTTAATACAAGTTAACAATTGGACAGGCTAAACAAGTCAGTAAAGTAAAGCTAGCTCCTGGAATGAGACTTTCTAAAACTGACGTATAGCAAAAAAGAAAAAACTCCCATTCGTCGGGTAATTCAAATAAAGATCTGTAGCGCATTTGGTAGTAACATTTCAGGATAAAAAACGTGTGTATCATTGGAAGCCTATTTCTATCCAAATTCTCTTGCATACATTGCACTGATTTTGTATATAAAGATGAATTTTATTGAGAAGACTTTAATTTGATAGTTTCATTATTTTCATCTAAATCACTCCAAATCACTCCAAATTACTCATACTATTATACAACAAACAAATATGATCGAATACCTGAAAGAACTGGTTGACAGAATGAATAGTAAAACACTTGCAAATTTAAAGAGGCTTGTCTTTTCAAAAAAAGGAGGTATTGGAATCATTATGGCCATAATTCTCAGCTCTGTCTACAACTACCACAAATGGTCCAGTCGTACAGTAAGAACAAACTTGCCAAAGTAAATTCGATTTGACCTTTTTCTTTTTCTTCTTGTAGATCAGTAATGGGTGCCCCCGTGTTCCACATACACTACCATTTTTTGGATTGACAAAGGTATATCGTAAAGACTCAAAGGCATTTTGTGAGGAATGGCATGCAAAGTTAGGACCTGTGTTTCGCGCCCATTTGTTTGGAAAGGTATGATTTAATTGATACTATGCCAAGCTGCTTTAACAGCTCTATTAACTTATGAATACAGGAAGTAACTGTAGTATCAGGCCATTATGTTCGGGAGGTCTTTCTTAATAAGCACTTTGACTTTATCAAGGGTATTGTAAAAGTAAGCTCGATTTAAAATTATAGATGGTGATCTAACATGAACATAGGTTTTTGACACCAGATTATTGACAGACAATGGATCTAGAGAAGATTTTCCCCCAGAAGACTTGCGTGAGATTATTACAAAATACTTGACACCAAAACTTAACATTTACACCAGACGACTAATAAAGCAGGTAATAGCAAAAAAAAACTAGAAAATTCAAGTTATACCATCAAATCCATTTATGCAATACATACAACGACTATGATAGCTGAAACAAGATGTTGAGAATATCCTTGGTAATAAAGGTTGGGACTATTATAAAAACCTCGTTAGAAAATGATTGATATAAACATTTCCCCATCTTTCAAAAGGTTTAATAGAATTTGATAATTTGTATCCATTTGTCCAACATTTGATTGTCAATGCAAGCGCCTCTATTTTTTTGGGAGAAGAAAATAGCCAAAACAAACTTCTCATTGACTCAATAAAGAATATGGTCCGCCTTGTTGGCAGCGAAGTTAAACAAAATCCGTGGATTGAACCTTTCTCACCGATAAAAAAAATTCGGATGTGGTGAGTGAAAAATAAAAGCTTTGTCTATATATTTGGGAATGCAATCTAAAATATTTGGTTCAAAAAATAAGGGTTATAGGAAAAACCTCTCCTGTCATAAGAAGTTACAAAGAGCAGCTAATAAATGCTATAAAACCAGTAGTCGAATATAGACTATCGGAAGCAAGAAGAAATCCAGACTGGAAGAAACCAGTAAGTTTCTCTCTCTCTAGTCTAGAATAATTTCTTAACACACACACACGATATAATTTTTAGACCGATGTGCTTCAAGATCTTTTGGAAAATTCAAAGCCACCTGCTCATATGGATCTTATGGATTACCTTGTTTGCATCATTACTATACTCATATTTGTAGCTTTACATTCTACCATTGAGAATACTACAGTACTGCTTTATCGCATTTTAGAAAATCCTGAAATTATGGACGAACTAGACTTAGAACAGCGAGAGGTTATTGAACAAGAAGGACTAGATACGAACTGTGGGTCAGAATTATTTACACGAGACATCCTCAAGAAATTCACCAAGCTTGACAGTGTATGCCGTGAAACCTTCCGAATGAAAAATCAATATATTACATTACCACATGAGTATGATGGAAAGGTACCACTTACATTGAGTAATGGTGCGGTTATAAATCCGGGTATGATCCTCCGTTTATCAAAAACATATGCCTAGAAAATTAATTTGTATGATTTTTAGGTGACGATGTATTGATTGATGTGTGGACAAATCACCGGTATAAAAAAGAAACCACGAGTGTGAAGGATGCTGATGAATTCAGACCCTTTCGCTTCGTTAACCAAAACAAGCAGTCGACCAAAGTTGGAGAAGATTATTTGTTCTTTGGCATGGGAAGACATGCTTGTCCAGGACGTTGGTTTGCTATGCAAGAGATACAGGCCATTACGGCTATACTAGTTCGTGAGTGCAAGTTTATTCCCAAAGGCCCCATTATCTTTCCTACAGCGGAAAGATCTCCTATACCTACTGGAAGATGTATAATTCAAAGAAAGTAGACTAGGTGTATATTTTATGCTTATTACACTTGTAGTGATATATTTTCTCCTCTATTACTTTTGGATATATACATATGTGCCATTATTTTGAGCCATATGTTTGAATAATTTGAGTAGCAAATTAATAAGCTATTTTATTTTAATCCAAGTAGACTACCTTCGATTTTCATAGCTTGTTATCAATAGACTGTATAAAGATTATAATATTTACATATATGGTATGGACACACTGAAAAGTTTTCTTTTTTAAAAAAAAAAACCTCCAAAAAAAGCTTAAAGTATGTTTAATCGATCAGATCAATGTATGACTGTCCTCACCTTTTGTTTTAAAGAAAAGAGTTCAGAATTAATTAAGTGCGTATTAGATAATATCAAGTGCTCATAGTTCCATATCTTCCATCATGTAGATATCTTTTATAGAGAGTTTTACTAGGCCATTTATCTTACGGCACAGCTCTTCCGTCAAAAACATGCTTTCTTCTCAATCTAAATGGCAATGGAAGAATACTATCCAGTCAAAGTCGTTTGAATATATATATTTTGAACATTTTTGAACAGGTAGTCTGTCCACACTACCTGATTTATTGGTAAGCCTCTGCATTTCTTTTATCCAACTTAAAATGCTATGGTGCTATCGGACTTAAGTATCTATGTATAATGGTATTTTTCAAAAGATATCAACTTTTGCAAAAATGGATTTAATAAAAAATTCTTGAACAGAACTATTAAGCATGCTATTCTCTATAATTCTATTGAAGCGTTTTGTATTAAATTCATTTTTGCAAAAGTTGATACCCTTCAAAGTTTGGGTGTTTTGATAGATTTATTTGCGGAGTTTAACTTTTTTCAGAAGTTGAAACATCTTGATGGCTCCCATAGGCGGTACATGAAAATATTTATCCTAAAACGGAAAGTCATGTGATCAAGAAAGTGGCCAAGCTTTATGAGCACACATTTTTCCCTACATTTAGCGGAGATTTAATAATTATTACATATAAAAAATTTTCAAAGAAATTGAAACAAATGCAAAAACATAGATACTTAAGTCGGATAGCACCATAACACTTTAAATGTCTACCAAGTTTCTACTTTTGTATTTTAGTGTCCTCAAATACTACGAAATATTTTTGGCTGATGTTCAAATTTGGATATATAGGTAGAATCCGGTTAAATACCCCTAATATATATATATATATTGTTCGATTGATGTAATAATAGGAAGAATAAAAGGTTATTTAATAGTAACAAAGCCAAAGTAAAATAAAGGGTTTATGGTAGGTTTTCCAACAAGATTTCAGTACCATCCGATGTCAAGGTACCATCGCTACGTCTGTTCCGTTGTGCGACTCTCCAGGAGTGATCTCCATGGCGTAGACCAGCCTTCAACTCACGCAAGACATTCTCGAATTCGCCTTCATCGTTACCACCTCCATCAGCACTGAGTGTCTGGCAAGAGTTACCAGAACTAGCCGAATGTACAGGTGTATCCACAATGTGGCGTTTCTATAAGATAATAAAAGGCAGGGTAAGGTAGAAACTTAGTAACAATACTAATATATATATATATGTACGATTATCCAAAGTATATTCACCTTTATCATCTCTTGTTGTCGCTGCTTTCTAGCAGCTCTTTCGTGTGCCTCGTGTATCTCTTGTTGGGCCTTCTAAAGAACAAAGAATTACACGCACACATATATACGTACAAAATGTTAGTCCTACTGTAATATAGAGCACTTATTGTATAAAAAAAAGCCTTTTTCTAACTCCTTACTGCAAATGAAGTTGAGAATGAGTCGATAATCGCAAAAAACTCTTCTGATTTTGTGGTAGCAGGATCCTCGCCATAATATACAATCAAATCCCTCAGTCTGTCCTCAGTATCTCGTGTCATGGCCTTGAGATTATTTGTGATAGGCCCAGCTTCAATCAAAAATTCCTAAAAAATAATAGTAAAATGAAATAAAATAAATAGATAAATAAATTATAATTATAATTAAGCTTATTCTCAGTGAATATTATATATATATATCATAATACTCAAAGTAAAGAAAGAAAGAAGCCTAATACTACTACTACTGGTATTGTTACTTACTTCCATGGCTTCTGCGAATCGATCGATCTGAAGCACAGACGTACGTTTGCGTCGATGAGCACATATTTCCTCCTTTATCTGGTTAATACTTGCACTAAGAGTATTCACAGAGGCAAAAAGAGTAGGTGGAGACACTAGATAATTCAATAATTATCATAATAGATGAGCAAAATATATTCTCGTCATAATTCGATTATATTAATATATATGTATATTACTGTACATTTGGCAGCTGCTTCCAAGTGACAAATATCTTCTTTAAAGTTCACGACACTGTCGTCAGACTTGGCCAAAAAGTATACCAGGTAATGTAATAAGGTTGGCATATTGCTCACACCCTCACCCTCTGCACGAGTATCTCTCATCTAATATATGTACATACATTAGCTGATATTGATATTGGTGATGAAGTTTCTTTTTGGTTTGAGAGCCCATTAATGTTTCCCAATACATATATCTTTGTACACTTTATAATAATAATAAACCATTACCTTTAAAAGTGCATCTAAATGGAATCCATAAGCATTACCACGAATAGTTTGAGAATTTAGATGATTGCCAATAGCTAATACTGTCTATATATATATTTGTATATATGTATATGTGTGTAAGTATGTGTGTGGATGCCTTATTTTAACATTTGCGACTTGAAACAAACATACAAAGAGTGCTCATTGTTTTTGTACATATATATTTCAAGTTTTTCGTTCCTACTCCTTCTTCTCCCCCTTCTCCTTTTACCTTTAACACTCGCTTGAATCGTATGCTGTCCCTTAACTCTGAGATTGCATATTGAAGTGTATCAAGACGAGGAATGATTTCCTCCAACTCATGCTTGAACCGACGTCTGAAAATCATGCAACTAACACGGTCTGCCAATCGAGGTATATACATAATCTTTATTGTCCCCCCAAAAAATATTTTTGTGCAAGTAAATAATGATCAGTAAGTGAGTGAGTAACTAGGTTAATTAATTTGGAATGCTCTACAGAAAAATGATCAAACAAGACTTACCGAGCGGAAGTAACGCTCTGCATTACCAAGCATCTCTACATCTCCTTCGTATTCTTTGATAGTTTCAATCTATAAATTATTTCACATAACCATAATAATAATAATAGCAACAACAGAGAAAAATGTTAGTTCCAAGATTTACAAGCTATGAATTTTAAATAAGTATACCTCTTCTTTTGTAGGGATATACTGCCGAATAGCCATAAGATTGTCTACTGATAGTCTGTGATCATCAATATTCCAAATGGCATCGCGAATATCAGGATAACTCCACTTGATTCGAGCCAACATAATAGCTAAATAAGAGACAAAGGATCATTATCCCAATTACATTTTTTTTAAAAAATAATAATTAGAAACTCATAGCTCATAACTCATTTTCTTTTGTTTTCTTACCAATATTGTTTGCTCGATTAAACTCAAGAAGAGTAACACCGCCTGTCTTGCGAACCTTTGCTTCTACAGCTGGGGTAGCACTTACTAATATACATATATATATATATATATATATATATATATATAATTTGTGTATGAGTATAAGTTGATTTATTTAATTAATACTGTTTTCTATTTTATAGACCCAAGGCTTTGTATCTTCTTTTTTTTTGGAGAATTGTTTCTTACACTTTGTACCACCTTGAGACTTCTTGAACAAACGTTCGATTTCGACTGTATCCAGTGCAAAGCATGGTCTCTTTGGTTGGGGTGTACAGACACCTTGTATTGCTTTCGCATTACGGCGATAATTAGCTCCAAAAGGACCAGTGTCGTCAGAGTCGGCTTCACTGCTGCTGCTAATACTGCTGCTGCTACTACTACTAGTCAAAGGTGAGACCAAACCTGTATCTTCAAACTCTTCAAATTCAGGAGATAGGATCTCTTTCCAAACTGTGTTTTGAATACGTTCTGGTGTCAGCTTGGACCAAAATAGTTGCTATAGAATAGCAACAATAAAAAAGAAGAAGAATAAATATAAATACATATACAATTATTATTATTATCATTAAATAATGAGAATTGCGCATTCTTTTATTTAATAAAAAATGTAACAAAGCAAAAGCGAAAGCAATTTTCTTTAAAGAATAAAATAAAAAATAAATAAGGCAATGTAAGACTAACCTTCATGGTAATGCTTGCTCCAGGCTTTTGTTGCATATATTGCTGATTTTCCAAATTAAGCAACGATGAATTATATGCACACTCATTTCCTGCTACTGATCTGAATAAATAGGACGTGTCGGATGGTGAAGGTGGCGAAGAATCTGAAGAATCAGTAGGAGATGTTGCTGTTGTTCCTTCGTGAAGAGATTTGAGAGTGGGGAAGCACAAGTTCAGTGCGAGAGGGTGGAGGTATTTTGATGATCTATTGGATCCACTGCGTTTGCGAGTCGTGGACAGCCTTTTGTCAACTGCTGTAGGGAACGGCATTGAAGTAAAAGGGAACGACATTGGCGGCGGCGGTGGTGGTGGTGGTGGTGGAGGAGGTGGTGGAGGAGGCGGCGGTGGGGGAGGCGGAGACGGTGGTGTGGGTGATGTGTAAGGTGTTGATACTAATGCTACTGGTTTTACTGCTACCGTTGGTACTGCTGCTACTGCGGCCGCTGAGGAAGAGGAAGAGGAAGAAGATGATGATGATGAATAACTGTCTACTCTTGGCTTGGTTGTTACTTCAGGATCAGCTGTATTTTTAAAAGTGATGCTTGTAGTAGACCTGACACTATCAGTATTCTCTATTACAGATTGCGCGGTTTCACAGCTGTTGTACGGTGCGCTTGACGACTGTGAATTTTCCAGGTCTTGGATCATACAGTCCAGGTCAGTGACCATCTTTCTCTTCATCGGTGTTGGCGTTGGCATTGGCGTTGAGGCTGGTATTGTCGTTGTAGCTGGTGTCGGTGTTGGGTTTGTTTTTGCGTTATTGAGGTGTTTTTGCTGAATAGACATAATTGTATCGTCTCTGTATTTAATTTCTGCGTTGGCTTTGGATACTTTCATCAGCAATTCGTTCTTTTCTCGACGAATTTTTGTTGCGGTATCTTCACTCTTTTGGAGGGCATCCTTGAGCTCCTCAACCATGTTCCTCAACCCTTCGACATCCTCAAAGTTATTGTTAACCTGTAGACTGGTACAATCCAAGGAATTTCGATTGCGTGTAGCTAGCGCAGGTTCTTCTTCTTGCTTCAGCTTCTCAGGCTCAGCCGTAATTTTTCCTGCAATAGGCTGAACATCCAGGATAAACTGTTGAAGGCCTTTACGCAAATCATCTAGTACATTAACATATGCATATATTTAAAGTGTCAGTTGAAATTCCTTTCTCTTTCTATATTTTCTCTTTGTGAATGTATATGTATATGTGTTTGTGAGTTTAACGAATATACCATTTGATGCTATGGACTGTAGGCTCTTTGAAAATACACTCACAATACCCCAGATATCATGAACAAATCTTAATAATAATAATAATAATAATAATTAAGCAACAAATAGCCAAAATGTATTAGTACAAACTTGCAGACCCTCTAATTAACTTATAAATTTAAAAAAAAAATGTAAACCAAAGCACACACACACATTTATATATACCTCTTTTCACCGTTTGAATTACTACCCAGTTGCAAGAGACTGTAAATACTATCAACGACTAAATAATAAATCTCACTATCACTCGAAAAGTGGGTCAGAGCTTTGAGGATCATCTTGTCAGGTTGTCTACAGAACGTCCACAAAAAAAGAGGGTAAGAGGTAAAGCTAATGGGTAAATGACTTTTTTTTTGGAACATTTTAAAGAAGAGTAAAATGAAATGAAAGAGAAAGAAAGAAGCAAGAATAATTAGAGGGTACATTGTTATCACTTACATCTTCCAGACACTTTGTCGTCTTGTGTTTTCAGCCTCAAAAATCAGAGATTGATCCATACGTTGCTTGGTGTGAACTGCTTGAACAACTGATCGAATAGATTCAGGCATATTTTTGTCATGTAATATCTTTATGTTTTTTGTTGTTGGTAATATTCGATAATATACAAAATAGTAATAATCGTGTTAGTTGAATACATCCTCCTTTCATTCACTCGTTATTTTGTTCTTCCTTTCATTAATTCATTAATTAATTCATTTAATTGATTATTTCTTGTAAATAATAATAATAATCAATATAAAGAAAGAAATGCTAAGAAAGAATGTTTTGCTTGATTTACTTTTAGATAATCATCAAACCCTCGTCGTCCAAGCTCTGCTCGAAGTGACCGGCGGGTATCGACTTCAGTTGGAGTATTGATAATTTTGTCGACCAAGCCAATCACGGCTCCTCTTGCTTCCCACAACAGTCCGTCCTCAGAGCTGTTTGCAGGTGAATAAAGTGCAAAGACGCCTTCTGTATCTTTTAGACTCAAAATCAAACGCTCAAAACGGTACTGCTCACCGCGGATTTCTGACAAAAGGGTGAGTACAGTTGAATGTCCCTGCGGAGAAAGCAAGCAGAGAGATGCAAGGAATTGCAGGAGTTCGATGGCCGTGCGCGTTAAAGTTTCACAAAGGAAAAATGATGATCCGCCACTTCCAGCTGTATTCTCTTCTGCAGTTCCGATTGTCGCTCCATTCAATGGAATTGCTGTAGAAGTAGAAGGTGAAGGTTGAGCATGGGATGAAAGCGAGCCATGAGATCCCGAAGTTCGAACTGTAAAACGTGAAGGATTTGGAATCGGGCCTTGGGACGTATTAGAGATCAGTGCAAAGAGAATGCTGACAAGGTGTTGTAGAGTCGGTGGACGAGATAAAATTTGCTGTAGACCAGGCTATTGATAATAAATAATAAAGTAATATTCAAGTTAAGTAACGCCAACAGTAGAGGTGTAACTATATATATATAAAGAAACTCTTGTTATTAATACTTACATCAGTGGTAATTAAGACCTGAAAACAGCGAATACATTCCAAGAGGCATGTTTCATCCCCTTCCCATGAAAAGTTTCGTTTCCTACAGAACCAACAGTTTTTTTGCATATTTTCTTTAAAACTAAACCCTAAAAACAAACAAATGTCAAATATTGATAATTACTTCTTCTTCTTGGCTTCCAAACGTTCCAAGACACTTTCAAGAGCTGCCAAACCATCGTGACGACGGGACAGAAACTCGTTTATCCAGGCAATGTTTCCTGCCGACAATGTTCTTTCCAGAAGGACCAGGTGATGAACAAGTGTTTCAAAAGGGGTACTTCTACTCCTCAGCAATTCAACATAGTAATAAGGACTCGTGTGATCTCTGTTGCGTTTCGTGGTGTCTTCAGGGGTCATGCCTGATGCCACCAGGGAAGAGAGATGGTGGCCATCCTTACGAGACAGACTTTGGTAGAGTCGCATCGATTCACTGGATTTCGGAACAACGGTCTGAATAGACATCGGTCTTATGGCCTTGTTGTCCAAGAGAAGCCAAGCCGAAACATCTTCGTCCTCTTCCTCTTGTTGCTGCTGAGCAAGCGCATCAAACTCGAGGATCATTGACCCGACCTTTGATTGATAATTAGATGCAGGAACGTTTTGACGGCGGTATTTGTACATGGCTGCTCTTGCATCGATATTGGATCCACGTTTTGCTAGTGCTCCTATTCCTCCTATTCCTCCTCCTTGCGTTGCTGCTGTTGCTGCTGTTGCTGCTGTTGCTGCTGTTGCTACTGATGCTGACGAGGTAGTTGTTGAATTAGCTGCATTTGCTGCTGCTGTTGCTGCTGCTGCTATTATTGTAGCGCGCGGAAGAGGCGTTACTGGACTGGTGGGAATAATCGGTGAAGGAATTGAGGTGGGTCGTGGACTAGGCGACTTTGGCCCAGGTGATTTCGGTCCAGGCGATTTTGGACTAGGCGTACGGACTGTAGGGGTGCGTAGAGGCTCAGGCTCTACGGTCTCTATCGTGTTACAGCTCAAGAGCGACGACTGAGACGCTTGTGATACAAGGGATGTCTGGGTAGTATTGCGCGGAAGAGGACGAGAAAAGAGAAGGCGTGATGTCTCACTGCGTTTGATGGCTGTCTTTTGTCGTAAGCGAGTATTTGAGAAAAGAGAGGACGTAGAGCTCGATGCTGTGATAGTTGACTTTTTGGCGGGTGTGCCTATTGAAGTCTGTGAATTAGGCTTTGAGTCTGTGGGGTTGGCTGCCGTCTTCTTGGTGTCTTTAATGCACTTATTCTGCTGCAGGAGGTACAATTTTCGTTCGCGAGGTAGTTGCCGAAGCTTGTCTCGATGACTATCTTTCATTTCAAGCTCATCCTGTATAAGAATAATAAAGGAAAAGAAATGAATATAAGAAGGATTATAATAATTATTCAAAATTGGATTTTAAAGAGACAATAAGGTTATTTTCAAAGGATTCCAGTAAAAGTTTTAATATACACTCTTTTTATTTTCTACTTTCTACTTTCTACTTTCTGCTTTCTATATTTGTTTTTCCTTGTTTCATTTAATTTGTTTGTGAACAACTTGCCAACAATGTTTCAAAAGTATTCAAGAGCTCAGACGGGCTTTCGGGGCTAGTGGCAGATTGAGGGCTGGCAACCTTGGGAGCCTCTACTGGATCTGGCGTAATATTCTGATCTTCGGTTACAGTAACAGTTGGAGCTCCTCCACCTAGCCAGACTGGCAAGAGGTTCTTTCCAAATCTAGACGCACTAGCCATCCTTATTGGAGGTGGCGGTGGCGGTGGTTGTAGATGTATATTTAGATTTGGATGTGGATGCAACTGTGGTTGGGACTGTGGCTGAGACTGGGTTTGTGGTTGAGAACGTTCATTGAATGACTCGATAGATCTGGCCGACTTAATCCTAGGTTGCTGGGCTTTTGGCAAAGACTTTTTCATGATAGGTTTTGGGGGAGGTTTTGGCTTGCCTGCAAGAGACTCGTGTGAAGAAGACTGTAGGATAGTAACAGGAGGAATGAGATCTTTAGTTGGTGAAGAAAGAGATTTGCGAATAGAAAGGACAGAAGGTTGCTGCGAATTTTTCCCGGAGGCGACGACTACGGTTGGTGTTGGTCTTGAGGGTGGTAGCTGTAACTGTGATGACTGTTGTAGTTGTAGTTGTAGTTGTAGCTGTTGTGGTTGTAGGGGTGCAGCTGTATTTTGGGTGCGACGGTTGCCCATGGAGATAAAATTTGGGGTTTCAAATATATGATATATATATCAATATATCAATTTTAATGAAACTTGGGCTAATTAAAACAATGAAAAAAAGGGGGGAATTACTTGCGGCCAGTATGATTCGAATAGAAGATAATAATAAATAATAATTAATAAAGGAAAGAATTGTAATATTTAAAGAAAGAAAAAGGAAAGAAAAGGAAAGAAAGAAAGAAAGAAAAGGATGATATAGAAGAGATAGAGATATATTAGATGGTTAAAGAAAGGAGTGGTTACGAAAGCAAGGGTAAGAAACAGAGAATACGAATTGAATTGAATTCAATTCAATTCAATTCAATAAAATGGATACCTTCAAGGAGACTTATTTATTTTTCTTATTTGGAAAATAGACCCCCTTGAAGATGTCTTCTTTAACGTGATGAACACAACCTGGAAAGTCCTGCTCCTATCTTATACAAAGCCAGTTTATAGCCATGGTTGATTTTTATGAAAATAGGTCTTAGTGTACACAGTCATAAGAGTGTAAAGTATACCAAGCAAAACAACAATATTCTATCACAACTAGAGGGGAAAGCCAATAAACCAATGACCAACTGACTAGATTTCGGATGGTTATTTAAGCCTAAATGAAATTATAAAGAAGCGAAGAAAAAAAACCCATGAATATAAATAGATGCTCATAACGATAAAGGTGAATATAGAATAGAATACTGGCCGTCTCAACGATCATGTTACACGTGTACGTCTTTATCACATATAAAATGTATGCGATCCTTTTGGTTTTATATATATATATATATATATTGAGGGAGATATCGAATCGCGGCGTGTAAGATTTATTATGGGTCCACTAGTGCATACAAAGAGAACAGACTCCAACACCCTTAATCCCTTGTTTTTATTTTATTTTATTTTTTGAATTTTACAATGAGAAACCGGAGATCTATTGTTCTCTAAGCTTATTATTTTACCAAGGGTCTAAAATCCCCAAATGATAATCGAGTCATTCCTAATTGTCGATTCATTTGACCCTTGATATATAAGAGCCATTTAGTATGTCCCGGGAATCAATAAAGCATCTCCATTTGCAAGGTATTCTTTTGTTGGTTTTTTCACAGCCCCTCTCTTGAGTGCTACATCTCTTGCATAGATACGAGTGTCTATTGACAATACAACGTTGTTCTATACATAAAAATAAATAAAAATATTGTCCAATAACAAATTAAGTAATTCGGTTCAAATTCATAGAAAGCATCATTACATTCCCCCCTCACTCCTTCCTTCACTCCTTCTTCCCTTCCTTTCCCTTCCTTCCTCTTCTCTTCTCTTCCTCCCCTTTTGTCTTCTTCCTCTCTCTCTCTCTTGTGTATGTATATATATAAAACTTTTTACACGTGTATCCTTACCGTACTGATGGTCTGGTCTATGAATAAACAATCGCCAAACATAAATGTCGTTGTGTCTGATGTAACGTATGCACTACAGTCTATGTGTTGTCCCAGTTTCCATGTAAGATTTTCTTTATTCTCACGAGCGACGCTATCTAGACCAACTGGAGGCTGTGCATATAAAAAACCGAACCGATCAGTTGGTTAGGTTTCATTAAGAACTGTTAATCTCATCAAGGTAAGATATATTGAGGTATTGCTTTTTGTTTTATATATTTATAATCACCCCTCTTTCTCTCTTTATTCTTATTTTCTCTCTCTCTCTTTATTTATCTTTTTATTTTCTTCTTTGACTGTTGGTACTTACATGAGTATCTAATGATTCATTGAGGTAATAAGCAGCTGAATTAAAGTTCTAATGTCATGTCAATTTACAATAAAAGGAAAGGGAAGAGGGGGGAAGGGAAAGTATAAAAAAAATAATAGAAAAAGAATTAAATATGTACACACAGAAAGTTATATTAATGACTCCTGTAAAAACAAATGTATTACCTGACTATCCAAAATCAGCTTGACATTCAGTTGATGTTCAGCAACAAACGCAAGTATCTTGTTTGCCGTTGCCATTGGATCTACACCAACTCCAGTTTCTAGACTCGGGTTTACAATAATAGCCTCCTTGGTTACTAATCATTATCATTACATATAATATTCGAGTTAGATCCACTTGCTTCACAATCATATTGGTTGGTTGGTTGGTTGGTTGGGTGGGTGATTAGTGTGGCTATTGATAATAATACAAATATATATGTTATATATTTACCGAGATCAGTTATAATATGACTTGTGTTTGAATTATTTGTTGCGATTGAATGCACCCATGGTGAATGGTTGTTATTGAATTTCTGGAGAGGGAACCCAAGAGCTTCCCATTCCAATGCACCACCTTTTAGATCACTAACCCTGGTGAAACCAAGGTTGAGTGCTTCCAGGGCAGTAAAATCGCTCCGGCGCCCTGATCGACATTGAAAGATCGTCTATAAGAAAAATAAAGCACCACATGAAACCCAAAGCGCATACGATACATACACATATAAAGTATCCAAAATTGAGTATTGGGTATTGGGTATTGTTCTTTTTTTTTGACTTTATAAAGAATTCATACATATTATATATATACATATATATAATGTGCAGATGTATCTCCTTCTTACCCAGCGCTCCTTGTCGAGATCATTCAAAACTGCTCTAAATAAAGCAGGATTGGTTTTGGAAAGGCCATACGGTATATTGACAGCTCCTTGGATTTTCCCTCCATTTTCTATTTCAGACGGCTCTCGCACGTCCACCAAAATCATATCTCTTTCCAAACGATCAATCTTGTGCTGCTTAATCAAAATATTTCTCAGAGCCTGGCTCTCGATAAGATGAATTGGTTGATGTGAGGGGGACATTTGTTCAAGTGTGGCGTGTAGCGAAAACGTGGCAGAAGGGGTAGATAGTGATAGGAATAATAAAATAACAAATAATAATAAAAGGGTGTATTTCCAAACTCCAGTGTCTTTTGATAACTTAATTATTCTTTAAATCTATACAAGCGCCATTGCCAGTCAGACGCACGCCATACCAATCTTTGTCGGAGTTCCCAAAGAATCTCTCTATCCATTTGTTATTTCCAGGTAATCCCTTCCAATCTTTCTATCAATCTTTTCTTTATTTCTTTCTTTCTTTCCTTCTTTCCATCCCTTTCTAATTATTAACATTCTTGTTTCTCAATTAGCTCTTTGCTTAGAGTATTTGCGTAGTTTCTTGTAAAGCTCAATGTACTTCTTGCAATTACTATATTTAGATACGGATAGAATATCGGAATTATTAGTATTATAAACAGGGTTTTCTACTCTAAAAGATTCTTAGGTGCTGTTGTTTAGCTTCATAGTTTGTTTAAACCCAATTGTGCAACACAACAAGCTATCATTAACTCAAATATTTGTTATTTGTTGCGTTATTTCATATGTATATATTTGTATAGACACGTACACATTTAAAATAAATAAATAAATAAATATTGATGACGAACCAATGTCTTGATCATATTCAATTACATCCAACGTATCAGACGCTTACACGTATCCGACACTCAACACTTACCTCTTTAACATCTCTCCGCAAACACCTCTTCCACTCCGCACACTTCTTTCTTTTCCATTACATTTTTTTTAGAAAAAATTAACTAGACAACAACAATAACAACAGAAAAATGTCACAGGATTCTCAATCAACCCAATTGGTTCTCCAATACCTCTCCCAAGGATATGTATATGTCTATGACAATCTTAAAGGATCAATCACTATACTACCAGAGCCAGAACGCGTGTTCTACTACCTGTCAATGATCACAAACGCTTTCATTACCCATTCTCCTGCTGCATTACGTCAATTCAACGCATTATTTCAGACCTTGCCTGAACAACTCAACCCTCTCACGATATTCCTCGGATTGATTCTTCTCTACATAATCTATTGTGTATTCATGACCACTGCACGATGGGCGTACGGAATCGTATCGGGTGTAGTGAAGATGAGCCTAGTGATGGCCATTGTAGGAGTATTGGGATATCTAGCACAGGTCTACACAACAGATGGCATGGAAGGTGTAGTGAATGCTCTTCAAGAATTCACGAAACGAACATGAATGAATATTTTTTTGCTTTTTGGATCACACAGCTATTTATCGTATGGACACGCCTTGGAAATGTAATGACGCTTCATGACAAGAAAGGACAAAAAAAAAGAAGAAAAAAGAATTCCCCTTAAATACTTGAATATATGTACACATACACACCCACACACATACGCACACACTCAAAGGTGTAAATGACCTATTTTGAAGAGTCTCTCTTGAGATATATCTAATTATATATATATATATATATGTTTAAACCTGAATGACAGGCTCTTTTTTCTATATACTTTATTTTTCATTTTTTCATGGTAAAAAAAGGCTTGAAGAGTCACAGGCATATGACGTAAAAGGACTCAATGCTGGGTCTGAACTGAAAATGCGTAGCTCATTAACAGCTTTCTCTGTACTTTTTTTTACCTTTTTTTACCTTTTTTTTTCCTTTCTCTCTTTCAATTTGCTTCTTCTTTAAACACCTGATTGCTCACACGCCATTTAAGCACAAAGAATAATCTTTAAAAACAAATTGAGAAAGAAAAGAGCATTAGATACCACAGGTAAAAGAAAAGTTGATGAAGGATTAGTTGATCACTAAATGAATTAGAGGATGCTGTTGAACTCTTCTTCTTGTCGACGTGTATAGTGTACCTGAACTGAACAACTGTGTTAACTCAAATTGTCTAGCCTTTTTATTTTGACCCTATTTTTTTTTACTTTTCCATTTTGTCTAATGAACAAATATCCTGGTTCACCAAAGGGCTCTTCTACAGGAGGTGAGGTTTATTGATTTTTATTTTGCTTTATTTCATTTTTTTTTACTATTCTTGCTGTCATTATTGTCACACACACACATACGTACAGACAAACAGATAGACAGACAAATGTGCATATATGCATAATATGCATATACCTCTTTACAAAAAGCCTTCTTTTTTCTATATATTAAATAGAAAAAAAAAAGAACTTTGACTATACCAATATCAATATCAATGGTCAATGATCAAAATCTGGTTAAAATAAAAATAGTGAAAAAGAAATTCTCCCAAGATATATATATATATATATATAAATGTTTGATTTTTTGGCTCATCATTAAAACTAATAGGAAGCATGTAATTTGTTTTTGTTTTGTATTGTGTATTGTACTTATAAACTTTGTTTTTTGTATTCATTATATATAACATAGGTCCCCGTAATTCAAACCCTCGAAACCGTATTCTGGCAAATAAGGTGGCAGCACCAAGGCCTATAAATTTGCCTAGTCTAAGAAGAGAAAATGCAGGCTCAGAAACCCCTCCGCCCCCACCTACAGTCATCAATACAGGATGGGGCTCACCGTCGTCGGTTCAATCCCCACAACCACAATCAGCAGAATCACAGCAACAACAAACCGAATCAGAACCGGAGCATGGAAATGAGCCAGAACATGGACATGAGTATGAACCAGAACATGAACGTGAACATCGACGTGAACCTGGATTTGAGCCTGAATCACGAGCAGAACTAGCAGATCCACCAAAGACAGATATTGAAAAAGGTAATAAAAATAAAGGATGTCAGAATTTCTTAAGATTATATTTTACTTTTATATATATAATGGTTATTTTGTTACGTTCCAATTATTTGATTGACTAGAAAGAGTTTGGAATACAAATTGGTATATTTGAACTCTTTTATCCTTTTTGTTTTTTTTTTGTTTTTTGTTATTTTTCATTGGATTTTCTATCTTAGTTGAAATCAAAGAGGTAAATTCACATCGCACTTAACCAAAACAAAAAAAAAACAGTCAGTCAGTGCCAAGCTCCTTTAAGGTGTCGCTTTCCCTACCCCCTCTTTCTTGTATTCGTTCCAAATCCACTCATCAGCACAGTGATTTGACTTAGATCCATTTGGACTCCTGTCAAATGCGAAAGTCCGACAACAGTACACACGACTGGGCAGAGGCAAGTCAAACCCAATAGTCTATTAATTATTAAATTAATCAGGTTAATCGGTTAATCAAATAAAAAAAAAACTACTTAAAATTCATGAAATACTCTTTTTCTTCCCACTCATTCATACAGTCTAATGATATAGATGGTTGAAGAGGACGAAATTGCAGAACGAAACAGCCATTCTCATCAGTCAGTCTCTCCTTCTGATCGATTTACAGAAGATTATGACCGTAGTTACCCCCCACAATTTAAACATATCCATGAAGACAAACCCCAGATATGGCGAGGTATTGATGGGCAATCGCGTCAGGGTGATCATCGCTTAAATATAGATCGTCGTTCAAGTGTCGATCGTCGTTCGAGTGTAGATCGTCGCTCAAGTATAGATCGTCGCTCAAGTATAGATCGTCCTGAAACACGTACCTACCGTGAAACGCTCCCACTACCTCCGCTACCTTTAATCCAGCAACAACAACAACAGCAGCAGCAAAATAACCATCATACTCAAAATCAACAGCATAATCAACATCAACATCATCAGCAACAATCACAGCAGCAGCAACCACATCAGCTTCAACAATCACAACAATTTGATCGTGTAGGTGGTGGGGGACCTGAAATAAATGTTTGGCACAGACGGGAACAGCCACTTCATCGACATGACAACGGAAACGGAAGAGGCCGCGGACGTTCCGAAAGGCTACCATCAGATGGATTCCAGCCCGTCTTACTCCAGCGTCCACGTGAAGAACTCGATGGTAATCTAGCCCACCGTGAGGCACTCCCCGCATCGATTCCTATTGGCGAACAACGTACTGTTATGCTCACAGCTGCAGAAAGAGCAAAAAAGAGACGAGATGAAGAAGAGGCGGAATTTGAAGCGATAAAAGAAAGAGCGCGACAAAAGGCACTAGCTTTGGCACCTCGAGTTGAAAAATTTCCTGAAGTACCTGCTCCTACTGCTACAGCCACTGTTGCTAATACCACTGTCACTTCTGCTAATACCACCTCTACTACTGTCACTAATACTGCTACAGGTAATACAACTGAAAAATCTACAGAGCCAGTAAAAAATAACTCCATTATAGTTGAGGAGAGTGGAAATGTTCATTTACAATCTGTTTCAGAAAAATTGGCATTGGAAAAACACCAAACGGTACAACAACAACAACAACAACAACAACAACAGCAGAAATCATCCGCACAAAACCGTGAAACGGAGAAGATAGTCACGACAAATGGTGTTTCAGCAGAAAAGTCGGCGTGGAGATCAATCCCGGCCACATCAATTATTCCTATCACAGAAGACACTGTACAAGAAATAGTCGTCTCAAACACAAGCCTGGGGTCAACATCACCAAGAAAGGTGGATGACATATCAAAAGATAATAAGAAACCAGAGATTTTTGCAGGAAGAAAACTAGTAAATCAAGTCGAGCTGGTCTCGGAAAAATCAACGTCACCATCAACATTATCATCAACAACAACAACAACAACAACAACAACAACAAAAACAACAAAAATAACCAGTGCATATAATTGGCGCCCTTCTGCAGACTCTCCACAAACGGCAAATATACCTGCATCTAGAACAGCGCCAACACCAAAATCAAGCACCACATACGATTCAAAATCTCAAACACAATCAACACATACAACATCAGCAACGGTTCCTGCTCCTGCTTCTTCTAGCGTTAGTGCTACAAATGTTGCTACTCCTGCTGCTATTGCTGCTCTTGTTGCTAGTGCTGCTGGTATTTTGGGTACTTCTAGACCAGCCAAACCTAAAAATATCCATGGGAGAAGTAGAATTGAACCCAAGCCCTTCCGACAGACAACTGAGGCTGTAGAGACCTATGATTATCAGCAAGACAGTCGTATTCAGGCTGGATGGGCTCAAAGTCCCTTTGATAAGGTACCTTCAATCTACAGCACGACCAAAGAAAGCGATGGCTCCAATTGGGGAGCAGCCTCAACCGACCCACACTTTAGCAAGGAAGGCTGGAAGAAACCAGAATGGCAAACCGGAGTAAATGGAGTTGGAGGAAGAGAATGGGAAATAGTAGCTGGAGCTGGAGCTGGATCTGGATCTGGAGGAGCAGGAGCTGGGTTAGAATGGCAGACCTCAACATCAGAGTGGCCAAAGAAACCCGAATGGAAACCATCTGAATGGGATGAACGTGGATTATTGATGGGCGGACGTGGACGTGGACGAGAGCGGGGTCGAGGCAGAGGCAGAGGACGAGGACGAGTTGGACCGGGAGGAATTCGTGATGAAGATTACAATAGTCATGACGGAAGATTGAATAGCGATGGTGTATGGAGAAGATCTTCGCGCAAAGACGAAGAAGCACATCAAGATCCTTTAGAGCCAGTGTCGATCATGACAAAACCACATGCTCATGTCAACTCTACTTCAACTATCAATCCTGAAACCACTCCTAAAACCACTCCAACAACTGCTACCACTACCACCACCCCTAACACCAATACTACCATTATCTCCGAGACGAATACTGGGCATACTTCTGTTTCCACTGCATCTGCTGCAGGATCCACTCCAGACTCGCATATTTCTAGCCACAAATCAGTATCACTGCCGATTAAAAAGATTCTTTCGAGAACATCATCACGCTCACCCATCTTTCCAGAATCGATTAGAAAGTTGGCAGGAAAGAAGCCAGCGTCGCTGACATTCATGGTTAATACAGAAGAAGACGACAAAGATATTACGGTTTGTTTCAATATTTTATTTATTTATTTTATATAAAGAAAGGAATACTGGTTATGGGTTATGTGGCTGTAAAACTAAAACAACCTTGTTATATTTTGCTTTCTTTAAATACGTACATTAGATGGCTGATACATTTATTTCGAGACGAACCAATTACCGAACAGAGTCCCAGACGTCTACACCTCGCTCTCTTTCTGAGAAAGAGGTTGCGTCAAACTATTCAAGTGAATCAGACCATACTGTGGACGAGCCAACAGAGTCTACTGGTTCTGCTGTAACTCCCCCTCCTCCACATCCTTCTCCTCCTACTGCTGCTATTGCAGCTGCAATTGCCGCTAATTCTGTTGGTCATCCTACTAATGGTGGGGATAATGGTAGACATTCGAATATTAACACACCAAACAAGGCACCTTATTCAAGGAAACCGCACCACAACCAGAATCATCAGGCAGTGATGCCACCAGTTATGCTACCCCACAATCCACATTATCCTCTTTTAGTCTACCCATTCCATCATTATGGTGGAGCACGTGAGCAGGTAAATGAGCAGCAACATGGACATCATTATCGCAACCAACAATACATACAACGCTCTTCGATGCAACCCCGGTCCATGAGTTACACCACAAATAGCCCAATGAACATTTATCTGATGCCATCCCAACAAGTCATGTCATACCCTCGACAAGGTTTCCAATAATTGTCATTCAATATATATATATATATAAATATATATAAAAACCAAAAAAAAAAAAAAAAAATCAGCAACCAACCTCTTCAAAAAAAAAACAAATCTTTTCAAACAAAAACAAAACCCCCCCATATTAAACCTTTTTTTTCATTTTCCTTTCTACTTCACCAAATAATAATAATAATAATACTAGTAATAAAATAGCATGAAGTCTTCTTCTATCAAAAATTCGAATAGCCTTGTATTTATTTCTTTGCCAATATTCGATATATGTCTTTATATGGATATATAAGCAACTTAAAATAATTTATTTTTCTATTACATGAATATAAGGGAAATGAATGCATGCATACTTGGAAAAGGCAAGAAATAAAAGTTTTCGTAAGAAATAATAGTTATAGTAGTAATAGTAACATTGATATATAATATATAATATATATAATATAAAGAAGAAGAAGATATGACTTTAAGTATTTACAGCAAGAGAAATTAGAGAGAAAGAACAAAAGAGAGTTTGAATTTGTTTTTTGGTTAAGAGTGTATGCTCATTAGTTCCTCTACTACTTTACACAAGTCTTCAATAGACAAATCTAATTTCCTACCACCGTTCTGACCATCTACTACACCTTGCATTTGTTGAGGAGTCAAGTCCAAAAAGCTCTCAATCAGGTCACCATCAATGACATTACAGCTCAATTCTTGATGATCCACGGTAGACCAATTACGCCAACTGAATAAGAAAAAAAACATTAAATTTGTTTGGTTGTTGCAACATGATACACAATTTGATATAATTCTATTCATGACATCAAACTTACTCTGCATGGCTTAATTCTCCAATGCTGTTTGCAATACGGGTCATATTGCTTTGCATCTGACGTAGCAAATTGAACCTTTCGGCCGAGAGATCCACTATCATACCAATCGAACCACTTGTAGCAACAAATATAATCGACGAGCTGACAGTCTGACTATCCGGATCTGAATTGTCCACACCCAAAGATCCTTATTAAACAAAAAAGATGGTAATTAGCCAGACCTATTCTATATAATATCATTCGATTGATTGATTGTTTGTTTGTTTGTTTGGATGGATGGATAGATGGTTGATGTTACCCAGACAGTTTTCCTAGCTATATAATTACCAAATCTAAACTGATTGACCATCTCTCCAAGATGCCATTGACTGACTGTATCCAAGAGCGGTTCTTCTTGAAAAGACTCTGTTGAGTCTGATGGACTACGTTCAACCACAAATAAATGTCCTTCTCTCTCGGCACCAATGTAAAGATCCTGGCTGAGAGCTTCGACTGCAGTAACCTGCTGATGCATCTCATCACTCCCGAGATCTTCAATCGTGTGTGTCTTTGGGTTGTAGTGGAGAGCGGTCATTGAGCAAACAGTGTCACCGGTAACAATCATATCGTTGCAACTGGCCACAGAGGTGGTTACAGTAGGTGTAGTGTGTGAACATTCAGACACCAGATAACCCTTGCCAGATAATCCTGTTTCCCAAGAATAGATATTAATCTAATTTTTTTTATAAAAAAAAAACACATACACAAATGATTTGTTTAATTAAATATAAAGGGCTTGTAATAAGCAAGTCCAAAATAAGATATATATATATATAAAACAATTACTTACTTGACCACGAGAGGTCACCAAGACCTTTCCATCCATTGGTCGTATATTTTCTACTATTCCATGAGCTTTGATCTGGAATACCAGGTCTAATTTTCGGTCTTTTACAGTGAACACTAAAAGCCTTCCTTCTCCAACAGCATCATAGGCATCGGTTTCCTTTCCAGTTCCGAGAACATAATAAGTATTTGCATCATTGTCAAACACAACCGAGGCCACTGCCAATGGACGTTCTGGTGCTTGAAAATAAATACGATCCAGCACTTTTGTTGTCGTTGATTATTATTATTATTATTATTTTAAAGAAAAGAATAAATTAATATATTTCCAGAAAACCAAAAGAAAGAAAGAAAGAGAGAGTATTTCATTTTAAATTTTTCTTACCTGCAAAAGTTTGGTCATCGATCAATTCAAATCCACCCATCAAAGGTTTTCCATTAGATGATAGCTGTTGTTGAGAAGATTCGGTCACAAGTCCAAAGGTCCTTGTGGATTCTTGGTGAGTGATCCTACGAGGAGTATCGACTGTTGCAATTTTGGTGATGTGTAATTTTTGGATTTCTTCCATCTGACCGATCAACAATCCTTCCTTGGTCGTCAGTGCAATTGCATCTGGGAACGACACACTATTAAAAGATGTGACACATCTTACTTCCTATGTACACATTTATATATGGTTTAATGTGATATTATTATTATTATTTGATTTTGATTTTGATTTTGATTTATAACTATATATGTGTATATTTACCTTTAGATTGACATTGGAATAAAGTAACTTTTGATTTCGGCTATGAATAACACTCGGCTTGTCAGAAGCTGCAAACACATGAGTGGTACCATTCGATGTAAAAGATCCCAGAGAAATCGGCTGTTTTCCAAGGAATGTACGTTTCTTATCCCACAGTTTTCCCTGGCGACTGTCGAGCTTGAAGTTGTAGAACTGACCATCTCCCAAAGCCACAAGCAAATAACAAATCTCCTCGAATTTGGCCATAAGGATCGAACGTGGCATGACAGTACCGGCCAAAGGTTCTTCGGCAATAATATTCAAATAAGGCAGAGACAGCAGTAGGACGCCGACATTACCCCAGATTCCTACAGCCACTACCGAAGATGCCAGAGAAGTATCGGTTGGACTGATATCAATACACGATACTTCATGCTCCAACTTTGTTTTTCTATTTTATATATCCAAATAAATCAATACATATACTTTGTATCTTAAAGTAAAATAAAGCCCTCAAAGTAATACTTGCCCTATTTCTTCAAATCTGTTGTTGGAAACCTGAAGAGCAATAAGTTGGCCAAACCCAGTAGATAGTACACACTGTGTTGGGTTGACACTAGCCACAGTAATCTGGGTGCCTTCGGGTGCTTTCCATTCGTCCAATAAATTTCCGTCTGGGGTAGATTCAACAAGACGGGCGCTGTGCTCAGTAACCTGAATAATGAGATTTCCAACCATCACAGCTGTGACCAGTGTACGTTGATCGAGTGCAAGACCAGAATGACTTTCTACTGGCACCATGGTACTATCTCGCAATTGAAGGATTCGTGTCTGATTAAAGAATGAAATTACCAGCATATCGTCATGACTTTTTTTTTGAAAAAGTTTAATAAGTTAGTTAAATTTTTTTTGTATAGCTTTGTGTGTATGATATATGCATATTAAACTTACACATCTTCAAACAATGGACGTAGAGCCCAGACTCCTTTAACACCACTAATCTCAATAGCCGCAAGTTCATTTAATCCAACACCATTGCGAATAATACGTAATGAACTATCTTTTCCGACACCAGAACAAGTAATCAATTGATTATGTCCCTACAAATACACACCCACACATTTATATATAAATATATAAATATATATATATATATATGTTTATTCTTATTTTACCTGCTTATCCAAGTCAGCGACACAAAAGTCAGAGATGGGGCCGAGGTTTGGAAACTCTTCGAGAACTTCTAGTTGAACGTCGCCTGATGTGGTGTCATCACATTCCATAATATGAACCAACTGGGAGTCTCCTAATGTGGATCCTACGAATACGACATCGTTATCCAAGTATACCAAACATGAAGGCAAAGGAATCTATATAAATTAAATTAAATTAAAATAAAGGCTTTAATATTTCTCCACATGTAATATATATATATTACCTGACCAAGACTAATTAAAGAAAGTCGATCTACAGTCTTGTTATCCAAAGTTACTGCCAAAAGATAGAGTGTTCCATCGGTGTCTGCTAGCATTATGCGAGATCCACTTTGATCCATGATCGAATAACTGTTGATCGTGCAAGGTCGGATGCCAATTGCTCTTGGGTTTTTGTCTGGGTGAATAAAGCGTATGTATTGACCCGAAATGACCACCACTCCACCCACAGGCGCGGGCATTGGAATCAAAAGATTCGCATCTCTGCCAAATCGCTCTGGCTTCATTTTGTAAGGCACAAGTTCTCGGTTCCGAAGGTCTAAGGTGAATAGCTCGAGAAAACGGTGGCCCACAGGTGTATCATACAATACCATAAGTGTAGGTTCATCTGAGTTTTGCAAGAATGCAATCGATACCACAAACATATCTGCAAGACTTTATATGTATATATAATATTGTTGTTGTTATTGTTATTGTTGTTGTAGTAGTAGTAGTAGTAGTAGTAGTAGTAGTAGTAGTAGTAGTAATGATAATAGTTATATGAGTTTCTTTTTCTTCTTGTCGTGTGCACTCCTTAATCCACTGATAAAATCAGCTGTCCATCATAACTATAAATAAATAAGCAATTAAATAAAGAGAAAAGCATACTTGATGTGGACAAAGTCTTGAGGTGTTGAAGATTTAGTTTGGCTGTGTCTTCGCCGAGATTCACGTGTTTTAAGAGATGATCGTCGACGATGATTAGTTCCTTCGCGATTACGAGCGCATTCACTTGGGATGATTACGGTGAGAATGTTCTGATAAAGAGTTGCTGCAAAGTAGATACCAGACGGATCCATAGCTGTACGAATATTGCCAGTCTCCATTCTCATTTCACCTGGCATCAGTACTTCGCCGCTTGCCTCGGTCAGAACTTGTTGCGATGACTCTGAGTAGTTCAGAACACAGTACTTGTGACGTGCGGTCAATAAGAAAAGGGAAGCTTTGTCTCGACCCTTATTATCATCGATCGATCGATTGATTGATTATCATTAACTTTTTGGTTAGAGATAATGTTTGTATACATGCTTGTGCATTCAATTATACAACTATAACAGTAGCAGTAACAGTAGTAGTAGTAATATATTTATTTGTTCTTTTAAAAAAACGTGCAAAGAAGAAGACGAATAGAAAGACTCACGGGTGGGACATGAAGGGTCATTGCAGTAATTGTACCATAGATACTGAATTCCAGCGTAGGCTTGAGTCCATCTGGAGTCAAGGTATAGATCTCGATACGTGTTCCTTTGCTACCCGACCCCTATCAGCACAGTCTGTGGTGGTGAATTATAAATGCAGGGGAACTTTGGCTTACCCAAGCACCAAGTTGGTGTCGTTTGGTGCTGTAAAGGATCCTTTGACTGCAAATTGTGTGGCAGTTGGTTTCTGAGCCGTTACGACATATTTATGGTAAGTCATGACGAGTCAAAGAACAATAAGAATAAGAAGAAAAAAGAAAAGAGAGAAAGAGAGACAAGTAGGCAGGCAGGCAGGCAGGCAGGCAGGCAGACAAAAAAAAACTATGAATTGGTCTGAGAATAGGATATTAGCGATCACCGTCACACTCACTAATTAACTCACCACCACTTATACGCACTTCATACTTCACACTCCACACTCCACACTCCACACTCCATAAACTCCACACAATTTACTCCACACTCTAAATACTTTTAAAACACGAATAAACCCACTTTTTACGTCCTCTCCTTATAAGCGTATTACACACAAGCCACGTAAACAGCACACACACACGCCCACATGCACATGCTTCATATAAATATAAATATAAATATATATTGTTTATTTGTTTTCACACGAGATATATTTATTTTATGATGTGATGTTTCAAAAGGAAAAGAAATCAAAATATACTCAAGTACACGTATACACGCAAGCAGCCATAAACACACTTATACACCCATATATATATATACAAATGGGTGTATGTGCTTTGTGTGCTTTGAATGAAACAAAGAAAAAGAAGAAGAAAAGAAAGACAAAACAAAACATGGCATCTTAATAAAGAGAGGGAGTTGGAAGATTGACAACTCGGTTGAGAGGGGGGGTTTTTTTTCTTAGATTGCCTGGGGCTCATGGGTGGATGAGGTATCTACGGGTGGGTCGTCATAATCGATTTCAGGGGTGAGGGTGAGGAAACCATGGAGATCGGGTTCTTGTAATGGGTAGACCGAGTCATCTGTGGCATAGAGAAAGAACTCAACCGAGTCGTGTGTTGACTCTCTGTTGAACCAGGCAGATACAACCTCTGCTTCCGGCTGAACGGGGCGAGAACAAGTGAGCGAAAGGAATTCTATTGACGTCGACATTTATCAAAGAAGAAGAGAAAGAGAGAAAGGAGAAAAAATAAAAAAGAAATAAAAAAAAGTGTGAGAGAAAAAAAAAATATAAATAAATAAATAAATAAATAAAATATATATATATATAAAAGGTCAACTAAAGCAAAGCAAGGCAAAGCAAGGCAATAATAGTATTAGCTGTTTATGCTGTTACCTTTTTCGGTTTTTGATATTATTATTATTTTTTGGATTTTTAACTGGTTGAGTACCCGACTAACGAACCGTCTAAAGAAGTACAAAGAAAAGAAAAGAAAAAAAAAGTCCCTCTTATTTCTTGATCTTTTGAATGTTTGAGTTGTGTTCTTTTCTGTGAAGAAGCAGTAGAATCTATTGCTTGACTTCATTTTATTTTTGCGGACACGTGTTGGTTGCAATTGACTTTGCAACATGCCATTCTTGCGTTAGTAGGCCTGTTTCTAATCGGATTATTTATTCATGTATTTGTGTATTTATTAATATTTTATACAGATCCTTTGGTTGATGTTAAAGTAAAGAGTAGACACGATCGGCCAAATAATATGGCATTGGCTATATAAATGAAGTTGTTCAAAAGAGAATCAGCATCGTCTATTCTCATCTATCCTTCTATTTCTCTTTGGTTGCCTTTAACTCAAAATGACAAGACTCTCACTAACTGCTATTGTCCTAGCCATCTCTGCAGTGACCCTGGCCCAGGGTAAGTCAAATAATCTATATAGAACAAACCAATAAGAGATCCAAAAAATCAGATTTTTTCTAATCTGGGCGGTTTGTCTTTTGTGGGTCCTTTATTTTTTTTATTTTTTATTTTTTACTTTCTTATTTTGGGTTGTAGCACAAGGTCCCGAATGTTCCGGTAGCATCAAACCCATAAGTCAGGGTGACCTTGAAGCTATCAAGAACTGTAAGGTCTTCACTGGCTCAATTCTTATCGATGCCACCCAAGAGGCCTTCCTGACTCTTAACGGGGTCGAGGAAATAACCGGCGATCTTATTGTCCAATCAAGCGTTGACCTCAAGTCATTCAGTGCACCCCAGCTAAAGGTCGTCCGGGGGGAGCTCAAGCTGCAGAACCACACTATCCTTGAACGTGCAGACCTACCTGCCCTGGTCGAAGCAAAGGGACTCACCCTGGCAATCTTGCCAGGTCTTCAAATCATCCAGTTCCCCAGCGGTCTCAACAAGGTCGAGTCTGTTAGAATCGAAGACACCCGTGCACCAGCCGTCACTGGCCTGGGTCCCGAGACCATGGACACTTTTATTCTCACAAACAACAATTACATGCGCCAGTTTGATCTCTCAACCGTCAAGCAAATGACCGGCACACTCTTTATCACCTCTAATGGCCAAGGTCTTGACTTTGGGGTAAGTCAATCAGTTCATTGAGAACTAGTTTGAGCTGTTCTACACATCTGTTGCTATACTTATCTATTTTATGTTTTTATTGACTTCCATTCTCAAAGGCGACCAATCTGGCCACTCTCCGCAGTGCCACATTCCGCAACCTTGCTCAGCTCAACCTGCCTGTTCTCACAACAGTGGCAGCGGATATTTCATTCCACCAAAATGAATTCACCAAGCTTTCTCTTGATGGCCTTGAGATGATCGGTGGCACGATGACTCTGGCAAACAATGACCGGCTCACTGAGACCTCGTTCAAGAGTCTGTTCAAGATCGGTGGTGCTCTGTCGATCGGCAACAACACCCAGCTCAAGGCCATCGACGGCTTCTCTAAATTGTCCGAGGTAGATGGAACAATTGACCTCGCAGGTGCCTTTGACTTGTACGCCATGCCAGCCATCCAAGATATCCGCGGTGGAATGCGGCTCCAGACCTCAAGTTCGGTTTTCCCTTGCTCAGAACTCGAAAAGAAGCTCAAGGGAGACAATATCGTAAAGGGAAATACATGGAATTGTGCCTCTAGTCTCGAGGAAAGTCAGATGGCGCCAACTCTCGGACAAGAGTCTTCGCCTTCAGCTGGCCAGGCCAAGATTGGCACTGGTTCGACCGGAAATATGGGATCCTCGGGATCTGGTAGTGCTGGTTCAAGCTCAAGTTCATCCGGAAGCGGCAGCAATGGCTCAAGTGCCAATATCGCTGGTTCAGATCTTGATCAAACCACATCTGTTGCCACTCAACTCCAGGGATCCTGGCTCGCCTTTGCCATGGGTATTGCGGTAACCTTTTGGTTCTAGGTATTAAGCCAGTCTTAATCACAAGTGAAAAAAGAAAGAAAGAAAGAAAGGGATTAATACGCCAACACCCTTACAAACCCTTAAAATTCCCCTTTTTCTTTTACTTGTTTAATAATTACTTGATTACTAGCCCAAACGCTTATATTTTATATACAAAATTATATCTATACATATCTTAACGTATCTATACATATATATCTGTATTTTTGTCAACCTTCTCTATGTTTAATTCTCTTTTCTTCTTCTATTTTACTACCATTTTCTTGCCTTTCTTTCCTTTTTTTTTTGCTTTTTGTTTTTTTCTTACTTTCAAAATAAAATTCGCGCTATTAAAATAAAAAATTAAAAAAGTTGCGGTCGTAACAAATAAGGTTTTGTCCAATAGAAACAGTTTAAATTATCATTATTTCTAATCTACAATTATTCCGAACAATTATGTCTTTTTAAAAACATGTAATTTGAATAAAGTCTCAATTCCTTTTCATTAATAGGTGCTTTGTATATACACAGTAGTTATGCAACCAATTTTGTTTAATTTGATTCGATTTGAGCTCTAAGAATTCTACATTTTGACTTTTTCAAGTAATAAAAGCACCAATGATAAAGAAAGTATGAATGGGTATAAGTATTCCCATCTACTCTTTTTTTCTTTTTCTTTTTTGCTTACTTAACTTTATATCTGGTACACCTTACTAACACCCCCTTGACACTGCACTACCATTTCCCTCAATACCCCCTTTCCTTGAGCTCGCTTATTTCAAAACGATCTTTATTTACGTTTGAGAGTGTGTTTAATTAATGTCCTTTTCTTAGAATTTATGCCTGTATTTATTTCTTCATTTCTGTTACAAATAACATTCCTTTAGATACAATACTCGCCTCTTTTCTCGCGTCTTTATCTATTATTACTATAGCCATTTTACGGTACCTAAAAGAAAAATATATATATTCAAATACAGAAAACAAAAAAAAAAGAAAGACCGTTGATCCATTACCCGAATTATAGGATTTTAAACATTGTTTCACACACACACAGAAAAGCATGTGGTGTATGGTGCATTATGTGTGGAATGGGCTTTATTGGGCTTAAGAATGCTTTGTTACAAGATATTGCTGAGATTTGTTGAACTAACAAATGGGATAAATATACCCTTTTTCTTTCCATTTTACCTGTGATTTACCAGGTAAATTATACCTTGTACAATTGTTTATTTATATTCTATATAAAGGTACTTTGGTTTTTCTGTATAGGCAAAGATATATACATATATGAATGCTATAGAGATCATAATTATAAAAGAAAATTTGAATTTAGTAACAAGGTTGTCTATTCAAAATGTAATAAACTTTTGGCTCTTGTAGATAGATTTTCAAGTAAAATGTTCTAAATAAGAAATAAGATATATATATATATAATTTATGGACTTTAATTGGTCTATTAATGGTAAATTTCTCCAAATAAAATAATCGAATCTATCTATAGCGTGTCATCTATTATTAATTAACCTTGACAGAAACCACAGAACAATCGCACAGCTCAAGGATGAGTAATAATAAGTCTTTTCTTGTGTGCGTGTGTGTATGTCCCTTTTGCTCGGTGTATACATATCTATGTCAAGTTGTGTATTAATGTATACATATACTACTGCGGCAGTTAAGAGTCATTTTATCCCATGGTTGCACAACCACTGTAGACCCTCAAAGATATATAAAAAAATATAGACAAGATTGAATACTCTGGCCTAACACACTATATAAATAAATTGTATGTATAGTTTAGATACCATTTTATGCATCGACACCTACAGAAGTATAGTTTATATAAAAGAAAAGAATAAAATCTATTGAGCAGAAAATATCCAAAGTATAGATATATTAAGGGTTCAGCCCCTTTTTCTGTGATCATACCTTATATCTGTACACCCAACCCTCCAAAAATAGGTCTATAATTCACAGCCAGTCTTTGGTTGTAAATTTATATATATATATATATTTTTCTTTCTGCTTAATTTAATCTAAATTGGATATCCACCTTTCTCTTTTCTTTTCTTTTTCTGTTGTTTTATTCAAACATGGATGGGCTATCAAAAAGCTACACTGACAGTATCTACAGCAATGACCCAAGAGAGGACACCAATGCCTTGGGCCTCACGCATTCAATAAACTCCAACTACAGTGGCTCTCCCCATGATTCTTCTGCAGTCGAGCCTCGGCCTAGAAAGATGTCCAAGGCATCATTAACAAGTGTCTTTGAAGACACCGAGTACAACGGTCTGAGTGTCGAGCCAACCCCAACTCCTCTACCAAGACTTCAAATGTTTATCATCAGTATCATCCTGTTCAGCGAGCCATTAACATCGACCATCTTATTTCCCTTTATCTATTTCATGGTTTGTCATTAATTAAAGAATTAATTATATATGTCCATTTTACTCACTTGGTTTGTACATTTCCCAGATCAAAGACTTTCATTTGTCAGATGATGAAAAGGAAATCGGTGCATATGCAGGCTGGATTAGTAAGTCAATCACAAAAAAATAAGTGTCATTATATGGACGTCATTAAAAAAACACCTCCCCTCCTCTCCCCTTACACCATCAAACAAATCAATTACCCGTCTCCTCTTTTTTTTTGATTCTGCTGTAGATGTACTGATGTGCTTGTAATATTTTGTTTTCTAGCCTCGGTGTTTTTCTTGGCTCAGTTCTCTACAGCGATACAATGGGGCAAGATATCAGATAATCACGGAAGAAGACCTGTACTACTCACAGGTCTAATTGGAAACAGCATATCAGCTTGTATGTTTGGACTCAGCAAGAACTTGTGGTGGGCAATTGGAGCACGAGCATTTTGTGGAATTGTAAACGGTAAATCTATCTATATAAATTATTTTCTATTTCCTCCCCTCCCTTATCATTCACAAATCATATCCATACAGGAAACAGTGGTGTGGCCCGAAGCATGGTTAGCGAAATAACCGATTCGACAAACAGAGCAAAGGCTTTTTCGATCTTTGGTTTCTGTTGGGGTATTGGCATGATTGGTAAGTGTAGAAAGATAGATACACAATTTGCTTTTGGGGATATTCCAGTATTACATAGGACTGCATTGTATCTTATTCTGTAATCCATAACTAATATATATTTGTGTATTCTTATAGCTGGTGAGTGAAAATTGACATGATATCAATTAGCATATACGCACACATTTCCATATTAAATACATTAAAGACTGACCAACTATTCTATCGACTATTTAAAACAATCCAAATAATAACAATAATAACAATAGGCCCGGCTCTTGGTAAGCTTTTATTTATTTATTTCTTTTTGTGTGAGTGAGTTAATGAGTCAAGAGAAGCGTTAACTAACATTTACACAATATATAAATAAATAAAACAAAATAACAGGTGGCTATCTTAGCAGACCTGTTGAAGGATTCCCTGAATACTTTGGTGACAATGAATTCTTGAAGGAATATCCCTATTTCCTGCCTTGCTTTGTGTCCTCCATAGGATCCTTTATTGGTTTCCTCATAGGTTACTTTTATCTCAACGAAACTAACCCTCTGACAATCGCCAAGAACATTGAGAACGAAAAGGCAAAGCAAGATGAAATAAGAGAGTCTAATGACACCAGCAGTATCCGCACCAACAGCAATACCGACAACGACACCGAGCGCCTATTGTCTGCAGACCATCAAACATCCAGTGCACAAACCTACAAGACATTTTCTAACGCTAACGATCTCGATGCTACTGGTTCCCAATCAACCAAGGCAGAAGAAGAACCCAAGAAAGGCTACCTGAATGCCCTTAGTTCGGTATCCCGCGACTCGGCTTTGCTTATCCTGGCATACTCGTAAATATTCTCTACTAATGTTAAGATTAGACTACAGGACTCCCATAGTGTATAATTTTACTAAAGAAAGAAAGAAATGAAAGATATAAAAAAATTAAACAATTGATATCTTTTTTTTTTATGTTGTTACCATTAGCTTATTTGGTTTCCACTCCATGGTTTTCGACGAAATCTTGCCACTTTACTTTTTGGCCCCTACTTATGCTGGTGGTCTAGGATCAACTTCCCCTGAATTTGCAAAGGCACTTTCAATTCTGGGCATCCAGCAGCTCATTATCCAGTTTTTTGTCTACCCACGCCTCAGCAGAAGTTTCTCGACTCTGGTCATGACACGTTTTGCTCTGGTGGCATTCGTCTTTGTCTACTTCCTCTTCCCAGAACTATCGACTGTCAAGGAATGGGTCAATATGGCAATTGAGGACGAAAATACAAAAGACTGGGTCTTTAGAGGAGTATATATGAGTCTCTTGTTTGTAAGATATCTTGGAAACTGTCTTGCATTCACTAGTTTGATGATCTTGGTCAGCAACTCGGCTCCAGCTGAAGCGCTTGGAACTGTTAATGGGTAAGGATAAACCAGACACACACACACACACACACACATATATATATATATATATGTATGTGTGGGAAAGGAAATCTGGAATGAATTAGTGGAATTCATTTATTGATTTTTCTTTTCTTGTGTTTGCATATGTAGTGTTTGCCAATCTTGTCTTTCTCTAGTACGAGCATTTGGTAAGCTATAAATTAAACAACTAAAGACCTTCCAATTGAATGAATAGGTTATGGTTTTACTAATTACTAATAATATTATTATGAAAATAGCACCCACGATTGGTGGAACACTTTGGTCTATTTCTCTTCGCACAGGCAGCGGTTATCCATTTGACCACCACATGGTGTATTATATTATTGGCACTTTAGCCTTTTTTGGATTACTTCAAACTTACTCTATTCCAGCCGACATTGCATCACGTGGCAGACGTTGAGAAACTAGGACGAGTTAATAAATTATATATATATAACAATTGACTTTTATACAGAAAAAAAAAGATATCCTTTTTACAAAAGAAATACACATGTATATACAATTATACATACATTTGCATGTCTTTTATTTATTTATTTATATTTCAAATATATCAGTTATCTATTTTTCCGTTTCAATTTAATTTAATAGAATAATAACGTATATTGAAAGAAAAATACATATATTTCTAAATTGATGAGGTTATATAACTACAATTTCTGCAATTCTTGTTATATCTATGACAGAAAATTTGATATTGTATAATAGTAAGACTATTTTCCGGTTCGGACCTGAGCAGTCTGTCCATAGGAAGAGACGTGTATTTTGGCCCAAATCGATAGAATGCTGTACCACCTATGGAAGTAGGATATACAATAGGGTCACAGACAATTTTAATAAACAAGTTCTTCTTCCCTTGTTTTATTGAAGGGTATCTTGAGAGATCCCCGAGCGAAAGTAGAGAATTCAGAGCAACATACTAAACGGACTTTGGTTGATAAGCACTGATTGATATCCCTAAAACCGAACTTTGCGACGCACTGTCCATTCCTGTGAGAAACAGCTACGAAAACATACCAGAACCTATCTACCAGCTACATCCCAGTACGCTTTATATTTCCCCACAAACACTAAACCTCAGACCCTTCTATGCCAATTCGTTCTTGAGCCCGATAATCCTATCTCCATCGCTCTTGAATTCCTGGCTACTCAATCCGTTCCAATATTACACCATCCTTTTTTTTTTGAACCACTGTTTATCAAGTTATATATATATATATTTGGTAAAGTATCTAACTAGAAATATGACAATAAACACATATTTACTCAAGTATCTGTTGGCTACTTTTAATATTAATAATATAGCTACCATTATATCTTTTTGATGCCACTCATAATAATATTTATAATTTTTATTGTGGCATGTCTTTATAAAATAAATGTATCCTAACTTTGCTTTTATATCCGCATTTTCTTTGTAAACCGTATTCAGTTAAGTCCAAGTGTTGTTTTGTCAGAACAACAACATCTGGCAAGTCTTTTACAAAGCAAATTCCGTATACACTCGTTATATAATAATAAAAGTAATAGCTTGTTACAGAAATTAACATACAAAGAGCTTTCATGTTGTACTGTTTGCTGGTTGTCATTTCTTAGTTCATGGCAATTAGATCAAATCCGTAAGTATTAAATTTCGTATAGCTTACAATCAATGGCACTCTCTAATGTACAGATATCTTTTTTTTATAATATTATATAGTCGACTATCTTTTCAAATAAGTACTAGTGTAAGTACTTAAAACAACAAGTTAAAACTATATAGTAGGAAGTATTGCTACATTCAATTGTTTTACGAAATGAATGTATTAAAAAAAAACTAGAATTATTTTCAAGAAAATATTATTGTTCAACTATCAAAATAAACAAAACAAAAAAATCACTCAAAATAATGCAAAATCGCTTCTTTAAAATGTATGCTTTCCCATATGTGAAATGCTAAGAAATATACTTTCCCACAAACGCTAATTATTCGGGCCAGACACTTTTCCTCTCGGGCACGATGTTTCTCTGGAGCACTACGTTTATTGAATCTCCGCCTTTCACCATTTACCGGCCTCATAAAAAGTGACTTGTTGTCCGGCATCCAGCAATTTTATCTGGTCCCTAACCACCCAAAGTAGTTTATATGAGTAAAATCAATCTATCAAAATACAAATAATTTAATTCATAAATAAAGTACATCTTCATTTAATATAACGGAATTTCTAGGTGTACTTAAGTAGTAACCATATTAAAATTTCTATTTTTTTTTATGCAGTATATACAAAATATACAATTTGTAAACGTCATGCCCGAGAGGCAAAACGTTGTGTCCCAAACGTGACTGTGTATGAAACGTCATGCTCGAGAGGCAAAATGTCGTGTCCCAAACGTGACTGTGTAAGAAACATCATGCTTGAGAGGCATAACGTCGTGACCTAAATGTGGCAATAGAATAATTGTGTTCAAGAAAACTGTTGATGCAATATTTTACTTATTGAAAGTAAAGCTTCTATAAGTATAATTATAGAGGTTTCTAGAATTTTACTTTACATTTTAAAGAGTTTATATTCAATGCAATGTCTTTTTTATTGTAGTTCTCATGCAATAAACGCACAATATAAAATAAATAAATAAAAATTGTGACCACACCTATTTCTGTAAAAACACAAGATCTATTTAGTTCTCGTCAACAAATCATATACCTGCTGTTGCTGATGAGTCATTTTTTCACGATTTAACTTGAGACATAAATCATATATTTTCATTTTATGTGATTTAAGTGGAAAAGATTATAATCCATATAATTTGCATTTTTTTCAAAAACTTTCGTAATAGATATAAAGGTAATGAAGCCTTTTATGCCTAAGAAAGTTTGCATAGCAGTAAAGCTAATATATTTTTACAAAATTCATGTTTTTACTTTTTATTTTTTATTTTTATTTCTTCTGTAAAAACTCTTTCTATCATTTCCTTGCAACATGTACATGAGATATTTTATCAAAAATACAAAAAATGAAAAATATTTATATAAGACCAAAAAAAGTTTTTAATTACATATATTCAGATAACATATGAATCCAGTAAAAGTTTCATAGAAAACAAATGAGAAAAAAGTGATTCTACAAGCAAATACAATATTTTATTTTATTGAAAAAAAGCAAATTTTTGAGATATTACGTTAGTTTTCTCATGATCGACCCTTTCAATTCAACTAAAAATTCTAGAACACATACATATATCTATAAACTACTTGGATCCAAAGTTATAGAGAGCCAAGACTTGAATTGATGAAATAACTAGATGCAAATGCATAATATAACATATTCGAAGATAGTTTGGCTCGGTCTGTGTAACACCATCCGATATTTATGATTTTTAATTCGCTGGTTATAAGTGTAACTCGAAGGGTAAAGTACTTCCCACGAATGATCTCTAGAAAAAAACAGAGCAGAGAGTCATTTAACCCACAAGTGATAGATAGCTTATGTTGACACAAAGAAACAAATTGATAAGATTTATAAAGATTTAAAAAAGATTGTCTAGCTAATAAAATATAAAAGTAAATGAGTAAATAAATAAGAAAAGATCTAGCTAATAAAATATAAGTAATAAAGTATAATTAAAAGAGTAATAAAATAAAAAAGAATATTGAAAAGAAATTATTTTGGAGTAAGATCAATTGGTTGATCTAGAACAGAATGGAGAGAGAGCATGACATTTCGGCAATCATGCTTGTTAAATTCTTTGAACTTATTCCAGTAAGTATCAAAGTTATCATCAATTTTATTTCTGGCACAACCTAAAAAAAAATAATTCAGGAACGGTTGGCCATTTTCTAGAGATATTACGGGAAAGGTCAACTGTTGTCCAGTGATTACTGTTAACATAATTAAAAATCAGAGGTTGTTGTTGTTTGGTTTTGTTGTTGGGAAGGGCAAATGGGAGAAAGGTTGTTGAGGGGGTGTTGGGGTTGTCTGAGTAGACGCAGACTGGTCGTATATATGTGTCCGCAGCTAGTTGAGCACAGTCAGGTGTGTTAAACCACATACTGGCATCTGAACATACTGGGATGAAGTTTGTGTTGGTGTTGGTGTTGCTATAATCGAGTTGAGAGACATATTGAATGATTTTTCCTAGTTGGCTTGTGTCAGTGCCAAAGGTATTTGTGTACAATGTTTTGTATTTCGGCAGGGCGGCTAGCATATCCCTTTTTACAAGTGAAAACTTATTTTGATCTTTATAGATCAAGTGGGAAAGGACCCGAAAACCACACCACCCGTCAGCAGTAGGGCTAAACCCACCCTTGACATCATTGACTATCTCATGAGAGACAGGAAAACTGGGCTGGAATTTGACCCTCTTGCCAACAGAAATGCAATTATCATACTGGTAATCTTCTAGGGTGGTGGCAGGTCTTTTGAACCCATTTTTTTGGAGGGCATCGACTAAAAAGTATATAAGTATAAGACAATAGTTCTCTTTATGGATTCAATTACACTGTAAAATAAGAAAGCATATTACCTGGGTCGAGAGGCTCTTGTTTTATTTTTGTTGTTTTATTTTTGGTGGCATCGACTAAAAAGCATATTCGTGTAAGACGACATCCTTCCACATAAATTCAATTAAAGTAAAATAAAAACACATTTTACCAGGGTCAAGAGGCTCTTGCTTTATTTGTTTTATTTTGTTTTTGGTAGCATCAACTAAAAAAACATGAAAGTATAAGATGGGAATCCTTTCTCATAGATTCAATTACATTGTAAAATAAGAACACATCTTACCTGGGTCGAGAGGCTCTTGTTTGTTTTTGTTTTGTTTTTTGTTTTTTGTTTTTTGTGTAGCTGCAGGCTTTCCCTCCCTCATTTTAGCTCTCAGTCTAACCATTGCCTTAAGGCCAGCCTAGTATTTCAAGATACATATTAATACTTTGTTATTTTTTTTATCTTACATGACCAGACGAAACACTGATCTTCCTCCAGTTTGCCTGACCAAAGTCTTTGGGAAGGTATTTGGGATGTGCACCACCCTTTCTTCTGCCAGGATATTTAATTTTTTTTGGGGCTTGAAAGTTAATCAAAGGGTGCCCAGTTTTGCCTTCGAATTCAGAAGTGACCTTATTGATCTTATTCAGGAGGTTAGCCACTTGCTGGCTGCTCTCACAGGACCAAAACAGTGCCTCGAGTTTAATTACTTCCTCCATCCACACCTCTGGTCTTTCCTCAAGCTGGAAGTTTCCCTGACAAGTGTTGTCCCTTGGCTTTACATTACGAGGGTCAATAACCCACCTTTCAGGGATATCAGAAATATAGATATCTCTTCCAGCAGGCAAAGAATGGCGACAAGGTAGACCATACTGGAGCTTGTTCATGAATTCACAAACAATACTGCTTTCACATTTCAGTCGAACCTCTTGGTCTATTACCAGTAAAGCTCGCTTTGAGACCTTCATGAGCAGTCTAGACAAAAGCTTGTTTCGTCCAACAAGAGGGTCAACCGTGGTAGATTCCCTGATCTCCACATTCCGGAAGTCTCTCTCAAGCCTCTCAATATATCTTGAAATATTTTCAAAGGCGAGATCCAGAGAAGCTATTGCAGATATACCTCTCTTTAAGGCTTGATGGGCACTTTTCACTCTTTGAGATGTTGTGCATCCAAAATGCATTATCTTCTGAGTAAGATAATCTGCCCACTTCTCTTGGCATGTAATCCACCTGTCATGAAAATATGCCGAGACTGGCGCTTTCACATTGCCGTTTTCTACTTCGGAACCAGCAGATACAGCGTTGAACTTATTCAGTGCCCAGTCAAACTCCTTCTTACTTTTGCTATGGATCATATTGGATATATATCCCGTCAGCTCTTCCTTTTTTGTACCAAGCCAACTTTTCCCAAAAAAGCCTTTTCCACACTATTCAGCATGTGCCAGTAACAAAGCAGCTTGCTGTTGTTCGGAAACACAACATCAAGAGCATTCATAAGTGCAGCACACTTGTCTGTCACAAAAACTGTGCTAAGAGCCTTGTCTTCAAAAACAAGTGCCTTGAGTTGCTGGAGGAACCAAAGATATGTGCCTTGCTGCTCGTTAGAGACCCAGGCAAAGGCAATGGGAAACGATTTGAGGGTTTCTCCTCCGAGGTTGTGGATACCTTCCACGCAAATCAGCGGCATTGACAAGTTATTGGTAGAATATGTAGCATCTACCACCATAACTTCTGAGAAGCGACGAGCTCTCTCCATCATCTTCTGATTGGTAAAAAATACCCTCTCCAGCGAATTGTCCCCGTTTACATCATAATGCACCTGGTAACCTTTTGTTTCCATCATCTTAACAAGTCCAGTACCTGCATTCTGGGCAACAGGGGCAGAAACTCGAGCAAAGGCAGCCTTGATATTGTTGATATCGCTAACGTACAGCTTATGACCATCGTCTTTTTCGTCTGTGATAACCCTTTGGATCTCACGAGTCTTGGCCTTTGTCTCAACAAGTTTAGATATCTGCTTAGCGTCTTTGGCAGTAACTCTTGACAATCTGCCTTTCAGAGTCAATTCCAATCATTTGTCATCAAGAGGATGATTGTGATAACTCTCTATTTCACTAGAAGCTTTCAAGGGAAGATATCCTTTGATTCCTTTCTTGTAAGATAGCTTTATCATGTAAGGACATCTGGTTTTCGAACTAGGGTGGATTTTTACGCAATCGCAGTCTTCAAGTTTATGGGTGTTTCTATAGTGACCACCCCTGGTACACTTTAAGTAAACCCAGGTTGGTTTACAGTCTTTAGTTGCAAGAGTGAAGTTGTTAGCAAGTGCATACTTCTGCATTTTAGAAATAGTCACAGTCATGTTGGCATAGTCATCAACTGGTGTAGTGGGAAAGTCTTGTTGAACGGGATAATATTCATTTCCGTCAATAAAAATTGATTCTTTATTGATAGTATTCATGTTGAAGTGATTTCTATTGAGCGATTGTTAACATCGTTTTTACAAATACTAATTTGTAATGATAGAAGTAGCACTCTTGTTTCTTCTGAGAAAAACACTATATTATGTAAAAGATGTCTAATTCTTACAAGATGAGTATATAAAAGAAAAGAAGGTTTTATAACAGGTCTTTCACTAATTTGTTCAGGACACAACTTTTTTTTACTTTCAGATACTCTGTTACCATTGAAAGCCGGACCATAGTCACTTTTCAGGAGTCTGATACACAATTAAAATCAGTGTTTAGAATATTTTTAGTACTCTATAGAAACG
>NW_017265135.1:3653368-3709157 GCF_001638985.1 Phycomyces blakesleeanus NRRL 1555(-) | reverse complement strand
AAAAAATAAATAAATAAATAAAAAATATTGGTTTCAGTCGGCATTTATAATATTATTATTTTTTTTTTATTTTTTTTGAGAAATCAATATTTATTCAAAAAATAAAATTCATATAATTCTCCTTTTCTCAACTTCTACTGATTGTATTTGTATGCTTCTTGGCTCTATCGATAGCTAATGACGAAGAGTAACTGAAAAGTGGCATTAGAGGCGCATTGTCGGTCTTTAGAATTTTTCGGAGATTGAATCATGCTACGATTAGATGGCCGCCGGGATTTGGTATAGTGCGCAGGTGGGTAAAAATTAAAATAAATCAAATATTTCCGCCCTAGCCGAATATCATATATATTAAAAAAAAATAGAATTTATCTAAAAAAAATTAATATGTTTATTCACAATTGTTTTGAAATGCTAATTTATTATAAATATAATGAAAGCATTAAAATAAAATATAAATAAATAAAAAACAAAATAATAAAAATAATAAAAAAATAATAAAAAAAATAATAAAAAAAAAATAATAAAAAATAAAATAAAAAACAAAATAATAAAAAAAAAATAAAAAAATAAAATAAAAAACAAAATAAAAAAAAATAATAATAAAAAATAAGAAGAAAATATAAAAAAAAAAACAAAAATAATAATAATAAAAAATTAAAAAAAAAACTAAATGTTCATTTTATACTTCAGCTAAATAGTTTATTTTATATTAATTTTTTTGTTTGCTATACTATAATAAAAAATATACTCTAGAACTATAATATCTCTATTTATATTTTATTTCTTGAGATTTTAACTTTTATAATAGTCTTATTATAACAAGCAATCACAAACCTTCCCTTAATATATAAACACACTTTTCCTTTACACCTCTTTAATTTAATAAACAAATTATTAAAAGAAGAAAACTCATAACAGTAGTATTATACTGTTGTTTTATTACAAAAAAAAAACTGTCAGACATTATTTTGATAAATCCATACAATCTGAAAATAATTAACCACAATACCTCTTTATGCGCAGTAATATCTTTCTGAGCATTAACCAAAGTATAATGACTTTCCTTTTATTTAAATATAATATAATAGCTAATACAGATAATGCGCAGTATTAGTTTAGAAAACTATATATGACAATTCAATTCATATCCATAAAAAGTATCTTTTATCCTATCTTTGATTTTACATATACTCCTTGATCCCCAGTTGGTTTGACCTTTTGACTTTACTATAGCAAAAGGAAGACCAACCCAGATTGGGAACAACAAAACGACGCAAAAAATCGAAATAAAAGAATGCTACCGCGTAAGGTCGAACAGGGGTGCTCAGAACCAAAACATAACGCGATAACACTTGAGCTACGCAACAACATTTAAACATTTTCGGTTAAAATCATAATATCTCCGTTGCCATTCAACATATATATAGATATATATATAAAGATTATAAAAGAGTTGTAAATATATATAAAATTAAAGATTAAATATGATTAGAGTATGTAACTTATATTTGACGAGATGATCGGATATGACTTGGATATTGACAAGTGTGAATATATATAATGTGATAGATCCAATGGTATTGACTAATATCAGAGATAGATAAGATGTTATAGACTAATATTAGTAATAAATCAAATGTTATTGGCTAATATTGATTATATATTACATTTTATTAACTTATATAAGTAGTAAATTGGATGTGATAAATATATATATATAATACAGATTGACTGTTATTGATTTACATATATATCAGATCAGATATCATTTATTTATATATATACTAGATTGGTAGTATTCAGCTAATATATATATGAGATTGATTGTTATCCACTTATATATATATCAGATTGGCTGTGATCTATTTATATATATATCAGACTGGATATTATATATTTATATATAGTGCAAATCACCTGTCATCAGCTTATATATATATGCAATTGGCGGACAACAGCTTATATATATATCAGATTGGATATCATATGTTCATATATAGTGTACATCCTCTGTCATCAGCTTATATATATACTCAATTGGTGGTCAACAGCTTATATATATACTAGATTGGTGGTAAACAGCTTATATATATACCAGATTGGCTGTGATCCACTTATATATATATCAGATTGGATATCATATATTTATATATAGTGCAGATCACCTGTCATCAGATTATATATATACCCAATTAGCGGACAACAGCTTATATATATATCAGATCGACTATCATCAGCTTATATATATCAGATTGAGTATCATATATTTATATATAGTGTGGATAACCTGTTATCAGCTTATATATATACCCAATTGGCGGTCAACAGCTTATATATATATCAGATCAACTATTATCAGCTTATATATATATCTGATTGGTGGTTAACAACTTATATATATATCAGATTAACTGTTATCCACTTATACATATATAAAATTGACTGTTATCTATTTGTATATATATGAGATTAACTGTAATTAGATTATATATATATCAGATTGACTATCATCTACTTATATATATGTATGAGATCGGCGATTATCCACTTATATATATACCAGATCGGCAATCATCTGCTTATATATATATATGAGATTGGCGATCATCTACTTATATATGTATGAGATTGGTGATCATCTACTTATATATGTATGAGATCGGCAATCATCTACTTATATATATACCAGATTGGCAATCATCTACTTATATATGTATGAGATTGGCAATTATCTACTTATACATATACCAGATTGGCAATCATCTGCTTATATATATATATGAGATTGGCGATCATCTACTTATATATATACCAGATTGGCAATCATCTGCTTATATATATATATGAGATCGGCAATCATCTGCTTATATATGTATGAGATTGGCGATCATCTACTTATATATGTATGAGATTGGCGATTATCCACTTATATATATACCAGATCGGCAATCATCTGCTTATATATATATATGAGATTGGCGATCATCTACTTATATATGTATGAGATTGGTGATCATCTACTTATATATGTATGAGATTGGCGATTATCTACTTATATATATACCAGATCGGCAATCATCTGCTTATATATATATATGAGATTGGCGATCATCTGCTTATATATATACCAGATTGGCAATCATCTGCTTATATATATATATGAGATCGGCAATCATCTGCTTATATATGTATGAGATTGGCGATCATCTACTTATATATGTATGAGATTGGCGATTATCTACTTATATATATACCAGATCGGCAATCATCTGCTTATATATATATATGAGATTGGCAATCATCTGCTTATATATGTATGAGATCGGCAATCATCTACTTATATATATACCAGATTGGCAATCATCTGCTTATATATATATATGAGATCGGCAATCATCTGCTTATATATATACCAGATTGGCAATTATATACTTATATATATATGAGATCAGTGATCATTGACTTATATATATACCAGATTGATAATTATTAGCTTATATATATATGAAATCGGTTGTCATCCACTTATATATGTATGAGATTGACTAATATTTACTTATATATATATCAGATCAGCTGTTATCAGCTTACGTAATCTTGCATAATCTTGCATAATCTTGCATAATCTTGCATAGTTGTATAGAAACACCTATAAAAAATATAACAAAAGAAAGTTTGTGTAACATATGTCATTATGCATATTTGCGTAACATAAATAATACAAATGCATTACTAAAAAAAGTTGGCAACTTTTGGCTATACTTGTTATATAACGTGCATAATCATGCATAATCTCGCATAAATGATCTACGTAAACAATACAGCTGAATTCGTGGAAAAAAATGCTAAAGAATAGCTTTTTTCTGGAAAAATTTCCTTTTTTGGTTAGTCTGAATATAATTAGCGTGAGAAGTCTTGGCATTTTTAGTGTGGGAAGATAGGTTATATAAATAGTAACTATGTAAAAGCTTGGCATGGAAAAACATTTAATCCTAAACTATCAAAAAGCCGTTCCGACAATAATTAAATATATCTCTTCTAATGAAAGTTCAAATTCTTACTAAGTAATAAATTTTAATTTTTTTTTGCTATATAAAGAAAATTTAGTAGTATAATATAAAAGTATCAAAATATGTATAGAGCAAATACAGAATTAATAAAAATTAATTTTCATATTTTTTTACTAATTTTCTTATAAAAATCAAAATATTATTATGTAGATCAATAAAAAAATATATAAATAAGTCAACTTATTAATATTAATTATAATTTTGATGTATTTATATATTATATATATATATATAAAGATTATAAAAGAGTTGTAAATATATATAAAATTAAAGATTAAATATGATTAGAGTATGTAACTTATATTTGACGAGATGATCGGATATGACTTGGATATTGACAAGTGTGAATATATATAATGTGATAGATCCAATGGTATTGACTAATATCAGAGATAGATAAGATGTTATAGACTAATATTAGTAATAAATCAAATGTTATTGGCTAATATTGATTATATATTACATTTTATTAACTTATATAAGTAGTAAATTGGATGTGATAAATATATATATATAATACAGATTGACTGTTATTGATTTACATATATATCAGATCAGATATCATTTATTTATATATATACTAGATTGGTAGTATTCAGCTAATATATATATGAGATTGATTGTTATCCACTTATATATATATCAGATTGGCTGTGATCTATTTATATATATATCAGACTGGATATTATATATTTATATATAGTGCAAATCACCTGTCATCAGCTTATATATATATGCAATTGGCGGACAACAGCTTATATATATATCAGATTGGATATCATATGTTCATATATAGTGTACATCCTCTGTCATCAGCTTATATATATACTCAATTGGTGGTCAACAGCTTATATATATACTAGATTGGTGGTAAACAGCTTATATATATACCAGATTGGCTGTGATCCACTTATATATATATCAGATTGGATATCATATATTTATATATAGTGCAGATCACCTGTCATCAGATTATATATATACCCAATTAGCGGACAACAGCTTATATATATATCAGATCGACTATCATCAGCTTATATATATCAGATTGAGTATCATATATTTATATATAGTGTGGATAACCTGTTATCAGCTTATATATATACCCAATTGGCGGTCAACAGCTTATATATATATCAGATCAACTATTATCAGCTTATATATATATCTGATTGGTGGTTAACAACTTATATATATATCAGATTAACTGTTATCCACTTATACATATATAAAATTGACTGTTATCTATTTGTATATATATGAGATTAACTGTAATTAGATTATATATATATCAGATTGACTATCATCTACTTATATATATGTATGAGATCGGCGATTATCCACTTATATATATACCAGATCGGCAATCATCTGCTTATATATATATATGAGATTGGCGATCATCTACTTATATATGTATGAGATTGGCGATCATCTACTTATATATGTATGAGATTGGCGATTATCTACTTATATATATACCAGATTGGCAATCATCTGCTTATATATATATACCAGATTGGCAATCATCTGCTTATATATATATATGAGATTGGCGATCATTGACTTATATATATATCAGATCGGTGATCATTGACTTATATATATATCAGATTGATAATTATTAGCCACTGCAAAAGGACGGCCAATTCAGTATATTAAATCTTGACTAAATACTGTCTGAATGAATAAAATTCAGCATGAATTCGATCGGAATTTATGATGCCAATTTTTTAAAATTCGTGAACTAAATGAATACAATTAGTATACTTAATTTTAGGAACACAAAAAGAAAAAGTGTAATATACTTTTATGTGATATATTTTGGTTGTGAAAATATAGACGCACTTTTGTCAGACCACAGATTTTTTATTTTATATTGGTTTTGGGTTTTTTTTTAAATACAGTGCATAACATTCAACATCTTTTTATTACTATATATGGGTTGTTAAAGAAGAGATTTGGTCAAGATTAGGTCAAGATTTAGTCAAGATTTAGAGGTTTATGGGTCATTTTAAAGGTTTTTATTGGTTTGAAAAAAAAATTTTATTGTTTCTAGCTATTTCTATTTGTCTACATCACTAATCGTCTCCTGCTGCAATTGGATAGAAACATCACACTCATGATGCCATCATTTATTTTAGTAGATATTGTATTATTTCTTTTGTATATCTATTGGTCCACCCCTGGTGCAATTGACCCCTACTGTATTCTGTTGCTTGCTGTGTCATGCTTTTTTGGCCTGTTTGTTTACTTTTATAAAAAATAATTATAGGGTAGATTAGAAAGAATGGTCTAGGTATATTTATTTGAGAGCAACAGATTATTTAAAAAATATGAATATAATTACAATAAAGTTAAACACGAGAACAGATGGATGTCTTTAACACAAAGATAGGTATATCAACGTTTTAGTTAAATGTCTCAATTATAGTAATATTGTCTATAAAAAATAATAACTTTTGTTAATGCAATGCAAAGTAAATAAGACTTTGATTTGCTTACCAGACAGTTCAGAAAACAGAAGAGGTGGCAAGCAGAAAATACAATGACATTGTCTATAAAATATAATCTTTTATTAGAATAAAATAAAGAGTATCAGACAATTTTTTGCTTACCAATTATTCAATACAGTAGAAGAGGCGGCATGCAGGAAATGGAAATATTATCTATAAAATAATTTCTTTTCATTAGAATTACATACAAAGAAATAGAATGATTATTTACTTACTTGTCTGCTGGTAGAGAATAAAAGTCGGTATATAATCAAAAAAGAGGACCGAGATAAAGACCAGTGACTATAGAGTGTATGATATACATAAGAAAAATAATAAATACAAGTTGTATCTGGAAGGTGTACGTTAATATTTATATAACATACTATTTTGTAAACTCTCCCGAGATATATGTTTTTGTTAACAGGCCAGAAAAATCTGAACAGAATAATTAATATATAAATCGTCAATAAATATTCAGTATATTTTTATTACTTTTTTATTGTTATTTTTGAGGCAGTTAAAAAGGACTTGGTGTTTTAAAGCATAGAGTATTATGCTAGAATAAATACAACAAGATGATTAGGTCTTGAAACTTTGATGTGAGTTGATGCTTACTATGTTAGACATTAAGAAAGAAGTAAAGAAGAAGAAGGAAAAAATTCCAAAAAAAATGGGAGAAATTCAAAATTATAATTTTATGACCGTTGACCCTGAGAAACTGATAGAATCAATTGAACAAATTGAAAGTCATTCAACCCATCCCAATTGAGACAAGACATTACATACTAAATCATAATCTCTCACATCTTTATAATGAATGTAAGCTATTACAAATGTCTTTCCAAGTCGGCTTATAAAGAAAAGTATAATATAGAGATCAGAATGCTATAAAGAGCATCATCAGAAAAATAATCTTTTGGTGTCTTACTTTCCATCTTTACATATGTTTTGATTTATTTTATTTATTTTATTATTTTAAAGAAACCCAACTCTAATTATTAAAGTATTCACATTGTTTCAATTTCTTTCTTTAGCCTTAAATATCTCAATTCATGTCTTCTAATACGCAGCAAACCAAAAAAACGAAAAAGACAACTACAAAAAAGTCTGTTCAACAAACTGCTGGGACAGCAGCAAGCACAAGACAACAGGAAATTCTTCCCAGCTTGACAGTTAGTGCAGAGCTAGATGGTACTGTCCTGTCCACTTTGTCCACCATGAGCACCCAGCTGAATGAATCTCATTCACTTCTGGAGAAGGTCTACCACAACATGGAAGCAACCAATGGCCAGAATAACAATCCAAACCATAGTCCCATTGGTCAGGCTCTTACTACAGGAGAATATATAAAGTATTGCCTTCCAATGGTTTCGGTAGGATATATACTAGTAATAGAATATTGCAAAGTTGCTTACATTATATTTTGCAGATATTGATCCATTCTCAAACACGAGCAGTTCTGGCAACAATGCCATTAACAGTCATTGAGGGCGCCTTCTTAACATCCAACCGTCCCATTGCTGATGTAGTGCAGAGCTACACACATCAGCAAGCTGAAGTAAAGTCTGTTTTGTCTGCAGTTGTGGAAGAGAAAACCCGAAGACATATTTCATATATGCTTCAAAGGGCAAAAGCTTTGCCAGAAAAGATAGCTCAACAAAATTGGATTTCTCAATGCCAGTCCAGAAAGAGAAATGTAAGTATAGTCAACAGTTTTTGTGTAAACTATTTTAATTTTTTTTCAGATTCTTGCAGACTACAAGGCAATTCACTTAGCTAACAAGAAAAACCTTGAGTCTAAGTTTGGTGAGACTGTCGTTGACCTTCTGGACTATGACACTGCTGTCTGATATTGAGTCAGATGAGGAGAAAAATAAAACTAGATATACTCTTAGAAATAGACATCCCTTGGTAAGGCCCTCATGATAAAAGTTATTTTTTTTATACTTCTAACTCAAAAGTATTTATATTATAATGCAGGTGGATGAATACTTTACTGTTTTGAAGAAACAGAGACTTGCTAACAAGGGACCAGGCGTCATTGGCAATTCTGTCTATCCAATTATTTTGAGAAACACTGAGTTATCGAATGAAAAAAAGGCATGTGTTGCTGCTTGGATTCACACACACCAATAATAAATCATTATTTTATTTACAAAGTGCATATAGTACTTTAATGATTTTTATTGATTGTGTTGAATGATGTGGGGTGAAGTAGTAAAATATAATCAGGCAGTATTGTCAAGATGAGAAACAATTAATATATAAATAAAATGAAAAAGAAAAATACAAAATCAAAAATCAAAAATCAAAATAATAAATTATTATTTTATTTTAGAGCCAATTAATAAAAAAATATATATACAAGGCAATTATTTAATTATATAACCCTGATTGTTTTATCCTTGTTTTTTTATTGGAAATTATAATATTAATATTAGCAAGAATATGTAATAAAGGCTAAGAAAATAGTAAATGTTGGGTATTAAATACACAAGTATTTTGTCTTTTATATTATTAATAAAAGCAAGAGAAATAAATAATAGTTTTTACTATTCGTTAATAGTTAAAAAAACTGGTAATATAATTTACTATTGCTCTTTTAAATACTTAATAAAGAAGTAATAGTAAAACTTAATAAAAATAAAGAGATAAATAAGGATAAATCTTTTTACAGTAAAAAAACTCGTATTATAATTATTTATATTTATATTAAATAGACTGTATTTTTTTATTTATTTTTATGTGACTACTTTTCTAGGCAGTGGAATGACAAGGCGTTTTTGCATCTCACTTTGCATTTTATAAGTAGCCAACGCAAAGCATGAATGTAGACGATGCACTGAAACAATGCATGAAGAACTCTCTTCCATGTACCCCTTCTCCCACAACTCTAGGCCTTGTTCAACTAACAGCTGGTGATGACTGGACTGGTAGGCGGGAAACTATTTGATGAATGCGAATGTTGACACTCTTTTGACTCCACTGATCTTGATGGTATAAGTAAATAAATACTCTATTTGACCAGAGAATTCAGATACATTGTCATTTGTTCTCTCAAGACACAAAACCCTTACAAAAGACCCGTGCTTCTTCTTTTCACCACTGCAGTACTCTTGCCCCAGCAACGAAATCTTTTTCACCTTTTGAATCCAATTGTTCACAAACACATCCTCACCAATCGGGATTCTCCCTACCACATAGAAGGAAACACTTGTACTCTGGTAAGTCTTGACATCGAATTCAAATAACCACTGATAGTGAGCATTCTTCATCATAATCAAAGGCTGTAGTTTGATTGACAAAGTGGTTGGGGGCAAGGCCTCACTTCTGGTGACATTGTATCATGGATTTGTGGCAGCTTGCAGAAATATTGGGAGGTTGAATGCCAGTACAGGTGGATGACCATTCTCCAGGCAAGGGAGGGGCAAGAGAGCAGATACCAACATAACTTGAGCAACACTCTCGAGAAACTGTATCATTGGCAGCAAAAGGTTGGTAGAATATGCATGTAGGAAAGTGCTGATAAATGCCTTTTCTAGGAATACTCTCATAAATGTAACCTCAAGACCATTTCTGCAGTTCATCTTTATGTTCTTCAACTTGCCATTGTATCTCTCAAAGCTACATAACCAGAATGCATACACTGGACCAAAGTCAAGCATCGACTCATGCAAGTGCATATGCAAATGCATATTTGGCGTGATGCTACTCTTTCCATAAAGAATCTTGCATTCTTTTTCAAATTCTCCAAGGAGCTGGTGTGCACTGTCAATTTCTGAATATGTGACTGAAGGACCGGTCAACTTTCAGCATGCTTTTACAAAGAGAGTCCAGTTTTTTTAGTCGTCTTCAGGCAAAGCATCTTTTAGTACCACCAACAAATAAATCAGACACCACGATCACAACTCGTCTGCCTTCATATACGGGAAACCAGATTCAATCTTTGTTGATAAAATGGCATACCCAGGAGGAACAAGAATATCATCAGCAAGACGTTGCATACGGACAAGAACAGCAGTTGGGAGATACCTCAGGTCTTTCCAAGCACTGATCATATGCTTTGCTGTCCCAAGAAACAAATTGTGCATGGGATTAAAAATCGTGTATTGGATGGGATCAAAGTAGTGTAGGCGATGCAACTTGGAAAAATGGGTGTCATGCTGCTTCTCCAAAACAGCTCTCTCTGCATCAGATTCTGCACAGAATCACATCTCAGCTTCGGTTGCATTTTCCTCTTTTGTTTGGGAGACCCAGTTCTCATGATCGAATCCAGAATAATTGATCTTACTTGTTCCAGCAACAACAATGAAATGATGCTTGCATATGTGACAGGCGTTTGTACTTGCAAATCCTGTAAATCCAGCAGTCTTTCTTGCAGCAGGTATGTTGCAAGCAACACACATAAGAGCAGCGCGGATACTAGTACCATTGGGGAACTCTGGAGTTTTCATAGTTATGCCGCCGTATAACTCTACCAGCTCGTCTACCAGAGGTTCCAAGAAGTTGTTCATCTGGTTGATCTTCGCTTCCTTTGGACCAGGCATGACACCGACAAGGATAATGTTTTCTGGCTTCATTCTTTCTTCCCTAGGCAGGTTGTTCATTGACAGGTACAAGGCCCCACTTGCATGTGTACGACCCTCAAATGGTTGAAACCAATCCACATTCAATGTTAACATCAAAGAATGGTTGTGATTCACAAAAGGCTCGTCATCTTCATCAAGGAGCTCAGACCACATTGCACCATCATAGACGTCCAACAAGGTACTGTTTACGGTTTTCCTCGATCTCCATTGAACGATTTGATGCTCGAACCCAGGTTTGGCGAAATGCTGTGCCAATGCATTCTTGAGCGAGTTGTATGGGAAAACCATGAGAGGGACAGCGCGATCAGCTTTGGTGTCAGAGAAAAGAGAATTTCCGCAGTATGTTGGTGGTGTGGTTGTGTATTTTTCGAATGTGCAATTTGGTTGGCAATTGCCTGGTAGGTAAATTGCAAAACACTTATTGCAGATGGTGTATTTGACAATGCTTTTTGTCATAAAATTGAATCCAGTCATAGTCTTTAACACATCAACAGTGAGCGGGAGATCAGTATTCTTCTCAAAGGCAACAAGAAGGTGGTAAAAGAATTTTAGCATAGCAGTTCCACCTGCTTGGACCAAGTAAAATGCCTGAAAGATAACGCCAAATAGAGTCATGAATTGGCTTATTTGAGACATTTAATGAATTTTCAAAGAAGCAACTACAAAGGCAAGTATTTCTGTTAATTATTTGTAATACAATTTATGTATATTTCTTTTTTAAATGTATGCATACCGGAAGCAACCATGTCTTCAAAATTTTTAACACTGACAACCTCGACTTTGCTCTCATTTTCAGACTCATCGCTTGAATCAGGATCGTCATTGTCAGAAGCCAATGATGTTGTCTCAACATCAGACTCTTCAAATTGAAAAATCTCGTCTTCTCTCAAAAAAGATATACTCTGTACGGTAGTTTCGGCTGATACAATAGAATAATTGTCTTCATCTATAGTAAAACCAGACTATTAGCTATCTAAATTATGATTTATTAAAAAGAAATTTTATACTCACAATCAATCGATGTTTCAGATACATCTACCATCTCAACGTCTGTCTCTTCTTCGACAACTTCTGTATTAACTGATAATTAACAAAAAAAATATTAGATTACAATTTATCCAGTAATGCGCGTACTACTCAAATGTCATTTACCTCGATTTTTTGGGCCAATGTCTAATAACTTATCAGCATTATTATGACGCTTAAAGGTCTGTGCATTTTGCAAAATTCCACCAATTGCATTATTGGTACATGATGAACATGTACACATAACAGTGTAGGTTTTAGTTGTAGAATTCATAACAGTAAGAATAATATTAATAATAATAAAATAATAAAGAGGTGTATACTATATTTTGTTTTTATCTTTTATATGCCTTTTATTTTTGTCATTAATAATGAGTTGTATATCTTGTTCACTATGTCATTGACTGCATTGAGCTTATCATCCCTATTAGTAAGAATTACAAATGAATTTTGATACAGTGATCTTTTCTTAAAAAAAGTATGGCTGATTATTAATGGGGCTTCAATTTAATAATCACTAATATAATGGCGTAGTTTTTCTCTTTTGTGTTTTTTTAACATGACATCAATTCTCGCTCATTTTGGCAAGTGGCCTTTTTTGGATTTTCTTTTTCTTGTATTTTTTTATGACATCAATTCTTGCTCTTTTTTTCAATTTTTTTTGATATACTTTCTTATTAAAAATAAGTCATATATCATACATTATTATATTCTAATAAAATTTGGTATTTTTTGCGATGCAATAAAAATATTATTGAATCTAAATTAGGTGCATCTGTAACAACAAGTTTTTTTTTCAGAAAAATAATTAAATACTACATTTAACATTTAATATTTTATTTTTATTTTTTATTTTTCTGCCAAGTTAATTGAAACATATATTTTTTAAGACAATTGTGCAATTTATTGCCTAATTAATAAATATTTGTGTTTGTATCTGTGTTTATTTAATATAATCAAAAAGAATTGCTAATTCACATCTCAAGAAAAAAAATATTGAAAAACGATGGTGTTTGAAATATTTTTTCAAATTTTTCCAAAATTCAAAAAATAAAATTTGACTGAATCCACCCTCCTTTTGCAGTGTTACAAAATACAAAAAAAAGAATATAATAAGAATAGAAAAAATAGGTAATTTGATAGATAAGAATTAGTGCCAGACAGGTAAGAAAAATAGGAAGAAGATAAAAAGAAAATTGTGACAACAACAAAGTTTGAGAAATACAGAAAAGAGAAAACGGAGAAATGAAATGTATTAAGATTGACAGACAACACTCTAAAGAACAAAAACACCATGTATGAATGAAAAATAATGATAATAACAGACAAAAATAAATAAGATCAAAGATAGAATGATGATTTTATTGATTGAAAAGGTTGTTTCTTTTATAAACAAAATGTTTGGTTAAAATAATTTGTTAATAAAAAGAAAAGAAAGTCCAGTGAAAAATTTTACTACATGTAACTGGTATTGATAGTAGAAGTAGAATAGAAAAATATAAAGAAGATAAAATAAAAGTATAGTAAAAATATAGTAATTTAATAAAGATAAAGTAAAAATATAGTGAGATAAAATAGAAGTAACGTAATAATATAATAATGATGTAGTGAAGTAAAGTAAAAAATATAATAATAGTATAATAATGAAATCTAATAAAAATGTAATAAAAAATATTGTATATAAATATTAGCAATAGAGAAGTGTATAAAATTAAAGGAAAGAAGTTTAATTTTTAGTGGGTGACAGACATTTCTGAGGTGACAATGTAGGTAGACATATTAATTATTTAAGAGACAAAATAAAATTAGGGGTATTGAGAATAAGATCTCCCAAGAAATCTGAGGGACCACTCCTGTCCCTCGAGACATGTCACTTGGTCAACTTACCATCAACATCAATGTCCACAAGTCTGGTACCACCTGTCACGGCTCACTGCAGGACCAAACCATTGAAAGAACCCACCGTCCAGTGTCTATTACCAGAAACTGGCCAAAGCCGCATTCGCCCATAACATACGTGATAATGGTGACACGTGATGTGTTAGATTTGTTGTAGATTGTAACAGATTATTTGGCAAATAAAATACAATGATAATAGAATAGAACAGAAGACAGATACAGTAAAAAGCGACAAGCAGCAATAGTTGAAAGATAAGAAAAGAAAGAACAACTGATACAATTTTTGTTAAAAGTGAGAGAGAGAAGATGTATGAAAAAAGAATGATGAAACAGAAAAGTAATAACCAATGAGGAGACCAAATCCAACAAACAACCTTCCTAAAATCAAGAAACCAATATTTTATGTTGCAAAATAGTATAGACCACAAAGGGAAGAAAACAAGAAAAAGATACTGAATTGGATCAAAGAATAATTTTATTGACTTGAATTTACTTCTCTTTTTATAGTCAACAAGATTTAAAGTTGATAATAGAAGTTTGAAAAAATAAAGATAGTAAAAATAGAATGATGAATAATTGATATGACAAAGATAAAATATGTGAATAAAGATATAGTAAAAATATAATAATAAATATACTGATGTTATGCAGAGATGTCAGCAAGATGAATTATGTATATTGTAGAAGAGAAATACTACTAGCATGGGGGACCATGATTTCAAATGAGTACAATGTAGACAAATATATTAGCAAGAGAAAAGAAAAAAGTATTGTGTGTAGAAGGAACAGGGAATGGAAACGAGATTATTCCTGTGCATGGAAAAATTCTCCTCTTACCACCAAGGGCACAGCACTATATTAACAAACCGTTGACATCAGCCTCTCATAACCGGGACAACACGTCACAACAAACTGCCAGACAAATCTACTGAGCAGACTGACCTTCTGGTATCAGACACTACAACATGACCAAAAGCTGAATTTGCTTATAACACATATGACATCAGTGATACATATGGTGTTTGTATTTGTGGTAAATGTTGACAGGTGATGTTATCATGGTTTTCGAGGTTTGAATGGGTTTATAGATACGAAACAACTTCTTTTTTCTACAAGAGAAAAAAGACAAACTCAAAAGAGAATGTAGAATTAAAAATAATAAAATTAATAAGAGAAAAATAAAAGAAAAATAGTACAAATGATCAATCTCAATAGACTTGACTCAATATACTTAGATAATCAAACAAGTAAAATATCAACAGGGTTAAATATTAAGAGAACTTGTTGTCAGAAAATAAAACAAAGCAAAATCAATGTTTTTTAAATGCAAGTATTGCAATATTTATAGTTTTGCAATTTACTTGTTAAATAATTAAATAAATAAAATTATAAAAAAAAAAAAAAAACTTGTACAATCGATGATCTATTAAATGTGATTTGTTCTTTACTATCATTAAGTACAAATAAAATAAAATAATTATTAAGTCATAATCATTAAGATAATTACGCTTGTGAAAATATATAATAAAAATAATAATAATTCCAAGTTGATTTGTTCAGTTAAATTTAGTGAGAAAATATGATACGATGTGTGATTACGTGAAGTTATTATTAACAGGCTGATGCTTTTTTGTTGTACTTATTGATGTTCTGCTCTAGAAATAGAAAAATAGCTTTCTATTCAGTCTGGGCTGCCATCGGAAAATCAAAAAATAATAATAGAATATAATTTTTTCTAGAATTATAAAGAATTCTGCAACGTCACTGCACTGCCGGACAACCGAAATTGTGTTAACAGACAAAAATGTTAACAACACATAGTGTTAACAGTATGTGGTTGTGTGGTGTAATGGTTATCACGGTAGACTTTGAATCTACCAATCCGAGTTCGATCCTCGGCACGACCTTTTCATCAAAAAATTAAATTCAAACTTTTGTCAGATGTTGTTCCCAATCTGGGTTGGTCTTTCTTTTACTATAATAATGTCAGAGTTGACATCGGTCACCAAAATCGGGATTTACAAGCAACCAGTAATGGTTGACTTTTTAGGATAAAGGATCTTGACTTTGCCGATTGGTCTTTCATATATGTTTTAGATATTTAAAATAGTGACTATACTTGTAGAAGATATTAGTGGACAACAAGCACCTAAGACATATTATCGTAGCTATTCTTTTAGCCAGAAATCAATTATCATTTTGTATAAATAGTCAAGAAATACATTTAATAAAAAGGCATCTTTATTCTTATCTAAAAACTATTCTTAAAAACTTAACGATCCCCAGTGGTATTGATTCTGCAACTTAGTTACAAGTGCCAGAAAAGAAATACCAGATTGAGACTTGACAATTGGTAGCTGAATAAACTGTTTTGCTGACCAGAACAGCGTCCAGTTTACTGACACCCAGAAGAAAAAATTTGAAATCAAAAAACGAGTTCAGGCCTTGCTTCCCGCTGAACTTGCTAGTTCTTTTGCTGCTTCCCATACTGTGCCTTCACTTCCTGAAGAACAGCATCTCCATTCCTCTTCTTTCCGTATAGCTTTTTGGGACACCCAAGCCCAAAACATGGTTGCCAAACTATCTGGTGTACCTGTTTCTACACCTCCTTCTCCCGACTCTCTGGTCCACATACCTGTTCCCAGCTCTTTGCCCATGAGTACTCCTCCTGCTCCAGTCAACCTTGCTGCTCCTGCTGCCCTGGCTGCCATGACCATGCCCAAGTTAATTGCGGCTTTTACTGCTGCTCTCTGTAGCTCTCAGCTACCTGCTGCTTATACTGCCCTGAACCCTGTTCCTGCTCCAGTATCTTTGCCTCCCTTGGTACAGATAGAACGGCCAGATTTTTATCATGGGGCCTGCTCTGCCAATGCAATCGATGGTTGGGTTTGTTCTGTAGAACGTTTTGCTGAGCTCCACCGCATGGATTATGACAGCTGGACATCATATGCCATAACTTTGCTTCGTGATGGTGCTGACGTCTGGTGGCATCGTCTGGAAGATAATGGTACCAGAACCTCGGACTGACAAACTTTTACTTGTTTGCTCAATGACAATTTCTGTCCTGTTCACTCTGTTCAAAATGCACAAGATCGCATTTGCTCTCTGCACCAGACTGGTTCTGTTGAATCATATATTGACACTTTTCAAGATCTACGTATGGATATTCCATCCATGACTGAGGACGAGGCTCTAGAGAGATTTGTTAGTGGTTTGCGTCCTTAAACTTGCAGCCAAGTCCGCTTCTGGGAACTCTTGGACCTTGCCGAAGCCGCCCGCACTGCTCTAGCTTTTGAGAATAGCCACTGCCCTGTCCCCACTTTCCGCCCAGAGGTTGTTCTGCAGTATGTTTGCAATAATGGTCCCACCCCTATGGACCTTGACGCTATGGAGTGGAGAGGGTTGATGCGGACCAACTACCAGGGATGCTCAGGCCAGCGCAGTAACCAAAGCTCTGCCAGCCGTTCCAACGTGAGACCACACCAACAAGGAGGTAGAGATAACCGCAAGTGTTTCTGGTGTGGCCAGATTGGACACCTTCGCCATTTCTGTTCAGAATGTACTGCTGCCATCTGCCAGTTAGACGAAGGATGAGCCAAGGCACAAGGCCACAAGGAATTCTCATTCCATACAACTGAGCTAAAGGGGAATCAGTTGTGTGAGAACGAAGACCCCGCCCTAACAGGGATGTAAAAGATTACAATAGTGTTAATTATGAAGAATATGATAATTGTTGTGGTGGTTGAAGTTGAAGAAGTTTTTAAGAGGAAGAATTGAAGATTTGAAATTAGGAACGAAGATTCGTGAGAACTTGTGTAGGTTTTGTTTATTGAGAAAGATTTTGTATCAAAGTTTGACCAGGTTCCTACACTGAACTACTACTGCTATTTATATTGTTTTGGATTGGGAAAATTATATGACTGGGGTCAGGTAATCGATCCTATCTGAGCCTTAATCAGAGCAACGTGATCTTGGGATAATTAATGTATGATTAATTATATAAATGTGTGTAGTCCCAATGAAGTATTAACATCGAAAGTAAATGTGTTTATGAGTTATAATTATGCTTATAATAATCCACTGATGTATCCCATATTATGGTGATATCATCATATGAAATATAATCACTATCATGCATGCTAAACCTGTGTGTTAAATAATAAAGTAATCGGTAGACACCTTTGACTGGAATAGCTGAGGCCTTATATTATTTCCTTCAGACTTATTCTCAATTACAGCAGTAGTCAATACTCATTTACAACACAGGGGTCCAAACAAAAAAAGGCCCCTAAAGCGACCCCAATAATGACTCTAATAGTGACCCTTTTTCTTGTTGTAGTATATACTTAAAGAAGTACAATCAAACAGACAAAATAATATAGTAGATAAAAGATAATTTTATTATGAACAATTGCTATTGATATTTATACTAATTATTTGGAATATTTGTCTTAAGGTCTTATTTGATATGATGCCTCATCTGTAAGAATGTTAATTGAATTATTGTTTCTGCTATATGAGAATGTGAGTAAAGGTCAAAGTAATTAATTACAAAAAGAGGTTCATTTGCCCTTTCCTCTTTTTGGAACAATTGGTTTGAACCTCCTCTTTTGTTTAAGCTCCAGCTTACCAGCTACAACATACTGTCATGTGTGTTGTGGGCAAGTCCGGCTTTTGGCCATATCGTGGTATCCAGTACCAGAAGGTCAGTCTGCTTGGTAGGTTTGTTTGGCAGTTTGTCATGACGTCTTGTCCCAGTTATGAGAGGCTGATGTCAATGGTTTGTTGATGTGGTACTGTGCCCTCGGTGGTAAGAGAAGAATTTTTTTGTGCACAGGAAAAATCTTGTTTCTGTTCCCTGTTCCTTCTACACACAATACTTTTTCCTTTTCCCTTGTTAACATATTTGTCTACATTGTACTCATTCAAAATCATGGTTCCCCATGCTAGTAAAATTCCTCTTCTACAATGCACATAATTCATCTTGCTGACATCTCCACGTAACATCAGTACCTTTATTATTATATTTCTACCATATTTTTATTCATATATTTTATCCTTGTTATATTGATTATTCATCATTCTATTTTTACTATCTTTATTTTTCCGAACTTCTATTATCAACTAAAAAATCTTGTTGATTATAAAAAGAGAAGCAAACTCAACTCAATAAAATTATCAATCAATCTGTCAATCAGTTTCAGTATCTTTTTCTTGTTTTCTTCTCTTTGTGATCTATACTATTTTGCGACATAACATATTGGTTTCTTGGTTTTAGGAAGGTTGTTTGTTGATTTTGGTCTCCTTATTGGTTATTACCTTTCTGTTTCATCCTTCTCTTTTCATACTGTGGTATACATACCACAATTGAGTGAAGAACAGACCCCACAACCAAACACTGGTTCCTTTTTGCTAATGAACCTGGCAAGTTAACAATCTCTGGAACTGTTACACACCAGGCACACATACACTACACACTCATACAGTGTAAACCAACCATTACACAACAGGGATTTGAATTACAGGGATTTGAATAGTAGCAGATATAAACAATATTATTTTGTCTCTTTAATAAAGAAGACTCTCACAGTATCTACTTTTCCCATTATTGACATACTAACCCATAAACAATCCCAAATACCTCACATACTCCTTTCTCTCTCTCTCAATTTTAACAACGATTCTATTGGTTATTCTCTCTTTTCTTATCTGTCAACTATTGCTGCTTGCTGCCTTTTGCTGTATCTGTCTTCTGTTTTATTCTATTATCATTGTATTTTATTTGCCAAATAATCTGTTACAATCTACAACAAACCTAACACATCATGCATCATTACTGACACAGATGTTGTCAAATGTTCTAGCATCAACCAAAAACGTATATTTGTTTGATGTGACATCAACTTATAGACAGACTATTAAGTTATGAACAGTGCAAAGTTGTGACTCCATCTCTGGATATGACAAAATCCGATTTCTTGGATTTATTTTCTTTCTCCCTCTTTTTCTTTTTTTTTGCTATCAATATTTAAATTCCTGTTAGACTTTAAATGCTTTTCCCTTTTTTTCCATTTTTTTCTTTGATTTTTATTTTCTTTTTAGCTTGCTTCTCTTTGCATTACACTTGTTTCTTTATACTTCTTAATATTACTTCTTTAGTATGCTTCCCAAGAGTTCCTATTTTTTAGTAGTTTGATTATTTTTATTTTTGATTATTTTTGATTATTTCCTTTTGTGATTATGCTTAACACTGAAAAAATTTACCAATTTTATCTTGCTTAAATATCAAATAAATCTAAGTGGAAGATGAAATATTCCCCCATTAATAGTGATATTTAATTTTGATACACAGTAAACTTTTATCTATGGCAATGAAATATATGATCAGATATATAGGTTGATCGGGTCTAAAGATATATGAGTTTATATCCAGCAAGCTGCACAAAACTAATAATATATTATACTTGCGCTTTACTCTCAATGAATATAGTGTTTTTTATGGCCTGTTGTAAGGTATATGTATAAACTCAAATGACGAGATGACCAATTACATAGAACTCTCTGTTAGATTTGCTACATGCACTGGAAAAATGACCTGACATACATATGTGTAAAGGCGTAGTTACTCAGGTGTCCAGACGGGGTTTAACATTGAGTCCAGATACATATCACTATGTAACAAGTTTGTCTTAGCACAATATGCCATGACCAGCTATACACATGTGTAGGGTCAAATAAAAATGATGGGAATATAGTTCTTTAGCACTTTCGGTGTGTTGATCTGACTTGGGATATTGAAAAGAGTTTTTTGAAACCAAGGTTTTATTTTTATATGTTTTATATGGAGCTTTAAAGGTGGATAATATATTTATTTTCGATCTTGACACAGTAGTATAGTTCAACATTACACCTCTTCGTTATCTTTTATATCCAATTAAATTCAATACTTGAGCAATTCTTTGGATTCTGAACCATAGTATAGTTCAATTGTTTTTATTTTAATTTCAGAAATTGTTTTATTGATAAAAATTTATAATAGTATTTATTTGGAAAGAACAGAATGTTTCTAGAACTATAACAATCTTATAGTATTGATTTATTGGATATCCGTTATTGCTTCTACTGGTCTGCTTGATACTGTTTGAATAGAATAATTATCTACAGAAAAGAAATATCTGAAAATATAAAAAGAAAGCAGACTGTTTGTTGAAATACAACAGTCTTTAAGAAGCATAGGCAAATTATTAGCTATGTGTGCTGGGTACTACATATAATGTAATATGCTTTTATATTTTGTGTACACTTTTATACTTATATTGTAAATATTGGAAAAGAGCGAGCAAAAAATAGATGTTGATATTGATAATCCATGGCGTTCCTTATGATATCTTTCACTATAAAAACAATGAAAACATTAATTTTTGTGAATCGAATAAAATAATAAATAATTTACATACCAGTAGCAAGAATATATATTAACAGAGATAGATTGTCTTTGTAAACACTTGATAAAACTCTAATGAAAAATAATAATATTTTATGTTAACACATTATAATATTAATATAACTAAAATAAAAAATAAAGTAGTGATTCTTACCATGTAATGTCATTTCCAGCTGTATAATGTAAGGGAAATCAAAGACGGGATCAACAGTGTTCATCTATAATAAGACTTCATTTTAGTAAGATACATGTCAAAATAATATATATATATACACTACCTTAATGTTTTTAACCAAATTCATTTGTAGCAGTTATTTTTGATGATCAAGTCTGTAATAAAAAAAACAAGTCAGAAGAATTTTTATAGATGTCAATTTCGCAAAATATAATATTAACTTTTGTTAATCTGGACAGCGATTGTGAAATGAATGCATTTAAATGAGAGCAAATGAGTATCTATTATAATAATAAAAGAATGTATTAATTTATATTGCTTATAAAAAAGTATTTAATAAAGAAGTATGTTACCAAAAAAAAAGCCACTAATATAATAATGACAAACGTTGGAAAAGAGGAAAGGAGCAGAAAAGAAGCAAGAAAAAAATATAAATTTTTTTTCCGCGTTTGAAACAATATACCAAAAAGCTTATCCAATAAACGATAGTAAAAAAAAACTGAAAAGAGATGATCAATTGAGGCCAAAAAATGTATCAAGGCCAATTTGCATCTCAGTGTTTCAAGAAGTTGTCTTTGAAGTGTTCCTGAAGCATCACTACCGCCTATAAATACTTAATATTTCTACTTGCAATTCAATGTCACTCACTCTTGATTATATCATCTCAACAAATCTACGTTGCGAATTTACTGTAATTTACATAACAAAATAAATGGATTGTCTCTTACAAAAGAGATTAAAAAAGAAAAAGAACTAATATTCACAATTGAAAATATTATAATGTATTACAGATAATGCCTACCCCCAACCGCAGACTCACTCCTTCTCTTGCTAGCACTGATGTCCAGTTGCTACAAGCTTTGAATGCGATGAAAGAAGAGATGAAGGCCATGAAGGATAAGATCACATTGATGGATACAAGAATTGGTGTAGTGATCACTGGTAACGCAACCGCCATTAATGGCATTGATGCCTTGTCTGCCCTCCCAGCATCTGCGCATGTGCCCACTAGTGTTGCATCCACTTCTGCTGCCCTTCTCATCACCGAATCAAGTGATACAAACGCTGTATTTGTAAGTATAAAGATACAAAAGACACTTGCCAATCTTGTTGCTAATTAAAATATAATAGGGATACATTCATGGTTATATGTGGAACCCAAAGCTAAAATCAAGAGACCAGGCAGAAATCCAAGCAAACACCATAAAACCAAAGTGGGCAGTTGATGTTCGTTTTGATCGCTCTCCAAATAGAGAGTTAGTCAAACAACTCTTGTATTACTTGGAAAAGAAGTTTGCTGGCACTGATATGAGGACATGCGACCTTTGTAAGTGTATATACACAAACTTCTGTAGTAGATATCGCCAGCAAAGGGAACTTCTGGAAACAAGACAAGCCTTGAACACTAATTCAAGAAGATCTGGCCGTGAAACTGATGTAAACTATATTTTCAATTTATGCTAAATAATAACAATTAGAATATTAATTGTATTGTCTTTTTCCTTTAGAACTACACTTGCCGTCGCCTTGCTTATGATGCTTACAAGGCTGACATTGATCTCAAGATGGGTCGAAACTGCTCTGGACTGATCCAAAAGTCGGTCATGTCTGAAGGCGAATCAGACGATGATATGTCCCCCTCTCAGCCAAGAAATGAGATTCGTGTTGCTCGCCCAAGTTGGAGAAGTGACGAGGTAAAACCTAACAGTTTTCTTTTTTGAATGATGCCAGGCTGAATGTTAATATATGTTTATTACTTAGCTTAACAAATTCATTATGGAGGTTGACTCGTTTGTTGTTAAGCAATTGGGTGCAAATTCCCGCCAACTGCTTAAGAGAGTTTATGGTAGAACAGTGGAATCAACAGTCCCAATTGATTTAGATCCTGCTCTACCTCAATGGGCTCTTAAATATGAGTCATAAATAAAACTCATTTTTTGTCATTTTTTTTTCTTTTACTCTCAAAATTTCTTAACACATATGTATTGTTCGCAACATATATAATAAGACTACATTAGCTTATATATTGAAAATTTTTATTAAAAAAGAAATGTATTAAATATTAATTGTATTGTTTGTGTGGTAAAGCGTTGACAAGTATTTTCTTATTATTTGTGCTGGTTTTATAATCACATGTTGCAACAACTGATGCTATTTGATGTACTAGCAAGATGCATTCAAAACCACACGCAATAAAATCTGCACTGCAGATGTCAACACTTTCCAACTCTCTTGAATGGTCATGCTCAATCTGGAACCACTTAACAAACGCAAACACGTGTTTATCTTGATAAACGACACGTGTTTGGAGCTCTGTGTTATCTACTGGTGGAGTGAAAGAGTGCAAGAACAGATACTGAATTTGGCCAGTGTATGCCAACCAATTGTTGCCTTGACTTCCAAGGAACAGAGATTGAACAAATGAGCCACGACCAGAAGCATATTTGCAGCCTTTGTAAACCTGACCAAGCAAATTGATTGATTTCAACTTTATGATTTGGTTGTCAACAAAGGAGAATGGAGAGGAGGGATGCTGGTAACCTTCAAGATTTGGCATGCAGTATGCGACTTTATAGTAATCAAGCAAATGAGGATAGTTGACATCACTCATTGCTGATGGGGGTTCAATATGGAGAGGAAATGCGGATGGAGAAAGAGGTTCATTGCCAAGGACTGGAAGAGAAGGGTTTGAGTATGCTTGGATGAAGGCTGATAGTCTGAACGGGCGCTGAGGAAAAGTTATTGTATTTTTTGAAGTGGAGGGTTGAGCTGTGGCAGTAAGCTTGGCGAGAAGAGGAAGAAACAGTACTTGGCTTGGGCATGTGAGAGCAGCATGAACAAAATCACCTTTGAATGTATCTTGGACGAAACTATTCATGTATGTAACCTCAAAGGAATTTTTTCTGTTTGTATTCACGTTCTTTAGCAGACCATCATATTGCTCAAACCCGAAGAGCCAATATCCATATACTGGTCCAAAATCACGGATGGTCTCGCAAAGATGGAGATGTAAATGCATGTTACAGGTGAGAATAGTTGGAGTGTAAATACGCTGGCACTCAGTACAGAATTCTTGAAGAAATTTATGGCCGTCGTCAATGTCAGAGAACGTGATGCTTGGCTTTGCTAATTGGCGGCAGGCATCAACAAAACTGATCCAATTTCTGAACATTTCAACTGGCAGGACAGCCTTCAACAAGATAGGCGAATACACTAGCACCCAGGACTTCCATTCATCAGCTTTCATGTATGGAAAGTCCTTTCCAATCTTCGATTTCAACACCACGTAATCCATTGGCACCACCATTGTCTCTGCCATTGTTTGCATCATAGCTAGCTTTCTATTGTCTATCAGTCCTTCTTTTATCTACCACTTCATCATTCTCTTTGATGTCCCCAGGAATAAATTATGCATGTGATTGATGATCGTTCCATGTACTAGATCAAAGTATCCAAGGCAATGCAGCTGCGACCATCAAATACCATTTTTGATTTCCAACTGATGCCTTTCTGAGGGCGTACTGGCACTCTTCCACTCCTCAGCATGCAACCTGTTTTCCAGACCGCTATGGATTTTCCACGTCAAATAGTCGAACCCACTGAAGTCGACCTGATTGGTGCTTGATAACCTGGTAAACTGCCTCACACATCTGGGACATGCACAAGTACTGTTGTGGGTGGTGAATCCACTGGTCTTCCTGGCAGTGGGGATGTCACAGGCAACTATATGTAATGCGGCACGTACATTAACACCGGCTGGGCACTCAAAGGTTGGGATGGTTATCCCCGTAAACAACTGCAGCAATTAATTGACTATTGGCTTTAAATAGTGGTTGATCTCTTTGGTCTTTGGCTCCTTAGAACCAGGCATCAAACCAACAAGGATGACATTTTCAAGCTTAAATCTTTCCTCACAAGGCAAGTTATTTATTGCAAGGTAGATAGCTCCAGTTGAATATGTAACGCCATCAAATGGCTGGAACCAGTTGATGTTCATTGTTAGCATCAATGAACGAGATTCATCCACAAACGATACGCCACTTTGGTCCTTTAGCTCCTTCCACATAGCACCACCATAGACGTTGCATAGTGTATCTACGACCTTAAGCTCTTTGTTTCATTGTCTGATTTTTTGCTCGAACCCAGAACAAAGAAAGAAAACTTGTAGTGATCACTGGATAGAGTTGTAGACGTATGATTGCTTGGCTACCATGGCACCAGAAGATGAAACCTTCATCAATTCACAATTACATGCTGATCGAGAACCATGCTTTTTGAAGTCGCAATGAGTAGGGAGAGGCACATCTTGTTTGTAAACTTTGTGGCAGTCTTTACATACAACAGACTTCTTGATACCATTGGGGTAATTGGAAAACCAGTCATTCTTTGCAGGCCAATAAGACTTTTTGGTAATTGGAAATCTTTGCCGTAGATCTTGAGTAACTGATTGATAAATTCAATCAATATGGCGGCACCTTTGTTAACAACATAATGCGAGATAAAAAGAACGGCAAAGGTAGCAATGAACCAATGGACAGGGTTTTCAGGCATGTTAGGAGCATCAAATGGGTCTATTTAAAATTAACAAAAATAAATTAGAACAAATTTTCTTTAGGTCTGTTTTTAAGAAAACAAAATCATTTATGACTGACCTTCATTAACAAACTCTTCAACATCTGTCTTGATACCTTCTTCTTCACCACTGCCAGAGACAGAGTTCATGTCTCTTTCAATGTCAGAGTCATTGCCATTGACCTTGCTGATCTCATCGTCTACTAAGACATTGTCAGCCATCATGGCAGCATTCGAATCAGGTGAGTCGGCCTGATTGTCTATTTTTTCAATGGATTCAGATTGACAGGTCGAGATATATACAAATATAGATTAGTTTAGCTTATTGTCTCTACTGGTTTTCAAATATTTTTTTCTTTTCTTTTCTTACATTGGGTATCAACGTCCATCATTTGTTTTTCTTGCACAGCTGTGTTTCATTAAAATTAAAAAATAAAGAAGTTATTACTCAGTAATCAAAAAATAAACCCTGAATATAACATACTATTTGCCAATCATTCAGCCGTATCCAGTCTCTCGATTCTCTCAAGCTCATCTTTTCTAATATGGCGCTCAGCAGTTCTGCTTGTCACCAATGAGTATCCCTGTGAATTTCTGCTACATTGAGCACAACAGCAGACAACATTACAGCAGTGGGGGATAGAAGGCATTTTATGTGTTTTCTTTGATGTGATTTATTGAGAATAAAAAGAGGAACAAGTGTAAAATATACTTTATTTGCACCAACTTTATAGTAAAAAAAAGCATTATATTTTATGGTTGTTTAATTGAATTCTTCTAACAAGTTCTTTTCTATATTATTAAATATAGAAAGAGACATGACAATTATGATATTATCAATTCATAGTCTTTATTCAAATGTTTTCAAGAATGCCTGTTGTGTGTAAAAGACATATATTTTTCTACTATGAGTTTATAAATAGATTATTGCGAGAGTAAATCCAGAAAATAGTAGGAATAAAAAAAAAGGGGTGGTAGAATGAGAATTCTGATAGGTCTCTGTATGTGAATTTAGCCTTCCGTACCAGACTGATATTCTAAAATTCTGTTAGCCAATGAAACCAACTAAAACTACATCTTTGATCTGAACTTCAAAAAACACACTGAGTTGAAAAAAATCACTATTTCTACATATGTGTTTACCAACCTGGCCACATTGTTAATCAGGGCGGTTTTTCCAGTGTTTGTGTCTTGGTGGAGATTCATGTATAAACATCTTTATATAATATGTACAGACAGCATAATAATGGTCCTAACATCCTGTCGCATTCTACACAATTTGTGTATTGATAACAAGGATTACATTACTGCAGACCTGGAGAATGAAGCTGATATACGCAGATTTTTAGAAGACAATGTTGATGGTAGAGTCAGTTTTTCATTCATCCTATTGGATAGAGACGGTGTTAGCCAGATCTTTGTATAAAATGAGTTCCCTACTGCATCAAGTCTTGATACTTGCTTGAGACAGCTCAAGGAGCAAGGAGTAATGAAAAGAAATAAAGTCGTTAGCAGCTTGTAAAGCTAAAACTTCCAGAATATACTTGTCTTACTTTTAGTTTAATGATATAAAATGATGAAAGATATTTGATATTTATTTTATGCCCCACCATTGTTATTATTTTAGATATGGCTACTTTTCACTTCTGATTCAACAAGCTTTAACAAAAAGAACTCTTCTCCCCTTCTGTTTCTTCTTTCCTAATCCACTTCTCTTGCTTCTGCTTCTTTCTCTTTTCTCTTTTCTTCTTTCCTTCTTCTCTCTTCTAATCTCTTCTCTCTCCTTTCTTCTTTCTTAAGTCTTAGCTCTTCTCTCTCTTTTCTTCTTTTTTCTTTCTCTAATTTTAGTTTCTCTCTCCTCTCTTGTCTTTCTCTTCTCTCAAAGTATTTTACTCGCATTTAATTGTCCAGATCAATCATCCTATTCTTTTCTGCTTGTTCTTCATTGCTACCAAGAAATGCCTCTGCAAATTTGCATGTGGCGGCTCTGGATTCTTCCATGACTTTGTCATAAGTCGAGCTCATTAACTCCAAGATGACATTGTAGTCTCTAGTATTATGTGTCTGACTCTGTCTTGTTGGTGTAGGGAGAGACACAGAGCTAGAACTTCTTGTCTCAGGCTCTTCAGTTACCAGTTGTCCTTCATCAACTACTTATAATGGCTGGGATATAATAACGTACTCTCTTATTATTCTTTCAGTGGAAGACGTACATATAATTATTGCACCTTGAGTTAACGTTTCACTTGTAAGCAAAGATGGAATGCTAAACAAAGAATCAGTCAAGATTATCTGGTGCATTTGTTTGAATCATTGAAAACGGTGCCAACCATTTTTAAGGCCACGACTAGCTTGAATATACACTCTATCTGACTCTTTCTTGAAGGCTACCTTAAGTGCTTTAAACTTGTTGTTGCATCTACTGCTGTCCACAGTGGTTTTGAAATGTTGGGGCAAACTGCTAAAGTCTTGCTCATTCCTAAAGGCCACTAGGAAGTTATTCCAAAGGTGCCCAACTTTTCTCTTATGTTCACCTGCAGATCTGATCTTGTTGTGAATGTCAGTATTAATGGCAGCTTTGAAGAATAAACTTGTGCTATTTGTGCATCACAATTTGTTATTTGCTGATGATGAGCCTTGGACGTCATCATTATGCTCTGTTTTAACGTTTTCAGCATTTGTCACATCTTCAAATTCTTTATTGTTTTCTATATCCTCAAAGTCTTCATCATTTTCTATGTCTTCAAAGTTTTCCAAGTCTTCTATATCTTCTAAATCTTCTACTTCGCCATTTCCAGTTACTTCAGCATCAGAATCATAAAGAACTTCTACTTTACTGTTGTCAATTGCTTTATTGTCATGAACAAGCTGGTCTTCAATTTGTTCAAGATCTGTTTGATCAGAAGTGATGGCACGAGGGGCTTTACCATGTGGTGCAGGTTGAGTGGGGTCAACAGAAAAGAAACATAAGTTGTTGAATGACATTAGAAAGAAAAATAGCAAATGATAAAACAAATAAGGGTTTAAAGTATAAGATAGTAAATTAAAAACAGTTTTTAAATACTGTGCTGATAGTAGTCAGAATATACTTTTATATTTGGATATTAAAAATATTTTACCCATGCTAGAAAGAGAATTACTTATTTATTTTCTTTGAGTTTTAATTCTTTGGGGAAGGTCCACTAATTTCTGAATCTTTTTATTTTCTGTACCTTTTGCACACCGGACAACCAAAATTTGAATTTCAGAATTAAGCGACATGTTACCTTTGTATTTTCTCAAAAAAACACAGAGATATAGAACCAAAATAATGACATATTAAGATAGCCAAGAATACAGCTTAAATTTATACTTACATATATTTCCAAATATACAATGTTAAGAAGGTAATAGGAATAGTTATATATTGTGAGAACAATTGTAAATAAAGCAGAAGATTTTTTTATTAATGATGTTGTGTATTTAAAGTTCTAAAATGAGCTTCATATTTAGCTTTGATTTCTTGAAAAGCCTTTATGGGAGCAACATATGCTGCCCTGATAACCTCTGCTTCCTCTTCTGTAGCATACTGCATCAGTTGATACAAGTTTTGCTCATTATGTCTAGTTGTTAATGAACAATTCTTTGCATACTCAAATGCCTCTATGGCATACCCACGCCCAGTGCTCTCCCTTGTGCCATCAATTGACATAGTGTTGTCATTAACAAACTGCTCACCAGAAATTGTGATTGGCAGCACATTATTTGCAGGAGCCACAGACAAGAAAGCAAAGCCTGACATATGGATATGGAGCAAATGCATATGCTTACAAGGCTTCATGTACCTAGCCCAAGAATAACACGTACAAGAAAGAACAACATTGTTGTTAACTTCAACTTGATAGGTAATACCATTTTCGGTAAACGAGTCAATAAACTAAAACCCGTCTTCAAGAATATCATCAGTGTCATCAAGAGTGTCGTTCAGAGACATTGCTTTTGACGGGCTAACAATCATATTAGCACGCATGTATGCTGGAACAGCTTCAGCAGACATCTCTCTCTTCCTTTGTTGTCTTTGGGCAGCTGTCATTGGGCCACTGCGCATATTGATTCTGATACTCTCCTTTTTGAAGTAGAACTCTACTTCGTTTGTCAGTATGAAAATCAGTCAATCAAATCTTTTGTTGTGACTGCGGCCTAAAAAATGAGTTTTTAGCTAGTTGTGCCAAGACTTGATGTAGTTGTTTGTTAGCATGTGAGAGAATTCAAGCTGATGAAAAGCTCTACTCCAAACACAATACTTAGCCATGGTATACCAGTTGGTCTCAAAGTATCGGACAAAATCAGGTTGACTTTGCTGATATCTTCCAATGAAGTCAGCAATCTTGTCAAGAAATACAACTATATGCTCTTCATACATGATATGCTTAAGAAAAGTCAGCATTTCTCCTTGAACCAAACGGTTTTGAGCAGCAGTATTTCCTGTCTTGACTTTCAGGTTTAGTTGTCTGTACCATGCTTGACTGACATGAAAAAGACAGTATTGGATCTGGCATCCAGGGAAGATTGCCATGAGTGCATTTGTCTCAGCATCACTACAGTCAGTAGTGAACTGCTGGGGGTTTACAACCAACTGATTGACTTTCAAGTGCTTCAACCATTGAATAATTGGACCTAAGGAATGGTCATTGGTCAGCATGTATGCACAGGGGAAACCACGATCAAGTTCTTCATCACGAATGACAATAGTATAAAGAATGTCATTTGATTTTTGAGTGATACTGTAGGTGGCATCCATACAGAATTTTGCTGCAGCTTTTATCTTGATTTGCTGGAAAGGCAAGGTAAATCTACATGCATACAGGCTCTCATCGTTCGAATATGTCTGCAGGTTACCTTCAAAGATAATAAAACCTTTGGGAGAAAGTTTTTCAGTAAACCACATCTTCATAGACTTAAAGTCGTCCTTATGCAAATGAAAGATTGTTTGGTTGATCTAAAGTTCAGATACATCAAAACAACTGTTAATATTCAGAAGTTAAAGAATAATTGCAATGTAAAACTTACTGCAAGTATTTTGTTGTAAATATCAAAGTAGTTGATTTTACGTCTATTGAGAGAATACTCTTGCTGGTCGATGTCGCAAAGAATCTCAAGTCTGATTTTTCTAGCTGATGAGCCTGGACTGGCTGTCAAACGGGCAACAATATCATCAACACGACCTCGAGTTAAAGGAATAAGTCCAAGATCGGTTTTAATATCCCCAGGAATATGGTTGGTGTGGTTGGCAATAAAATCAAACACGTAAACATGAGACTTGTCAGCATAACAAGTAATAGTGAGAGTTGCCTTACAGCTGACTTTCTTCGATTTACGTTGAATTGGATGCTTTTCTCTGCTTTCAGGTTCATAGCTTCCACCTCTATGACAGGAGTATACCTGGGAGAAGAGCACACACTTCTTCTTGGTGATATCAACAGCGGAACTATGTCTATTAGGATGACTGATAATCCACTTGACGCAGCATTGTTCTTCAATTTCTTGTTTGCAAAGTTCTCATTCAGAAGCAAAAACACAAACAATGTTAGACTTCAACTTCATAACATTAGAAATTGTCGAAGGTCCCAATGCAGATCCAATATCTCTCAGGGTTCTGACAGGTGCTGCTTCAAGTGCTGCCTTTCTCAAGGCTTGTTGTTCTCTTCTTGTAAGTATTACTTCAGATATTGGTGGTGTTTCAGTAGTGTATTAAAATAGAGAAAAAGGGGTAATTATTATTATCCTTAGAGCCAAAAAAAAAGAAGGAAAGCCGGTCACATTATCTTGTCCAGACGGACTTCAATGTGCAAAAGGTACAGGAAATAAAGGATTTTCTAATTTCTTCCTTGATGAGATTGAATTGAACATAGCTTTGTAGCTTTTACAAACAGTGCTTTTGAAGTGTGGCTTTTATTAAAACTTTTTTTATTTATTTTTTCCCTTGCTCCCATTTATTTTGAATATAAATATTATATTATAAACACAAGTTTTACAATGTCTAACACTATCTACAATTTGTTTAATGTGCAGAATGTATTGGTCAACTCGCCTTTCAGAGAAATAAAAATGTTTCTATTAAATACAATAGTGTCAGTTAGAGCCAGTGAATGACAAGAATGTCTTGATTTCATTCACGAACTTTGTTCAACAAAGTAGGCGAAGAAAAGAGATTTGTATATCTCAAGCAATTTGGTGTTTTTAGAGACAGCATGGTGTCATCATGGAGGCAAATACAAAACAAAGCGTACTTACTGTTTAGCACAAAAGGATTTGAAGCATTGTGGATGTTCTGCTCTTCTTCACATTAAGCAATATGTCAGCTCAGATGTTGTTACTTTTTGCATGTCAGCAGATCATACAAATTAGATCTTAGAACTTTGTCTTTGTCTTCTAAAGCTGTCAAAATGATTGAGAATCTTCTTAAAGGAGGAAGCAATTATAGAAATACTAGAATTTCTGTTCTAAGACGAATTGAGGAATGGGGTGTAGATGTTAGGAAGCCTAACTATGAGGATATGTATAACAGAATGAGAAAGATATGTGATTACATATTAAGAAAGTCTTTAAACATGTGTTAAATAAAAATATAGATGAAGAATTTGTTATACATGTTTCATTCAGATGAAGAAAGATCTCTAGCAATCTGAATGAATGAAAAGTTGCCCTCCCAAAACTACTGTATCTTCACTGCCCAGCTATCATTCTTCAATACCTCTTTGTTGCCTTTTGCATTTGGGTTCTAATCACCCTCTCAAATTGCACTCATGACAATTTCCAAGTCGATTTGCATTGATACTACTTATGGAATCTCTGCAAGAAGTATGGAAGTTCTTTACTCAATTGTCACATGCCATCCAGAAACAGGCAAAAGTATACTGATAGCATACATGTTCACAAATGATCATAGTGCTGCCTCTATAGATTAATGGCTGGTACATCTCTGCACAAATAGTGGATTTACACTTACAAACATCACTATTGATTATAGCATAGCTGAGATCAATGCTATTACAGTAGTGTTGCCTCAAACTGCAATTCACTTTTGCAACTTTCATGTTCTTCGTGCCTGGCAGCAAAATCTTGACAGCAAAGTGAAATCAGATGTATTATACATATCAGAGCAGCTTGGAAAGTACAAGCAAAAATTAAAGAATGGTCTGAAAGATATTCTTGTTGAATCTGATGAGGAGACGTTCCTGGAGAAAATTGACTACTTTACAGAGCATATTTTGAGTCAAGGTCAATTTCTTCAATATTTTGAACAAAGGTGGGCAGGAAAAATGGAGTTGTTAAAAAGATGTTAAAGACTGTACATACAGTCCAGCCATCTACAATACCTGACCAACAATTATATTGAATCATGATACAATCAGCTCAAGACGATATATATAAATCTTGTGCGTGTTAGAAGACTAGACCATTTGGTTTTAATTTTGACAGATGATTTTGAATTTTTCTATGATGAAGAAGTAGAAAGAATTCACGTCAACAATAGAAGAATGAGGCCAGTTGAGAACAAGCTATCTCAACACTCTTATGCAGCCTCTCAGATTCAAGAGGACATACTCTCTACTATGATTATCAGCCCATCTGGTGAGATTAGAAACAGTATGAATGACTCTGATGGGGAGTGAAAGATCAAGTCGTTCATGTTGGAAGATTTGTGATATAGTGTCTTTGTAATCAATAACTTGATTCAAACATACTCTTGCCCAAGATTTTTGACATGACAAATTCCTTGCAAGCACGCATATTTGTTGAAGAGATTTGCCAGTCTTGACTGTGCATACTTTTTGCAACAAAAGCAATATTGCTTGCAATTGCAATTACTCAAGATGCCAGTAGAAGTAGATAAGAAAAGAGGTGTGGAGGATGAAAGTAAGAGAAGTAGCCAGAATCTGTCATATTCTTGTCAGCAATTTATGACATGTGCATTGCCACTTTATCATCAAAGAGAAGATATGGAAGTAATGATGAATATGTCAGAAGTTGACATTGGGAAAGTAGACTTGATAAACAACATATTAGAAGAAGTACAAAAGCAGTTGGATCTCATCAAAAGTATGAACTTGTCACTCTTTAGAAACTTGAACACACAAAAATAATAAAAAAAACAATATTATTTATTGAAATGTATTTTGAAAAAAAATTAAAAATGCTAAAAAATATATATATTGTAATGACTTTGAGGGACTGAGTTTAGAAGTGAGACTAGTTGTAAAAAACTAGATGATTTAGAAGAGGTTTTTGAGCTTGAGAAAGATGGAGCTTTATTGACAACAATTTGACGAGTATTTATACTGATTGAGTGAAGAGATAAATAAGAAATGGAGAAGGTAGTTTATGCATGCAGTTACGCATGCTAAACAGCTTAGAAGAAGTAGAAGAACGCAGAGGGATGATTCTGGCAGGAGCATATGCAAACAGAGAGTACCTCAAGATACTAGTAGAGATGGGGTTTGTAACGGGACTTGTTCTTGAACATAACAATATATGAAACTCTAAAAAGAAAACAAAAGTAAAAGCTGTCACAGTCTCTATATTTCATGTTTAATTCAATCTCATCAAGAAAAAAATAGTGGACCTCCCCCCAAAAAATTAAAACTTAAAGGGAATAAATAAGTAATTCCCTAGAAAGCAGGTATAAAAATTGCAGTCTTTAAAAATATTATTTGTTTTTTAAAAAAAATATACTTCTAAAATAGGAACATTATTGTTTTTTAATAAAAATTTCTTTATTGAAAAACAATTCCAAGAGCACCTACAGTGATTTCCAAAATTCAAAAAAGATTATTTTGCTTTAAAATCTATATATTTTACCCCTGCTAAAGAAAAGGAGTTAAATCTTTTTAAATATCCATATATAGTAATTTTAATAATTCCTATCAACACTGCCTGTAAAAATAATCTTGTTTTTTTTGTAATATTTCATTTTCTAGAATTTTATATATATCAAAGCTAATATTTTTTTAAGTAGGCAAACAATATGTTATTGTAAGCAAAAACCATTATCTTAAGCAGTATATTTTGTACTTTATTAACAAGAAATGAGAAAGATAATTAATTTTAATATGCTATATGTTCAAAAAGAATCCTACCTCTTGAGTGTAGTATTGATTACAATACAGACTTGAAATTATGTAAATATCATCTATATTTGATAAATTGCACTATTCTGAATATGGTAGGTGCTCACAAAGTGAAGTGTCAATTGACCAAAAAGTGTCAATCAACTAATTAGGCAATAGAACAAAAATACAAATATAGATATAATTCACGTAATAAAATGTTGGTATTAGAGAGCTTGCTATCTGGATTTAAATACTGTATATCAAAAGTAGCAAGAGTTTTATATCTGTGTCTAAATTATTCAGCAACTTAAAATAGGGAGATGATTGTTGTGATGAGAGCAAAAAAACAATCATAATGATCTTATTAACATATATTTTTATGGATAATTAGCCAATACAATATCTATATTAATATCTTTTTTATATATTATGTTTTGTTTCCAAGGTTTTACTGCTATTTAAGAAGATTTATATTATATTTACTTGTATTTGAGCTTATTTTATTAAAATAAGCATATTCAAAGAACAGCTTAATATGTTTACTACTTCAATAATGTGCTTAAGAAAACATATACGTAAAATTCGCCATAAGTAAGAGTTTGCAGAGGTATGGAGAACATTTTAAATTATATAGCCAATTAACAGACATAGTTTAACACATGAGTTTACTATTTTGATAATTATATTCCAATCGTTTAGAGCAGATACTCTGGACAAACAGTTGTGTAGAAGTACAGATACTTTTGTATTAGAGCAAGCTTATTTTTGGTAGTTTATTTTTTATATTCTTTCTTTGGCTTTAATGTTATACCATGCAATCTTCTCATAGCTGACTACTTGCCTTTCTTATGGTGAAGTGTAACTTTTGAAGATTAACTTTCTTTTACTAATTATGAGAGTGTTTTTGAGAGTAATAAAGAACATACTAACTTGTATATAAGAGTGAAATAGGTGAAATGGGAAAAATTTAGCAAGAATGCAAAAGACAAATGTTCTTGTTTACATTACACTCTTTGATGTGTTATGTTAATAATTATTATCAAGGGGTGAGGATTTCTAAAGATTTCTCTGGACATTCATTTTTAATGACCGACGCTGGAATAACGGCCAATATCTTAGGTTCCCACCCGAAATAATTATTTCTTTTCAATGAAGGTCACCACGATTAATTTTTTTCCATAAGTTATATGCAGCCTAATAAAACTTTATTAAAAATTCGGTTTTTTTACACATATCTAAAAAATATCATTATATTTTTATATATGTTCTTTAACATATTAATGAAGAAGCAGGTTTCTTTTATTAAGTACTTGTCTTGTTTCTCATATATAAGTGCAGCAATATCTTAATATCGGAGTTTCTCTTAATCACCTATTACTAAGCATAATAAATTACAATGAATTTTCTGGCAACATTAATATAAGTAGCATGTAAAAGTGCTACCTTTTCATCTTCCCAGATCTTTTAATATCTACTCAAAATGAATCCAAACGCTCCTAGCTATTCCGCCGCAACTTCTGATGTGAATGTTAGAATGATGGAGGCCCAGGTGTCTACTTCTCGCGAAGCTGAAGTTAACAGACCAGAGAACATAAAGAGAAGCTATGCTTCTAAGCAAAAAGAGTATAAAGATTGGTATGATGAAGCTTTCTCGAGCATTCCCCTTGAAAATCACTACACTGTATATGGAGATAAGCTCCATTTGTTTCTTAAAGACTGTGTAAGTTTTTTGCTGTTGTTTGGAGATATATTTTGTAAGTAATTGAATTAATTATCTTTTCTTCTGTTAGGTTGTCAACCGAACCTACAGAAGAGACACTGGAAAAACTATCAAGTATGGAACTGCAATGGCCTATCTTGCTGCTATTGTGGATATGTACCAGAAGCAAGTTAAAGTCGGTGTGAACAACCACCCTCACCCTTGCAAGGCTTGTATCCAGCTGTTGGACAACATGAAGTTCAACAATGAGTGTGCCCGTCATGCTGAAAACCAGGACCGTGGCCTTGGAACTCTGGTGGATGGATACATCACAGAGAACGAGATTGCTAGCATTGTTAGCTATTATTTCTTGAGATCAAGCAGAGGTGACCTGAGAAATGTGGTGTCTTTTCTTCTGTCGCATTTTTGTATGCTCCGTGGCAAATCTGCAAGAAAAGCCAAATTTGCCAACCTTCAGACAGTCATGTTGGATCGTGAAGGACCTTCCAAATGCCCTGCCTTTGTCTTGGTCTTAAAGCAGGGAAAGACAAACCAGTTCGGACGAATTGAGCTTGCAGCCTGCTTGAGAAATTCCAAGGTTGAGATTTGTCCATTCATGGCACTCAGATGCTATTTCTTCTGGAGATGGCATATTGATGGTGAGCAGTTTCCATCTTTTGAAACATCCGAGGAATGGTTCAACCATAAGTTGCTACGATCTGGGCAGGAACCAACCAGGGAAATGCCTTACTACACTCATCTTGAAGCAATCAACAGGGCATTCAAGGCCTGTGGAATCGTTTCTATAGCAAAGACCCATGCTGCCCGTGGATCATCAGCAAGAATGGCTGACATGAGTGGTGCTGACGAGTCGGATATCAGAAGGCAGGGTCGCTGGAATAGCAGCACAATGAATGGTGCATACCTCACCAATCTTCCGAGAGGTGCGATGCGTACTATGACTGGATTTCCGTCAGCTGAGAGGCAGTTCTACTTGCCAAGAGCCCAAGTGAAACCAGCTGAGTCGCTCCAGTGCAAGGTTTTCCCAATGGTAGACTTTTGGTACGACAGGATTTTGTCAGGAGCATGCCAGCAAACCGCAGCTGCACATGGGTTTCTGGAGCTTCTGAAGCAATTAAGAATCACTTTTCTACAGGATTCTGTGTTAATGATGAGCAAAACTCCAGGGCACCCATTGTGGCAGCAAGGTGTATTCCATGATCCCGAATATATCGAGTTCAAGAGGTAAAAAAAACTAATATATAATACAGTGAAAAAAATAGTTCTAATATATTTACATGTCAATGTTTTAGATCAGTCGAGGCTTTTGTGGAGACAGATGTTGAGCCTACTGACATTCTTTTGCAGAGAGCACTTCCTCTGATGGCCAGAAAGTTGGCTGACATGCAGAATGCGAACAGCGGGTTTCACAGAGAAGTTCTGTGGGAGTTTGGTGTTCTTCACCAGAAGATTGACGACTTGGTATCTGGGAGAATCCCTCTTCGGTCCCTTCAAGAAGATGGAGGGGAAAGAGATGGAGCTAGATCAACAGAGGTCCAAGCATTTCCAGTCCCGGCCAACAACTCTGAACCAATTTCCCAGCTGCCAGACATACCTGTTTGGTATAGAATGAGCAGAGGTGTGCAGACGGTGACTGACTTGTGGAGAGAATGGCATGTGGGACTCTCTGACTGTGTCTCCATACACGAGATGGAGACGAGGTACAGCATTGCTTGGAGAAACAATGATCGACAGTTCTTCAATAGATGTAAAAGAATTGTCGATTGTATTAAGGAATATATGGTTGACAATTCCGTAAGTGAAGAAACAGCAGTCGAACTTGCAAAAGAAAACCAAAGAAGAAGACGAAGAACTCTGGACTTTTTGTCTAAAAATTCAAGCCAAATCTTTCAATGATTGTAAAAATAAAAAAAAATATATCTTGTTTCTTTTTATGATATTCAGTTAATGCTGCTATTAATTTAATAGCTTCCCATTATTTTCTGGTACCATTCTTGCTATATTCTACTTTATTAGATCAAACAGCTATATGTAATTAAACATATACTTAAAGAATAATACTTTATCCAATTCAATATCAGCTTTTTGATAAATATAAGAGAAATATAGATACTTTTAAAGCTTCTACTCACGTTCATATATATATATATTTATAAGAATTTGAAAGAATCTCTTGTATGTAAAGAAATATTTTGTTTTGATCATTTTTTTGTAATGAGCAGCATATTTTTTTGGTGAAAATTACCTATAAAATTCGGTGTTCTAATGATTTTTTATTTTAAACAAGTCACTGGTTGGCTCGTTGTCTGAGTCTGTAACCCCACTAAAAACTCTGTGATAACTCCTTAATATCATATCAAATATAATGAGTTTTAAGGTGCTCTCGGAATTGTTTTTCGATAAAGAATTCTTTATCGAAAAACAATAATATTTCTTTTTTAGAAGATTAATATGTGCCAAATATAGATGTCATGTAATAAATAATATGTTGGTGTTATAGTCAGTACTATACTCCAAAGATATAAACTTATTTGAAAGCATATTAAAGGAATACTTTTTCTTGTCACTTTATCACTATGAGGAAGCATGTAATATTCAACTTCAAGTAAAGCACTTGGTATAAGATAGCATACCATATATTATTTTGAGTAGAAATTACTGGTTTGTATAGCAAATAAGACCCTAAAAATAATATATAACAGTAAGATAAAAGCGATTCTCAAATGATGTTCTGATAGTAGTAAAAATATACTTCTATATTTGGATATTAAAAAAATTATCCCTGTTAGAGCATCTCCAGCAGTATCTAAACCCAAATACTAAATATCCAAATTAAGATTTACCGTGCTAGTACAAATAAAGCAATTTAGTATGAAGAATATCAAGGTCACTCCAGCAGTTTCTTAACACAGATTCTAAAGAGCTGATGATTTTGGTGAGGTTTTTCCTAAAGTCTGAGATTTAAAATTGAAAATTCAAAGTCACAATATAAAAAATGGAAATTTAGCAAATGATAGAATCTAAACAAATTCTGAGAAAACCTACAGAAGTTTAGATTTTGATTCAAAAAGTTTAGATCTAAATTCCGGATTTGGGTATTTAGATTTTTGTTTAAAAACTGCTGGAGACGTTTTTTTTGGAAAATCTAAACACCAGTTTCCTAATTTGGATATTTAGTATTTGGGTTTAGATACTGCTGGAGATGCTCTTAGAGAGCAGGTATAAAAAGTACGGTCTTTAAAAATATTGTTTCTTTTTTAAAAAAAATATATACTTCTAAATGCTAATTATTTGGGGCAGACACTTTTCCTCTTGGGCACGACATTTCTCTGGAGCACTACGTTTATTGAATCTCCGCCTTTCACCATTTACCAGCCTCATAAAAAGTGACTTAGTGTCTAGCATCCAGCAATTTTATCTGGTCCCTAACCATCAAAAGTAGTTTATATGAGTAAAATCAATCTATCAAAATATAAATAATTTAATTCATGAATAAAGTACATCTTTATTTAATATAACGGAATTTCTAGGTGTACTTAAGTAGTAATCATATTAATATTTCTATTTTTTTATGCAGTATATACAAAATATACAATTTGTAAACGTTGTACCCAAGAGGCAAAACGTTGTGTCCCAAACGTGGCTGTGTAAGAAACGTCATGCTCAAGAGGCAAAATGTCGTGTCCCAAACGTGGCTGTGTAAGAAATATTGTGCTTGAGAGACATAACGTTATGTCCTAAATATGGCAATAGAATAATTGCATTCAAGAAAACTATTGATGCAATATTTTACTTATTGAAAGTAAAGCTTCTATAAGTATAATTATAGAGATTTCTAGAATTTTACTTTACATTTTAAAGAGTTTATATTCAATGCAATGTCTTTTTTATTGTAGTTCTTATGCAATAAACGCACAATATAAAATAAATAAATAAAAATTGTGACCACACCTATTTCTGTAAAAACAAAAGATCTATTTGGTTTCTATCAACAAATCATATACCTGCTGTTGCTGATGAGTCATTTTTTCACGATTTAACTTGAGACATAAATCATATATTTTCATTTTATGTGATTTAAGTGGAAAAGATTATAATCCATATAATTTGTGTTATGTATGAAGTAAAAATAAGATATAAAATAAAACAAGTGCAGACGAGAGTACAGTGATGTAGTGATCCAGACACTCGGATGTTGGATTTATCACATATAAGAACATATTCATATTGGGATAGCATAGTAGCTATCATCTTGTCAGTATAAAATATATAGAAACGATTAAGTAATCAGCCCAATAATTATTACAATTAGTACTGTAGATAATATCTTAAAGATTGTTAAGATAATTATATCATACTGCTGAGTAAACTGTGTCAGATCGATATGGAGCTAATTTAGTAGGAAGTCCTAAAGCTCTAGTGTAAAAGAGAAAAGAATAGCTAAGAGCTAAAGAAGTACAATTTATGACTTGATGTCATAATTGTAACACTGACACTAGTTAAGCAGTAAATACACTCTAATAACCAAATATAGTAAAGGAAGAAAGCCTTAAGAAACTAAGACGTAATGACAAGAGCAGATTGTGTTTTCTTATAAAAAGGGACACTTTTTATTTATGAATAAAGAAAACTGATATACAGTCTCAAAGTATTTCTATACGTCTCTATTATCAAATATTTTATTTTTCTATTGTTTTGTACCTGAAATACCACAATTGAGACTTTGTTTTATTAGAAGAAGTGAAAGAATCAGAAAGGAGATGCTCTTCTATTGCTATTTGTATTGTGCGTTTATATAGACATTGTATTTAGCTTGGAGATGATATGATGATATCATGTAATGTCTGTTTCTCTACCATTATCTTCTATGATTTAGTTCTTATGTTTTTAGTGTTATTGACTAGAGTCTTAGTATTTGTCTTAGTATGTTCTTTATGTAATTTCCTTGTATAAGGGAAGATATAACTTTTAGTATTGTTACTAGTTGTGGGTAACTCAATGTACGTATTTATTGAGTGTCTGTACTTTTAGTTTAAATCTACGATTATGTTAGATACAACAATTTGCATTTTTTTCAAAAACTTTCATAATAGATATAAAGGTAATGAAGCCTTTTATGCCTAAAAAAGTTTTCTTAGCAGTAAAGCTAATATATTTTTACAAAATTCTTGTTTTTATTTTTTATTTTTTATTTTTATTTCTTCTGTAAAAACTCTTTCTATCATTTCCTTGCAACATGTACATGAGATATTTTATCAAAAATACAAAAAATGAAAAGTATTCATATAAGACCAAAAAAAGTTTTTAATTACATATATTCAGATAGCATATGAATCCAGTAAAAGTTTCATAGAGAACAAATAAGAAAAAAGTGATTCTACAAGCAAATACAATATTTTATTTAATTGAAAAAAGCAAATTTTTGAGATAGTACATTAGTTTTCTCATGATCGACCCTTTCAATTCAACTAAAAATTTTAGAACATATACATATATCTATATACTATTTGGATCCAAAGTTATAGAGAGCCAAGACTTGAATTGATAAAATAAATAGATACAAATGCATAATATAACATATTCGAAGATAGTTTGGCTCCATCTGTGTAACACCATCCGATATTTATGATTTTTAATTCGCTGGTTATAAGTGTAACTCGAAGGGTAAAGTACTTCCCATGAATGATCTCTAGAAAAAAACAGAGCGGAGAGTCATTTAACCCACAAGTGATAGATAGCTTATGTTGATGCAAAGAAACAAATTGATAAGATTTATAAAGATTTAAAAAAGATTTTCTAGCTAATAAAATATAAAAGTAAATGAGTAAATAAATAAGAAAAGATCTAGCTAATAAAATATAAGTAATAAAGTATAATTAAAAGAGTAATAAAATAGAAAAGAATATCAAAAAGAAATTATTTTGGAGTAAGATCAATTGGTTGATCTAGATCAGAATGGAGAGAGAGCATGGCATTTTAGCGATCATACTTGTTAAATTCTTTGAACTTATTCCAGTAAGTATCAAAGTTATCATCAATCTTATTTCTGGCACAACCTAAAAAAATAATTCAGGAACGGTTGGCTATTTTCTAGAGATATTATGAGAAAGGTCAACTGTTGTCCAGTGATTACTGTTAAAATGATTAAAAATCAGAGGTTGTCGTTGTTTGGTTTTGTTGTTGGGAAGGGCGAATGGGAGAAAGGTTGTTTAGGGGGTGTTGGGGTTGTCTGAGTAGATGCAGACTGGTCGTGTATATGTGTCCGCAGCTAGTTGAGCACAGTCGGATGTGTTAAACCACATATTGGCGTCTGAACATACTGGGATGAAGTTGGTGTTGGTGTTGGTGTTACTGGTGTTGCTATAATCGAGTTGAGAGCCATGTTGAATGATTTTTTCTAGTTGGCTTGTGTCAGTGCCGAAGGTATTTGTGTACAATGTTTTGTATTTCAGCAGGGTGGCTAGCATATCTCTTTTTACAAGTGAAAACTTATTTTAATCTTTGTAGATCAAGTGGGCAAGGACCTGAAAACCACACCACCTGTCAGCAGTAGGGCTAAACCCACCCTTGACATCATCGACTATCTCATGAGAGACAGGAAAACCAGGCTGGAATTTGACCCTCTTGCCAACAGAGGTGCAATTATCATACTGGTAATCTTCTAGGGTGGTGGTGGGTCTTTTGAACCCATTTTTTTGGGAGGCATCAACTAAAAAGTATATAAGTATAAGACGATAGTTCTCTTTATGGATTCAATTACACTGTAAAATAAGAAAGCATATTACCTGGGTTGAGAGACTCTTGTTTTATTTTTGTTGTTTTATTTTTGGTGGCATCAACTAAAAAGCATATTCGTGTAAGACGACATCCCTCCACATAAATTCAATTAAAGTAAAATAAAAACACATCTTACCAGGGTCAAGAGGCTCTTGCTTTATTTGTTTTATTTTGTTTTTGGTAGCATCAACTAAAAAAACATGAAAGTATAAGATGGGAATCCTTTCTCATAGATTCAATTACATTGTAAAATAAGAACACATCTTACCTGGGTCGAGAGGCTCTTGTTTGTTTTTGTTTTGTTTTTTGTTTTTTGTTTTTTGTGTAGCTGCAGGCTTTCCCTTCCTCATTTTAGCTCTCAGTCTAACCATTGCCTTAAGGTCAGCCTAGTACTTCAAGATACATATTAATACTTTGTTATGTTATTTTTTTTATCTTACATGACCAGACAAAACACTGATCTTTCTCCAGTTTGCCCAACCAAAGTCTTTGGGGAGATGCTTTGGACGTGCACTACCCTTCCGTTTGCCAGGGTACTTGATTTTTTCTAGGGCTTGAAAGTTAATTGAAGGGTGCTCAGTTTTGCCTTCGAATTCAGAAGTGACCTTCTTGATCTTATTCAGGAGGTTAGTCACTTGCTGGCTGCCCTCACAGGACTGAAACAGTGACTCGAGTTTAATTACTTCCCCCCTCCACACCTCTGGTCTTTCCTCAAGCTGGAAGTTTTCCCGACAAGTGTTGTCCCTTGGCTTTACATTACGAGGATCAATAACCCACCTTTCAGGGATATCAGAAATATAGATATCCCTTCCAGCAGGCAAAGAATGGCGACAAGGTAGACCATACTGGAGCTTGTTCATGCATTCACAAACAATACTGCTTTTACATTTCAGTCGAACCTCTTGGTCTATTACCAGTAAAGCTCGCTTTGAGACCTTCATGAGCAGTCTAGACAAAAGCTTGTTTCGTCTAACAAGAGGGTCAACCGTGGTAGATTCCCTGATCTCCACATTCCGGAAGTCTCTCTCAAGCCTCTCAATATATCTTGAAATATTTTCAAAGGCGAGATCCAGAGAAGCTATTGCAGATATACCTCTCTTTAAGGCTTGATGGGCACTTTTCACTCTTTGAGATGTTGTCCATCAAAAATGCATTATCTTCTGAGTAAGATAACCTGCCCACTTCTCTTGGCATGTAATCCACCTGTCATGAAAATATGCCAAGACTGGCGCTTTCACATTGCCATTTTCTACTTCGGAACCAGCAGATACAGCATTGAACTTATTCAGCGCCCAGTCAAACTCCTTCTTACTTTTGCTATGGATCATATTGGATATATATCCCGTCAGCTCTTCCTTTTTTTGTACTGAGCCAACTTTTCCCGAAAAAGCCTTTTCCACACTATTCAGCATGTGCCAGTAACAAAGCAGCTTGCTGTTGTTTGGAAACACAACATCAAGAGCGTTCATAAGTGCAGCACACTTGTCTGTCACAAAAACTGTGCTAAGAGCCTTGTCTTCAAAAACAAGTGCCTTGAGTTGCTGGAGGAACCAAAGATATGTGCCTTGCTGCTTGTTAGAGACCCAGGCAAAGGTAATGGGAAACGATTTGAGAGTTTCTTCTCCAAGGTTGTGAATACCTTCCACGCAAATCAGCGGCATTGACAAGTTATTGGTAGAATATGTAGCATCTACCACCATAACTTCTGAGAAGTGACGAGCTCTCTCCGTCATCTTCTGATTGCTAAAAAACACCCTCTCCAGCAAATTGTTCCCGTTTACATCATAATGCACCTGGTAACCTTTTGCTTCCATCATCTTAACAAGTCCAGTACCCACATTCTGGGCAACAGTGGCAGAAACTCGAGCAAAGGCAGCCTTGATATTGTTGATATCGCTGTTGTATCCAACATAATCATGGATTCAAATAGAGCGCACAGACAATAAGACAAAGACATATTTAATAAGCGACCAGTATCAATTATACATTATTTCTCACACTATCATTAAATAAAGAATATACCGATAACAAGGTCACACACCTTAGTCAACATCACTAATCACTCAAACAAGAGCGTGGGTAATAACTTAACAATATATTATCTATGATATAAGAAAACAGACATCACATGATATACTCATATCATTATCCTAAATACACACGCAATGTCTATATAAACTCACATAGCAAATAGCAATAGAAGATCATCTCTCTTTTCATCAATAAACAAAGTCTCACCGTACTTCTTGTCTGCACTTTGTTTTTTCTTTCTTTTTCTAAAAACATAACACTGGCAACCGGATTGGACTTGGACCTCTGAAGTACCCAGGTTGGCAACCTTAACTGTGACCATGCCTTGTGAATCGAATTGGACTAGTCCAGCAGCAATAGAGCAGAGACGGGATGAGAACAGCTTGGGGCTGGTTTCTACATACATCAACTTGTTGATGAGGCCTTGGACCATGTGATAGCAGTGGGACATGGCTGGCAAGTGGACGTGTCCAGTTGCTTGTATGGCTGATGGAGCTTGTGTGGTAGGCCGGGTAATGGTATTACACATGTCAAACTTGATACTGTCTGCAGAGGTATCAATCACTGCTGACAGATGCTTCAAGTTGGGGTATCCCAAGATGATATTGTGAGCCAGTCGGTCCACCACTTGGAAGGTAAGTTCCAGAGGGCGCCCAAGGAGAGTGACTGGAAGGGAGACAGTTCTGTGAGAGCATGCCATAGCTCCAGCAGCAGTGTTGAATACAATGGACTGATCAGGATCGACCTCAGCGACTACGCCTTCCAACGCAGAGGCACGGATTGCAGTGATGGTGGATCCTGTGTCTACAAGCGCAGACAAAGCCTTGTTCTGTATGACATATGGTACTGAAGGCCCTGCTGACGTTGTGGGCTGAGAGGAGCCGGTAGTGGCCAACCAATCAGGTGTGATGGCGGTGGCCAGAGGGGGCTCTTCTTTGACTATGGCAGGTTGATAGGTAATGGCAGCAGAGTGAGAAACCCCAGGGCAGTCCTTGTTCCAATGGGCCCCTTTGCAGTAACCACAGATGGGTCTCCCGTCTGGTCCCCATAGACATGGGACTCCATCGTTAAGACTATGTTGCTTGGGCCGTTGAGGAGAGGCAATCGCGGCAGAACAATCCATGGGCTCAAATTGGCAATGGAAGTTGCGAGCGCGTGGGGGTGCCAAGTCACCAATGCGGTCCTCGAGCATTACGGCCTTCTCATAGACAGTTTCCCAGTCATCCAGGCTGTTCAGTGTGGGTTCAATCAATTGACGAAGGGGTGGCTTGATGTTTTTGAGGAAGATGTTCAGGATGGTGCGGTTGGATAGGCGGCCAGAATCCGGGATGTCATTTGCCAAGGTAGCAAATTTGACTTGAAACAGCCAGATGGATAGGTTTCCCTGGGTAGTGGCCTGGAGTGCCCGGCGTCATTGAGCCTTCTCGATGTCCAGGTCTAGACCATACATGCTGATTAGCAGGTCTTGGAGCTCCTCCCAGTTGTTACGACAACTGGAGACGCAGATCCACTCGACAATGTTGGGTGGTAGGTAATGGCAGAGAAACTTGCCCAGGAGGTCGGTGGGAACCCCAGCCAATGTTGCCTCAGTGCGGTATTGGTGCAACCACGAATTGATGTACATGGAGGGTTCGTAGGTGGGAACCGAGAGTGATTTGGCTGCAGAGGCCAAGTAAAGGGCGGCGAGCATGTCTGCAGAAGACATGCTTGGAGGCGTGATGCCTGAGAGAGGGGGTGCTGTGATGGTTGGGTGGTCCAGAGGAGAATCCTGGCCGTTAACCTGGCTGGCCCAACGAGAAGGGTTGTGAATGCTGTCAGTGGACATGGGGGTAGAAAAGACAAGAAAATATTTAGACGAGGGGGGTGGTAGAGCAGAGACAGAGGAAAAGTAACTTCTCCACCATGTAATGATCAGCAGTCTTTAAGATGTGATAATATCCGTTTTAGGAAACGGAGTAGAAGAAGTAAGAGGAAGAAGAGTTGAGCTTGTGAAAGATGATGTTTATTGACGAGAATATGAAGCTATTTTATATGAAAAGACTACGGATATTGATGCAGACAGAATGATGAAGAGAGAGAGTATTTTATGCACTCGTATGTATCTTCTTGCAGTAGTCCCTTACTACTGCAAGTAGTGCATCTGTGACTCTCAGTCACGACAACATTTCTGTCTATATTAGTACATTAGAAAAGAGATTGGTAAAACAAAATTGCACAAACTTCCCTAATATCCTTTCATATCAAGACCAATGGGAGAAGGTTAAAGCTATTATCCGCCGCCTTGCCAAGCAACATTCACATCAATCAACTACATGGCAGGTTCAGTAAGAGAAAGCTCTCCAAAGCAAATGTAACCATCTCATGCGCGAATATAATATAGACCATATACGTGATGATCAGCTCCCTGTCGTTGAGCACCAACTCCAAGCCGTACAACATGAGAATGTTGAGATTTTGGCACTTCGAGCAAGCAAACATTGGTGCAAGCAGGGAGAATTCTCTGCTGGATATCTCAAGTGAACAATCATGTCTCGTAATATCCACAAAGATATCCCTTTTCTACAGCACCACAGCACAGATAACATATGTGTGACTCCTGATTCCATGACTGCCACTGCAAACGCCTTCCATACACAGCTCTACACTGATGAACCCATAGACCACAGAGCTATTGATGAACTCCTGCCATATATTCCACCAGGACTGGTCCTATCAGAACTTACCCGGGAGTCAATGGCCACTCCATTTTCCATAGAGAATATCCGTGGGGCATCTAAACGATCACCACACCATAGCAGCCCAGGGCCTGACAGACTACTGTATGAAATTCTGTCTCTTGTATTTCTTGAAGAAGATTATTCCAGTCTCATAACTAACATTTATCAGGATGCGCTCAACCACGGAATTTTTCCTGACTCATGGAGCTCCACTTGCCTGTCTTTGTTGCCCAAGAAAGGCGATCTCTCTAGCTTGAAGAACTGGCGGCCTATTGCTTTGATTAACACGGATGCCAAGGTCTTCACTTATTTGCTCAATAGCTAGGTGAGAGACGCTTCGCATAACCCCATCAACCGCTTCCAAACTGGCTTTGTGAAAGAAAGATTTATTGCAGACAATAGTCTCATGGCGCGCATAATCATGGAGGAGGCTGGACACACTCAGTCAGATGCTATAGGAATCTTACTTGACCAAGAGAAGGCATATGACAGAGTCCACCCGGAATACCTTCGTCGTATCCTTCTTCACTTTCGGTTACAGCATCTATTGTACATTGTATTACACATATATTCTTCTCGACCAACATATCGGTCAATGTCAATGGCTTCCTATCTACTCCAATAGCCCAACGTCGAGGTCTGCGCCAGGGAGATCCGCTCTCACCCGTCCTATTCAATCTCGTATTCGAACCATTCCTTCGACGAGTAATAGGGGACTCCAACATCACAGGTCTTTTAGTTCCCACACATAATTTATCCGCAAATCCGCCCCCTCCGATCAAATGCCTAGCATACGCCGACGATGCTCTTATTTTCTTGAACTCGTTTTCTGAACTAGGCGCCCTTTATCAGCATCTGAACACATACTCTCGCGTCTCGAATGCAAGGAGAAATCTACACAAAACGCAAGCCTTTTTGTTGTCAGGATCTCCTTTACCACAGTGTAAATTCTATTTTGAGGGCCGGTCCATTACATCCTGGCACGATCGCACATCACCTACCGCACTGACGTATCTTGGCTTTCCTCGGACATCATCTATTGCCCAACGAGACATATTCTGTTGCCAGCTTATCCAAAAGATAGAACACCTCTGTCACATTCATTCTCAACACTCATTTTCTGTCAGGGGTCGAGTTACGGTGTTAAACTCTCTAATTCTATCCAAGATTTTGCATGTCCTTCGTGTAACTCCTGTTCTTGCTTCATTCTTTGACAAGTTACGCTCATGTATAGGACAATTCCTGCGTCGCGGCATGTTTCCTTTGATTAGTTTTTTCAAAATGTGTCGCCCACGTTTGACGGGTGGTCTAGGTATTCTTGAGCCACAACTGCAACAAAAAGCTCTCCAGATGCGATGGCTACAGCCCAGTTTAGACCAGCAGTCGACCCAATCTTTTGTAGCACAATGGATAAAAGCTACTTTGCGACAATGTACCCCAAGTGGAGACATTCGCCTGTCTATGATGTTTGCAAATTTACACCCTGCTAGATTGAAAAATGTACAAAGTGCGTTTAATACTCTCCTAACTACGACTGATGCCATTCCACGGAATTATTCCACCATAACTCCCACTCCAGCTACATGTCTGATCTTGCCCATACTCGATATCATACAGTTCTCTGATCAATCTATTTGTCTTACCAAGGGTTGGCGAAAATTGCGCGTTTCTTACGCTTTCATTTACGATGAGTCCCTTCAAGCTCTTCGTTCACGAGTCCCTTCAGAACGCCTTGGTTCCAGATACATTGTCGCCAAACTCCTCCGTAACCTTCAGAACGCACGGGTCAATCTCTTGCCATTCTTCTGGCGTAAACACTACCACCCCTCGAACATCCTGAATTTACTCGCACTCTCCACCCAGAGCTCGTAATCGCATATCCATTTGTTGCAGCACTGCCCACTGGTTGCCGGTATCTCAAAGACTTCCACACCATTCACTTTCGCAAAATTTGGCAAATCAATCCGCCCTTGTCTAACCACGTCTCTACTCTTGCACCGACTCAATGGGAAAAAAAATTGGGATTTTTCCATACACTACTCTGTACGAAACATTTGGTACCGCGCACTACATCAATCCTTGTCCTGTAGCTCACACCTCCATCGCATCGCTCCCACAACCTTCCCGTCTCCGATGTGCGCCTTTTGCAGCAATGGCATTGATAACATAGAGCACTCTCTGTATCTGTGTCCTCTTAAGTGGCCGGTTTGGTTCAATGCCTGGCTGACTTACTTTGGATATCAACCTGAACCATTTGATGTTCATCGCGCGCTGTTTCACTTGGATCTTCCTAATTCAGCCAATTTTGAACACTATCTTGACCCGAGCCAGGCCATTAGCTGCATCATCTTATCTCTGTGGAGAGCTCATTGGCAAGTGATTTTTGACTCTGCGCCTTTTAACACACAACATGTACAATCATCTGTAGGGAAAATTTCTACGTCTTTTGCTCAGGAACTAGATCTCTCATAGATTACTTTTAGTTTTCTCTTCTCTACTTCACATTTCCAAAAAAAAAACTGAAAACTAAAAACTAAGAACCAAAAAAAAATTGGGTTCCTTTCACTAACACTCAATAAAATCCAAGGACTCGTTCCTCTCTACAAACAAACAAAAAATACAGTAATCAATAACAGGTAGGAGGTGAAAAAGTGGGGAAGTCAATTTCACCCTCTTGGGCACCTCCCCCCGCCACCTGGGCGGCTTCCCAGGGAGTCCCCGGGGGCACCTATTTATTTCCCGTAGGGTAATGTATAGCATTATCTACCCAATATACTTTAAGAGTTGATACGTTATTCAGTGCTTGTTTTTTTTATAAAAGAAACTACATTTTATACTTTATACAATGAAAGTAAAATATGGCTCCAAATGGGCTAGATATTGATAAGAAAAATTATATGCATTGAAATTTTTGGTCTGCTTTGGTATTTAGTTGGGGGGATTTTTTCAGTAATCTTTGACGATCTGTAATATTTGGTGTAGGCTGAATTTGGTTTTTTCTTAAAAAAAAAAGAGAGAATGAAATGATGGAATGTTGTGGTGTGTATGCATTTGTATTTTTACATATAGACATGTATATATATATATATACATATATATTTGACGATGTGTATTGTGTATAGAGGTTCAAAAGAACTATTAGGTAGAATGTAAGTAATGTATGTAGGAGTATATATATATATATATATATATAAAGAAAAACACATACATACACACATATATATATAGATAGATAGATAAATAATATATGTGTATGTGTAGTAGTTGTAGTTGTAGTTATGGTTATGTTTGATGATGTCTAATGATGTGAACCAGGTTCAATGCGCTATAAAGTTTTACCACCATTGGAAGCTTTCTGAATATGAGGTAGTGCTAGGTGAGTTCAGTATAGCATTAAAGTTGTTTTGGCGGTGTTCCCAATCAATGCAATCTCGTAAACTATCGGAAATACTATTAGAAGTGCTATCAGAGGGTTTTACAAGGGTGGCAGTGATTCTTATCGGGCGCGTGGTAGTGCATTGGCTGACAAGGAGGCGAGACAGCAGGGAGGGACAACTGGGCCTATCGGAACGCACAATTTGCTTTTTGAATTCGCGTTGATAAGCGGATTCGCAGTCATCTGAGACTGTAACACATTCATCATCGTCCTGCCAAACGTCCTCGTTGTCTTCATCAATATCAGCATCACTTTTTTCTGCTTCAAAGGAATCTTCATCTTCAGAGTCTTCGTTTGAGAGAATAAAAAATTTGCTGTTACGCTGGGTGGGTCGTGAAGGTAGTGAGGTAGGTTTGATGATTGGTGCAGAAGAAATACAGTTGGTGGGTGGTGTAAGGGACAATGGAAGAAAGGTTGTTGGAGGTTGTGGCTGTGTTTGATGAGTGGGCGATCCAAGGTAGGTCAGCATACGTTTAAAGGAAGTTGGTGAAACATGTTTTAAAGGTTTTGGGTCTATTGGTATTGAGGGTCCAACTGTGGAAGCTGGGCTAGGTAAAGCAAACTCTTGTTCGTCTATTGGTGTAGTCGGTTCGTTTACTGAGCATGGTCTATCATTGGCAACGACTGATTCTCTGTACCAAAGGCGCCAACTAAGGTTTTCTAGACGACGGCCATTTTCAAGATTTTCTTTACATTTTGAAAATACTGTTGATTGATGAGAATACGTTTTTTCTTTTTAAAAAAATAGACAGGAATTGTATACCTGTCCACATGCATGAAAGACTATCGGTTGTGATGGAATCCAGTTTATGAATATTGGGCATGGCTAACGAAAGCATCGGTAGCTCTAGTGTTCGGACCATATCGTAAAAGAAGTGTAAAGAGAGAAAGAAAATAAATAAATAAAATTCAAGCTGCCCCATGAATTAAGTAGGAATTTTTATTTTATTTTATTTTAAAACAAAAAATACAATTTAATTGGCCTATTTTAAGATTTTTTTTTGTTAAAAAAAATAATAAAAAATATGGGAATTTGTATAAAGCAGGATGAAACTTTAAAGCAATTATATATTTATTTGATGAACATTTCAAAAACAAAACAAAAAAACGTAAATAATATAAATGAGATCATCACCATGACACTCACAATACATTGTCCTCCAACTACAGAAATATCTTTATCATTTTGATAGGCAACCAATTACTACGCAATTTTCAAGAGACATTTTTTTAAGTATTTATTTATCTTATGTAATAAAAATAAAAGTACGACAACGCTGCCAAGATCGTCCATATCATTTGAAACAATATTTGAGATTTTCATTTTACAGTAGACCATACAGAACAACAAGGCCTATTCATCCTAATCCAATAAAATACGTTACTATTGTACTTGAAACATTGAGCTATATAATTGTAAGTATTATATCATTTTAAAGAAAAATGATTATGTTTATGATTATGCTAATCATGATTATGCTAATCATGATTATGCTAATCATGATTATGCTGCTGCTGATGCCAATGATTCTGATGACTGTAATTCAATTGAGTGTATTTACTTTTGATAGACACACAAAAGAAAAAGCAGCTCAATATTTTCTTTCTATCAAGTTTATAAAACCAATTTACACAAATTCCATAGACATTTAGTTTAAAAGAATAGTATCGCCTCTCAATACCAAGGCTATGTATCTAGTATGATTGGCTTTGATTATACTTTCGATATACTTGAAAAGAATAAATATTCAATGGTTCTTTCATATGGGCTTGTGAAACTTTAAAGGAAGGAAAAACCAAAACCAAACCCAAAACCAAGAAAATAATCAAGAAATTGAAACATGCACTTGCAAGATTTAATGGTATATTTAATTATTTGACAAGGTGACACTCGCCTTTTCTATCTTCCTCCCTTTCTCCCTTTCTCCCTCATATCCCGCATACTGCGGATATTGCTAATCTTTGCATCAAATGCGCATAGGAATGTTTTATAGCTAAATTATGTACAATGCACAGACATTAAAGATAAGTTTATATACTAGGCAAAATATAGAAAAACCGAATATACAAGCATAAAAAAATTGATATTGTGCTTGAGGTCGTTCAATTTATGGTTACTCAGAAATTAACGATACCGATAACGATAATAGCAGAATAGCAAAATATTGTGAACAGTTGAGTTTTATAATTGAAACAGATGTAGAGTCATTTTTATTTTATTTTTAATGCAAAGAGAAGAAATGTAAAAGATGTGGATAAAGAAAATGGAAAGTTGAACATTAAAAGAAAAAGAACAAAAGAACAGATATAATGTATTGACTTATTCCCACTCGATAGTAGCTGGGGGCTTGGAGCTGATATCGTACACCACACGGTTTACACCCTTAACTTCATTGATGATACGGGAACTAATACGCTTGAGGCAGACAAACCATTCTGCGCTGGCAAAGATATCAGCAGTCATGAAATCCTTGGTCTCAACAGCTCTGAGAGCAATGACCTGCTCGTAAGTACGCTTGTCACCCATGACACCGACGGCCTTGATGGGCAAAAGAGCGGCATATGCCTGAGCAATCTGGCGGTAGTAGCCATTCTTCTTGATCTCTTCAATGTAAATGTTGTCGGCAAGACGGGCAATCTCGACCTGCTCCTTGGTAACCTCACCCAAGACACGGATAGCAATACCTGGTCCAGGGAAGGGGTGACGCCAGACAAGTTCATCATCAAGACCAAGAATCTTGCCAAGAGCACGGACCTCATCCTTGAACAACTCGCGAAGGGGCTCAATGAGCTTGAGCTTCATATCCTCGAGAAGACCACCGACATTGTGGTGGGTCTTGATGGTAGCGGAGGGTCCCTTGAAGGAGATGGACTCAATAACATCAGGGTAGAGAGTTCCCTGGAGAAGGTACTCAATCTCACCACCACACTCCTTGTCAATGATGGCAGCCTCGGCCTCGAAAACCTCAATGAAGGTGTTGCCGATGATTTTACGCTTGGTCTCGGGATCAGTGACGCCCTTGAGACGACCCAAGAACAGATCGGCGGCATCGCTAACCTTAATGTTGATACCCATCTTGTCACCCAACATCTTCTTGACATTGGCGCACTCGTTAAGACGCATCACACCGTTGTCGACCAAGATGGCGTGGAAACGGTCACCAATGGCTTCGTGCATAAGTTTGGCAGCGACGGTAGAGTCAACACCACCAGAGACAGCACCAACAACACGACCGTGAGGGCCAACAATCTTTCTGATACGGGCAATTTCCTTATCAACAAAAGCATCCTGTGTAGATTTTTTTTAAAATAAAAAAAAGTCAGTAAATATGAAGTATATAAAAAATACTAATTTCTGGAATTTTTTTCAAATATACCCCCCCCCCCCCCCACTGTCCTCCTCTAACTCCTTAACTCTAATCATTGTGTAGCACGTAGGAACAAAAAAAATCTATGTAGTACACACATACCATAGTCCATGAGGCATCGGCGTGGCAAATGTTAACAACAAAGTTCTTCAAGACAGCCTGGCCATCGTCGGTGTGAGTAACTTCGGGGTGGAACTGGATACCTATAAAAATGAGATATTAGGAACAATCATTGCGTCTACATGCAGAAGATTACGCGTACCGAAGAAAGGCTTTGACTCGTGAGCAACTGCGGCAAAGGGAGCGGTGTTGGTCTTGGAAATAACCAAGAAGCCAGGAGCAGCTTGTGTGACCTGATCGCCGTGACTCATCCAG